>NC_143021.1:128491852-128819352 GCF_055824585.1 Amblyomma mixtum
GGTAAGCAACAAACATTTGGTACGCGCTCTGTTCTCGCGTTGTTGTATTTTTGCACTGCTGCCGAAGGGTTTATAGTCTATTGCTGAAGTTTTTGTATGTGTGCATGCTGGTTTGTGCGCGTGGTGTGGAATAATGACTGGTCGCAACACACGAGGTACTAAGGCTAAAGAAGACGATGGTAAAGAAATTTGTGAGGATAGCGACTGGAGATCTGAGCTAGAAGACTTCCGAAAAGAAGTTCTAGCTCAATTTCAATCCTTGCAATCGAGCATCAAATTTTGCAGTGACTCCTGTGACGATATGAATGTAACAAACAAAGAAGTGAAAGTGCTAATCAAAGAAATCAAGACATTGAAAGAAACAAACAAAGCACTGAAAGATGAAAACCGCAAGCTAGTTGAGCGTGTAGAGCAGCTTGAGCAGTACTCCCGCTCGAATAATCTGGAAATTAAGGGTGCGCCATCTGATCTTGAACCCAGCGATGTTGTCATTAAGCTAGCCGAGGCGGTGGGTGAACCGATTTCGTTAAACGACATTGACACGTGTCACAGAGTACCCAGGTACAACTCAAGTGAAACAAACATTATTGTGCGTTTCATGCGTCGCGGCAAAAGAAACAGTGTACTAGCAAAGGCAAAGAAAAACCGGGTCACAACTGCAACGTTCGGATGCGAAACACCCAACGCAGTATTCATAAATGAGCACCTCACCCGTTGCAACAAGCAGCTACTCGGGGCTACAATCAGAAAGAAAAAGCAAGTTGGATGGAAGTACGCATGGTGCAAAGACAGAAAAATTTTTGCGCGCAAGGAAGATGGCTCGTCTGTGATCCATATCGCATCAAAGAGTGACCTAGATAACATGACTAGCGATGATGGGACCACGTAGTCATATCTGAACCAATAAGCCAAAGTACGCAGAAACATGAAATTTCATGCCAGTCAAGCCCGACTGCCTCAAAAGCCTGAAACCTGAAGGCACATTGTCTTTTCTTCACCTAAATTCCCGTTCGCTGGAAAATAAGCACGATGACTTTGAACTGCTACTCAATTCCGTGGATATCAAGTTTGATGCTGTTATGGTATCTGAAACTTGGTACAATGAAGCCTCCTGTACCTTTGATCATTCTGATTATAAAAGCTTTGCGCTTTGTCGTCCGCAGAAAAGGGGTGGTGGTTTGCTGCTCCTTTTAAAACACTGTTTTAACGCGCATATTGTTGAAGAATTTTCTGCGTCAAATGAGAACTATGAGGCACTGACTGTTCGAGATGGCTGTAGATTTTTCACCGTGATTTATCGCCCACCGCATGCAAACATCACCGTTTTTCTGCGATTTCTTGAGCAGCTTTTTGACTTTATATCTTTAAACAAGTACTTCTTATTTCTTAGTGGGGACATTAACATTGACCTGACTGTCTCTTCCAGCTATCGAACTGGTCTGTTATCAGTTTTCGATGCATATGGTTTCGTCAACCTCATCAATGAGCCTACACGTATAACATCATCTTCGCAAACTCTAATTGATATCTTTGTTACCAATATCGACAAGCCTTCAACTTCTGGCACCCTTGTGTGGGACATTAGTGATCACTTGCCTATTTTCGCATTTATTCAAGATAGAACAGCACCACAGATAGAAAACTCATCTACATGGTTTTTTAAAAGATCACTAATGCTTCTTTAAACAGTTTTCGTGCTGATTTTCAGGCCCACAACTGGGCTCTTGTTCTTAAAAACACTGATGTTGATTCCATGTATGACGCTTTCCTGTCAGATATTACAGACATATACAAAAAGCATTTTCCTTACACGACACGCTCGAGTGCCAAAAACTCTCGAAAGCCATGGATTACAAGCTACCTACTAGCTCAAATTAAATTTAAAAACGCACTATACTGGAAATTCATAAAATAAAAAGATGCGTCAGATTTTAAAGCATTTAAGTCGTTCAGGAATCGTCTAAATGCTAAGCTTAAGAAGGCTAAAGATCAGTACTTAATGGCGCAGTTCAGTGATGCAATTAAAAACCCTGATTTATTATGGAATCGGTTAAAGAGTCTTCTTCGAAGTAAAAGCCCAGCTGTACTCACCAGTTTGAGTGTGGGTAATAACATTGTGGCTGACAAACAGCTATCTGATATGCTTATTGACCATTTTATTAGTGTTGGCACCTCAAACAGTAAACCATCAATAAGCTCTGTCCCACTTCCTGGACCAAGTGCAGTTAGTAACAGTATGGTGTTTTTCCCCACAACTGAGACTGAAATCATTGCTGCATTCCAGACAATGAAAAATTCTAAATCACATGATGTGAACGACATGCAGATTGCCCCAGTGAAATATATCCTAGACCTGATCGCACCTGTCCTGAATAAGATATACAACTTAGCTCTGGAGTACAGCAGTTTTCCCAAGAACATGCAGATTGCAAAAGTGGTAGCTCTACATAAAGGGGGTGATAAAAATGCCATAAATAACTATCGTCCTATCTCCGTACTACCCATATTTTCAAAAGGCTTGGAGAAAATAATGCACACACGCCTTTACAACTTTTTAAACAAATTCTCACTTATCTCGCCGCACCAGTATGGCTTCCTGAAAGGCAAATCCACAGAATTGGCACTATTAACAGAAAAAGAATTAATTATTGACGCTTTTGAACACAAAGAACTTGTACTAGGACTGTATATTGATTTCACGAAAGCATTTGACTGCGTACATCATGTAACCTTATTATCTAAGCTGCAGCATTACGGAATACGCGGTAGTGCAAATCGTCTCCTTTCCTCATACCTTCAAAACAGGTGCCAGTATGTCAGCAATAACAATCATAATTCCGACATAAGAACCATCACTTCCGGCGTACCGCAAGGGAGTATTCTAGGACCTCTGCTATTTGTTGTTTATATTAACGACATTTTTTCTCTTCTAAACACAGCTACATGGGTTGGGTACGCGGATGATACTGCTATGTTTTTAAGAGGGGCAAATACTGATGATCTAGTCTGCTCGGCAAATCACGTTTTATCATTAGTTAGAGACTGGTCGCAAACAAATTACCTGCGGTTGAATACCAAAAAAACTCAAGCTATTCTTTTCCGTACTAAGAACACAAAGGCAAAATTCTTTTAGACTGCGAAGAGGTAAGCATTATTAATGAAATTAAGACTCTTGGCGTAACATTATCGGAAACTCTAACTTGGAACAAGCATGTTGATGGGCTTTGCAACAAACTTAATAAGGTTTGCGGGATACTAAACAGACACCGCAACTTCTTGCCAACAACAGTTA
The DNA here is from genome assembly GCF_055824585.1 of Amblyomma mixtum. Lineage (NCBI taxonomy): Eukaryota > Metazoa > Arthropoda > Arachnida > Ixodida > Ixodidae > Amblyomma > Amblyomma mixtum. Next base: position 128,495,145 of record NC_143021.1, read on the forward strand.
AACGCTTAATTTATAACGCACTATTTTTGTCGACACTTAACTACTGCCATTTAGTCTGGTCAACTACAACGAAAGAAAACAGACAGAAACTTAAAATCTGCCAGAAACGTGCCTTGCGTGCTATTGCTAATGTCCCTTGTCATGCACACACTTCCGATTACTTCTTGCGCTATAAGCTTCTTCCCACGGAATGCATTTATCCTTACCGTCTATCTTGTACATATCGCTCATCCGTATCGGCGTGCAATCACAGCATCCTGAATTTGTTAAACCTTCGCCCCCGCACTTACATTTACAATACACGTCATAGTGACGCATGGGTGGTGCCTCACTGTCGTACAGAGTACGGTCGCCAGTCCATTTCGTATCATGCTGCTATTCTTCTAAATAGCCTTGCGCTCATCGATACCTTCCCGGAAAAATTGTCATTACGAGCGCTACATGCACATTTCCTTGCAGCCAACATCACATGATTCTCTTATATGATGGCGTTTTGTGTTTTTCTTGGTGCCTTTTATTTTTTATTGGTGCTTTTTTGCTGTAAAATGTCTTAATTTCTGCTACCACTAAAGGTAACGTCTTTTGCAGAATTTTAAAAAATTGAAAATTATTGAACTGAACGTGTTTTTAATCTGAGTGTGTTTGAAATTTTTACGTTTAAAACCTGATGTGTTCTAGAATGTGTGTTTCGAATGTATTTAAAACTGCATGTGCTTTCATTTGGAGTGATTTTGTTCTGTAGGGTGCAAAAAAAAAAATTTTAGGTCTGAGAGGAAGTGTGAAATTTAATTCTGTATGTGCACGAGCAATACTGCCGAACTGTACATAGAGGGGGCCGGGCTTTGTCAAGCCGCAGTCATGCGGCTTTTACCCGTCACCCCCTTTTCTCCTTGAGAGAGAAATAAAGACGATTTGATTTGATTTGATTTAGTTGTAGGCTGACAGCGTCAGCGCCCAACGCTGCATGCGGGCAGCTTCCATCGCGGCAATGCCTGTTTTCGGGCCGAAAATTGTTTGCAGTGGTTTATGGTCAGTCACAAGCGTGAAGAACCTCCCGTAGACGTAGAAGTGAAACTTTTTTACGCCGAATACGACGGCAAGGGCTTCTTTCTCGATCTGACTGTAGTTCTTTTCGGCACTTGACAATGTGCGGGATGCGTAGGCAACCGGTCAAACTGATCCATTTATCATTTTCTGCGAAAGAACTGCGCCTATGCCGTACTGAGATGCGTCGCAGGCAAGTTGAAGCGGTCGCTTCGGATCATAATGGGCAAGAACTGGAGGGGAAGCCATAGCTGCTTTTATCTCCGTGAAAGCAAGCTGGCATGACGTATCCCACGTCCACTCTGTTGTTTGCTTTAGCAGCCTGTACAACGGCTGTGCCAAAGTCGACAGACGCTGAACAAACTTGCCGTAATAATTGACCATCCCAAGAAATGACTGCAGTTGCTGCTTGTCTCTTGGAGCAGGCGCATTTAGCAGTGCCAATACCTTTTCAGGCGATGCGTAAACACCCTCGGCGTTGATGACGTGGCCCAGATAACGGAGCTCTCGTTGAAAGAACGAGCACTTATTGCGCCGCATGCGCACACCGCGTTCCTGCAATCTTGACAAGACGGCTTCCAAGTTATGGAAATGCTCTTGCTTGGTCTTGCCTGTGACCAGGATGTCGTCAAGGTAGCAACTGACTCCTTGCAACCCTTTCAGCATGTTTTCCATAATTCTTTGAAATATGCTTGGGGCGGACGAAATGCCGAAAGCCAGACGGTTCATAGTATACAACCGCTTATGCGTGTTTATCGTCAGTAGTTTCCGGGAGCTTTCCGCCAAAACTACCTGCTGGTAGGCCCTACTCAGGTCGATCTTCGAAAATTCCTCTCCTCCTGCAAGCGCTGCTAGAAGGTCATCTATCCGAGGTAGCGGGTAGCGGTCTACTTCCAGACAGGGATTGACGGTGGTTTTATAATCGCCACACAGTCGGAGGCTTGTAGCAACAGGCGTTATGATGCCAAGCTTCTCCATTTTCACAAATTCCGCTTCTACTGCACCTTGCAGAGCAAAGGGAACGCTTCTTGCCTTTACAAACTTCGGCTGTGACCCTTCGCGAAGGACAAGCTCGGCCTGCTCTTCCGTGATGGTACCTAGCTCATCCTTGAAAAGTTCGGAATGGCTGTCTAGCATGGCTTCCAGCTTTTCTTGCCAGTGCTTTGACATTTCTAGAGAGAGACCAAGGTGATTAAAAAAACTAGGTTCTTCCAATCCAGACGAATATCTTGCAACCATTCTCTGCCGGGGAGTGCCGGTCCTGTAGTGTCCACGACGTACAGGGGAAGCTCGACGCTCTGGTCGTTGTGGCGCACGACGACTTTCGCCAGACCCTTCGGTTTTACCATAACCCCAGCATAGGTGCGCAGCTTTAACGATGCTGGCTGAAGTCGCTTACGTGGAAACAGCCTCTGGAATTCGCGCCATGATATGACGGATACGGCTGCGCCGGTGTCAAGCTCCATCGTCATTAGTACACCGTCAACGTTCACGGGTACAGTAAATGGGTCTGCGTTGACTGATTTAAGTGGGACAGACGACTCGTTTCGGACAGACGTGAGCATCTTCACACATTTCCGGGGCTTTGCCTCCCTAGCTTTCTTTCCTTTCCTGCAGGCGCGTTGAATATGCCCTTTTCGGTTACAATTATAACATGTATCGCCGATATGAGGGCATGCTTCGCTAGAATGATTGGGTGACCCGCAACGGAAGCAGCTTGGCGACATCACAGACTGCTTTTCGCCTCGAACCTTATTCACTTCGTACGCCGGGGATACGCTGTTATGCGTGAACGCCGCGCTTTTCGTTGCAGTTTCGATGGCAAGAGCTTTATCTACGGCCTTCTGGAAGGTTAGCTTCTTGTCTTCTGTGAACAGTACACGCTGAATGTGCTCGCGGAGCAGGCCGCAAACGAAACAGTCCCGGAGCGCTTCATCCAAGAAACTTCCAAATTCGCAACTCTGCACCAGCCTTCGAAGTTCCGCGACAAATTCGGCAATGGACTCACCGCTTCGCTGTGACCGCTTGTAAAATTTCGCACGCTCTGCGATGACGGACGACTGCGGCGCCAGGTGATCGCTCAGGAGTTTCAGAAGACTGTCAAACCCTCGTGACGACGGTGCGTCCGGTGCCGTCAGCGACTTGAGCAGCGCGTAGGTCTTCGCGCCGATGAGACTTAGGAAAACAGGAACCTTCTTTACTACTGGAACATCGTTGACCAAAAGATAGGCCTTCAACCTTTCCTCGTACGAGCGCCAGTCGCTCGTTGTCTCGTCGAAAGGTTCAATGTAGCCGATGTGACACATGACTCACTTGGAAGTTTCGGCTGACGTTATGCCAATTTCACCGCAGGCAAATCTTCGTGGCGGGAAGCTTTTTTACACAGAGCGCAGGTTCTTTACACTGCGAATTCCGTACGGCGGTCATCCCATCCTCGTCGCCAATATGTCATGTCTGGCATCCAAGAACTGGGCAGCGTAGACGAAGCATCGAAGGAACGTTTATTCCTGCTACTTGGCAGGAAGCCAACAGGTTACATACTGAGCCCGGTGGGCCCATGCGAGCGGTCTTTTAAAGCCAGCACGGGCTACCCGATAAGAGATAGCCGGGCAGTGAGCATGCGCAGACAGTACGCGATAACACGCGTGCTTGGTTTCGCGCGCACACAACAATCAGGAGGGCGGTAGATGACAGCAAAAAAGTATTTAGAACTGACAGCAGCTAAGCATTCAATGTGTTCATTGACAAAAAGAGAACTCTTCATGCAAGTTGCAATTCAGGCTCTTCTTCACGTTTAGCAGTACGCCACCTCCACTCTTATTGTACCTGTTTAAGAAATAGGTGCTGTAGTTTTGTCCACCATGACATCACTGTCGTAGCAATACCAAGTTTCTGTCAACATCATTATGGCAAAACTAAATGTGAAATTTTCTAGAAGGATGTGCAGCTGATCCTCTTTGTTCAGTGCAGATCTAATATTCAAATGGAAGCATTTCAAGCCGTTTATTGCTTCTGAATGAAAAATTTTATTGATATCCGGCGGCAGTAATGCCATTTTGGACAAAAGAGTCGACACTATACAGTTTTAGGTGTGCATTAGACAATCAACTGAACTTAACGGTCGCTACGAACATTAATGACATTTGAGGTTTCGTCTCTGCGAGCAAAAATCCTTCCGTCCCTGGTCCAGACAAACTTCCATTTACATTCCTTCTTTCTTGCAACAGTAATTCCCAACAGTTTCTTCATTACGGGACATAAGTGCTCATTTACATAAATGGGACTCTCCTCGTTGTTCTCGTCCAGGTTTTTTATTGAAAGCCTTGTTTTCCTTGCTTTGAGAAGCAAGGAATCCCTCTTTGATCTGGTCTTAAATTGTACCACAATGTTATGAGACGACTCGTTGCGAGTCTTCGTCCTGTGGCACACTTCAATGTCATCTGGTGTGACTTGTTCTTCGAAGGCATTTCCAGTTAGACTGACGATCGTCATCAAGTCTTCACTATCCTCCTTTTTCACTCCATTTATTTCAACATTTCGATTTCTTGAGTATTGCTCACTCGCTGTTATTCTTGTTTCGTGCTCCTCAAGTTGCTTTTTTGCCTTGTTACTCTCATCTAGAAGTGTTTCATTTGCTTTTTTGCAGCGCTTCATTTTCTCTTTCGAGCTGCTCATTCTTACTTTTAGTAGCTTCGTACTCTTTGTTAATGAAGTCCAAACTATCCTTTATTTCTCTCAATTCGTGCCTTAAATCGCGTTCAATCTTGCTCTTAAACTCTTTCATTTCCCTTTTAAGTTCTTCCTTAAACTCTTCCCTTGCTTTAGCAGCCATAGCTTGAACAGCAGTTCAGTGACACGAATAGGCGACACAGCAAAAAGTTGGAACAGTTGGCAGCAGCAAGGCAATTGAGAGGGAAGAAAATGTATTAACAAAGTAAGGCTGAAATGCTAACCTGTAGCAATAAGCAAAGAGCGCTTAGATGTTGTACCTTGTTGCCCGCTGCTGCCAAGTGATCCGGGTCCAAGCGGCGCTCAGTTTATATAGGCGGCGAGCTGCTCCTGGCGGTAGTCGATTGCAGAGGGGGCGGTGCAGTGCTGAAGGCGCGTTGTAGCTTCAGACTGTGCGTTGCACGTGGTGATGACTCAAGGCACGGCCAGACTGCGTTGTTTTCTCGGGTTATCTGTAGCAATAAGCAAAGAGCGCTTAGATGTTGTCCCTTGTTGCCCGCTGCTGCCAAGTCTTGGGTAGTATGGCCCAGGCTGGATGTCACAGGAACTCAGTGACGATAGCAGCTGTGCGTGCTATTGCCACGTAGTGCGCCTCACGGGAACTTTTCCTTTTTGTGTACCCCTTTTAGCACAAGCTACCTGTAAAGCCCGCCTTTTCTCCTTTGCAGTGAAGAACGGCTATTTCCCGCCAGCTGTGTTCCAGCTTCTTGGGCGTTTCCCGCCGTCACTTGGCCATGTCCTGCGTGTATGCCGCATTGCGCGCACCGAAGGTTGGAGGAACGTGCAGCTCTTCAAGGACTTGCTACTTACTGCATGCTTTCAGGATGCTCGCCCGAGTAGCGGCCCTCGGCGTCTTGCCGCGGAGCTACTCTTCTTTCGTTCTTTTTTTTATTATTCGCGATGTTTATTTTGTGCTCTTCCTTTTTCTGCGAAATGTACTGAATAACCCAGCCAAGTGCCCTTTTGCAATCATGGTTTAATATTTCTATATTACCGTACATTGTGAAAGCGGCCAAACGACCAAGGCGTTCAATCCATTCTGGGTGATCTTCGCAGGGAACACCGTTGACAGTCGGGGACACACGGAGCGTGTGAAGAATAAACGGGTATGATGTCGTTTTCCAAAGAATTGACGCCAAAAATTGACGCTACTTTCTCTAGCCTGCATGTTGCGTGAGTACAGCCCGTGCTCCAGTAGGAGCCGTTGAAGTCGATGGCTTGCTATGTGGCCGGAATACAGGACCTTTGGCCAAAACGAAGGGGCTCTTGCGATCTCGAGCGTCATTCTGGCTTTTCAGGTGCAACTTGTATGGAACGCGTTGATAGCACTAACAAAGTAAGGTCTTCATCTCTTCTTACGATGGTTATGTGCAACACGGGCACCAGTTATTTCATGAAACGTTCCATGCAACCAGGTCAATGCTCACGAAAGGGAAAGGAGTGCCGCGGGGGCAGACTTTTTCTTCCGCTGCTGAGCACGTTGTCAGCGGCCGCGTGAGAGCTGAGAGCGACTGACCTGAAAGATCGGTGAATATGGTGCCCCTCTTTTTTTAACTACCTGTCCAGTATAATATGGCGTGGACTCTAGAATCCTGGCTTCAGGAAGGTACCTGACTGTGCTATCTACAAGAGTTATGACCGATGCTTCCCCTGTAAGATCCTGGTCCTTCACCAGTCTTCTCCGAGCCAAAACTGTGTTGGCTCCGCTGTCTCTAAGCACCCATACAGGACGGTCCCGTATTTGCCCAACCACCACCGGCATTGATGCTTTCGACTTGGGCGTTCTACTCACTGTCTCATTTTCCAGTGGCATTCGCTCTCCTTTAGTGTTGAACTATAGGTGGTGTGACAAGCTCTACTCGAGAGTCGACAACGCGTGCAGCTCGGTCCTGCGTTCTATATCTCCACTCATCCACAGTATGCCCTCTGCTGTTAGAGCCTTGACACACAACCTGTGTCTTTTGGGCAACGCTACTAGTCCGACAGTCAACTGCACGGTGCCCTACCTTGCCACAGAGGAAACACCTTACTGGCACCTTAGGTGCACCGCCATAGGCCCTTAGTTTTGTGGCATCTGTCTACGACCTTTTCAGTTACCTCTTTTGCCTTACTCATATTTCTCAGCCCCTGAGCCTCGAGAAATTGGTCTGCAGGGCCGGCAAACTCTTGTCATGTACAAAAAAACTTCAGTGACCAGTCGCGACAATGCCGTGAAGTTTAGCGTATAGTGAAAAGCCGGCACGGAAGCTATCTCGCCAGCGCGCGCCCAGGTTATTCTGGAGCACTAAAGAAATGAACCCCAGAGAGCGTGCAACCTCGTGTATTGCTGCCCTCGGCACCTATCTCGCGGGCGCGGCGCGAAAGGAATCACGTCCGCATGCAATGTCGATCATTCCAAAAGTCTGGAGAAATTACTCATTGCTAGAGGAGAGCGCATAGCCTTCAGCGTTCTAAGTGATCCCCTATCCATTTCGCTCGCTCGCGCGCAGGCGGCGGTGGGGCGGAAAGAACAGACTCGAATCCTCTGAATAATCAGTGGCGACGCGCGCTCGGCGCGAGGATGAGAGTGAAATTGTGCGCTTAGTACTTTATGTACTCGCATGCCTTAGCACAAAAAACTAACAGACGCGGCGCGCGCCTTTGCAGGGTGTTTCACCTTGTAGGGTCTGCTCGCGGGCAGGTCAAATCTCGCGCCGCTCACCGCGGGTAGCCTCGGACCCCTTCTTCCCGAGTTGTGGGGCGGGGGGAGCGAGGCTAGGAGAAAGCCTTCATAAGGCACGACCGGGAAGGCCCGCGCCCTCTCGCTCTTGGACCAGCCCTGCCAAAGGACCACCTGACCCAGCTGCCACGACGACGACCGGCCCCCCTGATGCGAGATTAAATCTTTTCATACAAAGACCTGCCTCGAGTCACTGCCTGTGCGTCCCCGCGCAGAGGAATCGCCCACAACTAATGGCGCCCAACGTGGGGCTTTAATTAACACCTTGTGGACGATTTCTCTGCCGATTTTGGGACGTGCAGCCAGACTCGTGGCAGGCCCTCTTTGTTCAGGGCCACGCCGGACCGATAGGGTTAAGGAGCGGGTCAGGCGGAATGTTCGCGGGGTAGCGACTTGTGTAGTGTTGTAAATTTGTTAGGGGTATTGTGTTATTTATGTAGTTTTCGGGGGTTTTCTGTTGTGTATTTCCGCGTGTTTGTAGATAGATTGTTGTGTATGTGAATGTTCTTGTTGCCATGAGCAGTTAGCCGGTGCGGCCGGACAGTTGGCGCGAACTATGCCTCCGAGAAAGGATGTTTCAGCCACGGCTTTGGATGGCGGGGCAGCCGGTAGTGAGACGGCCGACGCGGCGGCCGTAATAGGGCAGGTGACTGAGATGTTTGCCGCATTAGCCCGTCAGCTCGGTTCGATGGCTGGCGCCAACCAGGCCGCAGCATCGGTAGCATCGGCGACAGCATCGCGCCCGCGGATAAATATGGAGGTCCCCTCCTTTTCCGGGTACACGGACGCGAAATCAGTCCACGAGTTTTTAGAACAACTCGAGGACTACCAGACGGCTCTGGGCGCCCCAGATGACGTAATGCTAGGGCAGGTCCTGCCTGTAGCACTCGTCGAGAGCGCGGCGCGATGGAGGCGCTGCCAGCCGACTTTCCAGTCGATGGCGGACTTCAAAGACCGTTTCCGCGCCGAGTTCTTGCCGCCTGATTATGAGCGCCGGATGCTGGAGGAGCTCGCGTTGCGCACCCAACACCCAGAGGAAAGCCTCCTCGAGTACGTACGCGCAATGCAAGAGCTGTACAAGAGGGCAGATCCGACGGCAACCGACCGAGATCAGGTTGCGCGTGTGATCAGGCAGTGCCATCCACGCTTCAAGCCGTATCTGCGGGGCCGCAGTTTTACAAACCTCGAGGCCCTAGCGCAGGAGGCCAAGACCGTGCAGGCGGATTTACTGGCCGAACTGCGCTACCAGCCGCCCCCCAGGCCGGCCGAATCGCTGGAACCGGGATGCGCATGGGATGGAGGCCGAGAATGCGCGATGAGGGCTCGGCGCGCCGAGGTAATGGCCGTGGAAAGGCAGGCGGAACCCCCTGTTGTCCCTCGCGCGCTGGACCCGTACGCATTCGAGCAGCGGCGTCGTGACGGCCTCACAGGCCGCGCGCCGAGCGAGCGTCAGGAAGGCGCGGAGAAAGGGGAGAGTCGTCCCCAACCGCTTCGTGGAACGAGGGGTCCTCCGTCCACGCGGCGGGTGAACGACCGGCTTTGCTGGAATTTCAACCAGCCCGGCCACATGGCACGCGAATGCCAAGCTAGGCGTATGCAGGGAAACGCCAGGCGCTGGCGGTGATGTCTGGTGGCACCGGCCTTTCACCGTCAGCGGGAGAATTTCATGGTTGTCAAGGCGCTAGTCAGGAAAAGAACTCCCGCGCCGGCGACGGGGAGGCCTTTGTCCAGCTCGCCTGTAGAGCTCAGGGAGTCGTTCCGCGCTCAAGCCCTTTTATGCTAGTGCAGTTAGCGGGTCGATGCTACTCTGCACTCGTAGACACGGGCTCAACGCTGTCACTGGTCGGTGACGAGGTGTACGAGGCCTGCCGGATAGGTAACACCCGTGTCAGACCGGCCGAAACCCCGTTAAGCTTAGCAGCTGGGGCGGCAAAAGCAAAGGGAGCAGTGCGTCTTACGATGCGCTTTGACGGCAGAAAGCGGAGACATCCTTCGTCTATCTGCCTGGCTTGTCGATACCAGTAATTCTGGGAAGGGATTTTCTCTCGAGCGAAGGCATTGTGCTCGACATGGGGGAGAATGGCTATCGTTACAGCCAGCTCGCCCCCCTCATTCCCTTCGAAAGCGCATCTTTGCCCGGCTGTCCTGCACAAAAGGTGGGTGTCCACACCTGTGCGACAGAAAGGCAGGTGAGCTCCCTCGAGATGCTGAGAGACGGTGGCCCGTTAGAAGCGATTATTTCGTCTTTCTCAGGACCCAGTAGTCAGCGCCGAAGGCTCGCGGAAACTTTACTCCCGTTTTCGGATTGCTTCACGGAGAAACCGGGCAGAACCGACCTGCTTCAGCACGAGATTCAGACGGGTGATACGCGCCCTTTCAGGTGTAACCCGAGGCCGTTAAGTGCGCATAAGAGGCAGCTTCTCGACTCTGCCCTTGACGAGATGATTGACACCGGTGCGGTGAGACCCTCACAAAGTCCCTGGGCGTCACCAGTGGTTCTAGCACCGAAGAAAGATGGATCGGTCAGGCTGTGTGTTGATTATCGTAAGCTCAACTCACTGACGCCTACGGTTGCGTACCCTTTTCAGTCGATCGAGGCTGTGATGTACGCGTTAGGGAACGCGAGGTTCTTCACAGTCCTAGATGCAAGCAGAGGGTACCTGCAGATTGAGGTGGCCGAAGGTGACATTGAGAAAACCGCATTCACCTGCCACCGCGGGCTCTTCGAATTTACTCGACTCCCGTTTGGTTTGTCTAACGCCCCGAGCACGTTCATGCGACTGATGGACATCGTGCTGGGCGATGCAAGGTTCAACTACGCCATGGCGTACCTCGACGACGTTGTGATATTCTCACAGTCGTTCGAGGAGCACCTCATTCACCTGAATTTCGTTCTCGATAGAATGAGACGTGCCGGTCTAACCATTAATCCAAAGAAAGTGCAGTTGGCATCGAAGAAAATGAACCTCTTGGGCTTTGTCGTGGATGATGGCACACTGAGACCGAATGATGACAAACTGCAGGCAATTCTGAACTACCCCTGTCCCATGGATGTGAAAAGCTTGCAGAGGTTTTTGGGGATGGTTGCGTTCTACAGGCAATTCATCCCGCGCTGTTCGGAGCTTGCAAGGCCGCTGAACCTGCTGTTGCGAAAAGGCTCGAAGTGGGTCTGGGGCAAGGAACAGAGTGACGCATTTGTTGCCTTGGCTCGCGCGATAGCGAATACCGCTAGTCTGCGCCTCCCCGACCTGAACAAGCAGTTTGTCTTGCAGACAGACGCTAGTGACTACGGTGTTGGAGCTGTTTTGTTGCAGGAACACGAGGGCAAACTGCGCCCTGTCGCGTTCGCTAGTCGCGCGCTCACATCGGTGGAGCGGAATTACTCCGTGACCGAAAAGGAATGCCTGTTGATCATGTTCGCATTGTCGAAGTTCGACATGTACCTAGACGGAGCGGTCTTCACCGTGCAGACAGATCATCAGGCATTGTCTTGGTTAAAGAGGCTCAAGAACCCCGCAGGCAGACTCGCGAGATGGGCGCTGACGTTGCAACGTTACGCGTACGCCATCGAGTACCGCCGGGGCAGCTTGAACAAGGTGGCCGATGCTTTATCGCGCGCACCGTGGAATGCTGGCGGAAGCGCTTCAGAGGCGCAGCCCAGCTTTGTAAAAAGCGGCGTCACCGCTGTTGGAGAGGAGGAGAGGGCGGACGGGAGTGTCGCGCCCGGTTTGGAGAGAGAGGAGACGGACAAAGGTCCCGCACGGTGCTGTGACGGAAGGGAAACAGAGCAGCTCGTGGCGGCGACCGCTCGCCTGCCTAGGAGCGAGGCAGAAAGAAATCTGTCTTGGGGAGTAGCGGTCAGTAGAGAAGAGCTGATCGAGGCCCAGAAAGCAGACGGTCTTTGCCAGCGGGTGCTGAAGGAGCTTGCGAGCAGCGCAGCTTGCCCCGGAAACGCTGAGGGCAAGTACGACGCGTATCTGCTGGGCAATGACGGCTTGCTGCTCCGCTATATTCCCCAACTTGACGAGGAAGAGGCGATAGCATCCCCTTTCCGAGTCGTGGTCCCGAGAAGGTTGCGGAAACGGTTCCTGCAGTACTTCCATGACTCAGCGCTGGCAGGCCATGGCAGCGGCAGTAAGACTTACGACAAGTTATGCCGTGTCGCGACCTGGCCAGGCATGAGAAAGGATGTGCTGGGATACGCCCGTACCTGCCCGGTATGCCAGGTAGCCAAGCCTCGGGCGGGCAAGCCCGCTGGCATGATGAAGGCGGTAGTTAGCAACTACCCGTGGCAAGTGGTCGCGTGCGATATCATGGGACCCCTCCCTCGGTCCGCGCGCGGAAACCAATTCATCCTGGTAATAACGGACCACTATTCCAAGTGGGTTGAGGTTTTCCCCCTTAGAAAGCTTGTGTCGGAACGAATTTGGGAAAAACTGTTGGAGACTTTCACTCGTTTCGGTTTCCCTTCCGACCTGATTGCAGACAATGCTTCTTATTTCACCAGCAAAGTCTTTGTAGACTCTTGTCGGGCGCTTCAAATCCGCCACAGGAGAACGAGTCCCTACCACGCTCAGAGCAACATAACCGAGCGGGTGAATCGAAATCTGAAGAGCATGCTGGTCGCGACGACCGAGCAGCACAGAGATTTGGACGCGCGGCTGTCCGAACTGGCGTTCGCTACAAGGACAACCGTGAACAGGTCAGTGGGTATTACACCCGCTTACTTGAATTTTGGGAGAGAGATCGCTTTTCCGCTAGAGAATGCCCTACTCGACGCGGCGGGGCCTGCGCCCCCTCCGCTTTCGCAGTACGCGGCAAGGCTCCGGAAGCGCCTGGAGGCAGCGCAGCGAGCAGCCCGCGAAAACCTCGATGTCGCGCGCATGGAGCAGGCGGATCAGTACAGCAAAGGTCGCCGTCACGTCGTTTTCAACACGGGCGACTTAGTACTAAAGAGAACGCACCCACTTAGTAACGCAGCGCGCGGTTTCGCCGCGTCGCTAGCGCACAAGTGGGCTGGGCCGTACGAAGTTACGGCACTGGCTACGCCGCTCACCTACCAGCTGCGGTTGTTGACAAAAGGCGAAACCGCCGGTCCGGTCCATGTCGCTGATTTGAAGGCTTTCCACCTTCGCAAGGACGATGGCTGCGAAGCGGTGGAAAATCAGCGCGATGCGGCGATCTCACCCCCGGGAGGACGAGCAGGTAGCGGTGCGGTTCGCAACCGACGCTACAACCTGAGGACCAGGTAGCACCCGTGTCTCTCTATCAATTATCACTCGCAATGCTCTCGCCCTCTCAGTCTGTCTTCTAGGAAGCTCCAGCGGACCGACGCCGTGGCTCGGACTCCAGAAGGCAAAGCAGACCACCGTCGAACGGTGGCCGCCATCAAGGCGCGCCACCCGGCTGGCGGCAGGAGCCGCGCGAGTAGCGCAGGTTCCACGGCCGCGGTGGCCCCCACCGCCAGCCAAACCACGTGCCTAACCACTGGAGAGCACCTCCCAGTGGTGCAGGCCAACGCAAGGGCGCCAGGGATCATCAAGCGCAGGGCACCCCTCAGCACTCAGCCGGCGCTTCGGCCGCCGAGCAGCCGCAACCCAGGCGGTCCAGGAGCCATCGGCCGCTTGTACAACGACGAGGAGCGGGCCGGCCTGTGCTCGCTTTGCGGCACACTTGTCGTGCACCGGCTCCGCCATGAGGCCGGTGCGTTGCATACCTGGCATAACAGCGACTGCAGCACCTTTCCCCGCTGTGCCACTGCAGAGGGTCAGCCCGGAGGAGGCGGCCCTCCGCATCCTCCAGTCCAGCCGCCCAGACCTGCTGTCCCCGGCGGCCGAGGAGCTTTGGAGGGCGCTGCCGGCAGGGCCCCCAGCGGAGCCAGGCGCCTCCCTCCCCCAGGCGGCTCGTGAGGAGCCCATCCAGCTAGCGGTGAGCGGCCCCCCGGCGAGCACCCCTCCCCCCTGCGACGACTCTATGGACCCGGACCCGGAGGTCATCGAACGCCTACTGGCGGACCCCGGGACGGACGTTTGAGGGGGGGGGGGAGATGTAGGGTCTGCTCGCGGGCAGGTCAATTCTCGCGCAGCTCACCGCGGGTAGCCTCGGACCCCTTCTTCCCGAGTGGTGGGGCGGGGGGAGCGAGGCTAGGAGAAAGCCTTCATAAGGCACGACCGGGAAGGCCCGCGCCCTCTCGCTCTTGGACCAGCCCTGCCAAAGGACCACCTGACCCAGCTGCCACGATGACGACCGGCCCCCCTGATGTGAGATTAAACCTTTTCATACAAAGACCTGCCTCGAGTCACTGCCTGTGCGTAACCGCGCAGAGGAATCGCCCACAACCTAAGACTTGACTTGAAACAATTTTAAAAAATAGGCTTTTTGAATTAGAAAAGCGCTTTTGCGGCATAGTATTTTCTACAGTGTAGTACATCAGAACACAGCTAAGACGTGCTAACTCGCGGGATGGTTAACTAATACAGAATTGCTAACTGTCTAACTACTGCCCTTATGCTCCTTAATTACTGCGTGGCGTGTAGCGTGCCACGACTAATATCCATATCACTTTTTTTAGCTGCAAAAATGCGGTTACCCTCGGCACTGTGGCCCAACAAATTATTAGTGTTTCCACGAGTTACGTGCACTGGAGAGGTTGCTTTGACTGCAGGCTTCTCGAAAGCGCATGTATTTTGGTGCGATCTTGGCAATAGTTGCTGGCGCACGGTGCGGAAGTCAACCATGTTTTCGAGATTAAAAAACTGATAGGGATACTACTTATGGTGGTCTACACGCCTCTCACTAATCAAGATTCTTGGCTGTAATAACGGAAAAGTTTTCTTTTCAGTATTAGCTGACCAACCTGCTCTTACACGTCTTAGCATTATTTCGATGTACTAAACCGATGACAATGCTGTGCTGGAACCAAGTCTTCTAATACAAAAAGCCTATTGTTAAAATTTGTCCGAAGTTTTAAGTGAAGCACTCTCTATATCAAAAGACATTGAGCGCTTGCAGTCCTTGCCGCCGTTTAAGCTTTCAGAGAAGCGCACCCGCTCGACTCCAGGGTACGACACCACTCGCCCAGCCACTGACCAGCGAGGCAGCGTGCACCCATCTGCGAAAGGGAAGGCTCCGTCGTGATCCTCCGGTCGCCGGACTGTCGCAATGCCCGGCGCACAAATTCTGTTTTGTTTGCTTGTCTCTCTCCTGTATTAGTGCAGTCAATTTGGGTGCAAGGCCATTGTTGTTTATTAGTCTCTCTTGCGTGCTACGTTGCATAAGTTACATTATTTTGCAAATCACTTAGTATGTGCTCGTACGAGTGATTAGAGATTCCTCTGTGTCGTCTCTTTGCTGTATAAAGTTTTGTTTGTGAACATTCGGCTCCGACCCAATCTCTGACTTCCGATCGGCGAAAGCTGGCCACCCCACGAGCACGCCCTGTGGCACTTGGTAGCTGGTTTCTCGCCGAGCTTGCCACGCTGAGTCGAGGGCACATCACTTTAGACCAAGACCGCTACCCCCCCCCCTCCCCACGGTCAACGGGTGTCTGGGAACGCATGCTACAAATGCACGAAGGATGCACGTAAGCAAATACGGCAGACGACCACTCAGTCGCGTTTTAAGCAGAGCTTGCAGAGAGGGATGCCCTGCAGTTTTGAAAAAAAAAAATCGTGGGACAAGCTGAAGAATAAACATGCGAGCAAGAACAGCTGATCTAGACTCTAGAGAAAAAAATAAATTTTCTCCTTGCATAGGCTTCCATGCGTAGGCATAAGCTACAGCACGCGCCTTGTGCACGGGGCTGCGGTCGCGCTGGAACACGTAGCAGCCATCCGGGAACGGTCCGTGCAGGACGTAGGGAATCATGCGACCAGTAAGGATCTCGCAGTACCTCGGCCCGGTGAAAGAGCCCTCTATCCGCACGAGTGGGCCGAGGCCGTCCCTACTGAAGGCGTCCCTACTGATGGCGCTCCCTCAGTGACCAATGACCAGACAGAATGTTATCAGTATAGCAGCGCGCACTGTTAAGGGTCTGGCCTATAACGTTGAAAAAAGTAAAATACGAACATTCAATCCAGGTTCACCATTGAATAACGGGAAACTGCAGAACGTATAAAACCGAGAACGGTTGAATCGGCTTCGGTACTTCGCATCAATGCCACCAAGGATTCCAATCGATGAAAGAAGGCGGATCGTGTGACGGGGCATAGAAGGCGTCCATCAGCGTGAAATCTGTCACCGTACCGGAAGGACAAGAACAGCGGTGAGCCGTATTCTTAGAGCATGGAGGGACGAAGACGGCAGAATTTCCGATACTGAGCGCAGTGTACGGCCAAGGAGTACTACGCTTGAAGAAGATGAGTTAATCGTTGCTGAGTAGCTGTGGACCCCTTCTTGAACGCCAGAGAGGTTTGTGACGAACTCGGGATGAGCTGCTCCTGCGACACCATTAGATCCAGGTGGCGAGGAGCAAGTCTCATGAACTGCATTGCAGCTAAAAACCCGCACCTCACAAGAAACCAGAGAGAAGAGAGACTCAGCTTCACCACAGCCTTCCAGCAGTGGTCTACAGAGGAATGGCGGGAAGTGAATTTCTCAGATGAGTCCACATTCTGCACGCGCTTGGACAAGCAGCAACATGTGGGGCGTCCGCTCAACAGCAGGCATGACCTGTCATTCTTAAAGCTAATGAACTATGCTTTGCAACACATCGTAGTATAGAGAATATAGCGCAGCCTCGTTTCTTCCTTTCGTTTGATTTGACGTACATTCAGTATAAAATACGAAGTAGGTTATTCTCTTCTGCCAAACAGAAGCTTCAGCAGAGTGTTGTATTTGTTATGTTAGCGCTACTTTACTTAAGTTTGGGAGCCGACATGTGCTAATCTTTGTTGGAACATCTTTGATGTCCTATGCACAGGTATCTCCCTGACTACACCCACAACATGCTTAGCAGTGGCCGGTGTTCAGTCAGCGCCTGGGGCGCCATCAGTAGGGACGGCCTCGGCCAACTCGTGCGGATCGAGGGCTCTTTCACCGGGCCGAGGTACTGCGAGATCCTTACCGGTCACATGATTCCCTACGTCCTGGATGGACAGTTCCCGGATGGTTGCTACGTGTTCCAGCACGACCGCCGCCCCGTGCACAAGGCGCGTGCTGTAAGCGACCTTCTTGAGCGCTGCGCCATGCGTCAGCTCCCGTGGCCGCCTAACGGGGCTGACCTCAACGCCGTCGAAAACAGCTGGGGAGTCATGAAGAAGGAACTTTCCTCACGGCACCTTTGTGGTAGCACAGCTGACCAGCTCTGGCATGCCGTCAAAGAGGAATGGGAAGCCCACCGCCGACGTCCAGACCTAGTGGCGGCACTATATGACTCTATGCGAAGACGAGTAAGTCAAGCCATCGCAGCAGACGGCAACTTTTCGTCTCACTAAGGTCACTCTGAAGAATGCCAATGATATATATAATCTGCTTTCGAAAATAAATTTTATCACTGGCAATAATTTTTGTGAACCGTCTTCCTAAGAATCTCTTCGGGACTGAACTATTGTAAAGAAATTATCGTCAAAGACTACGTATCGTAGACCCGAATTAAAAAAAAATTGCAGATGTTTTGCTGAAGAGAATATCAAGCTTATTGCAAAGACAGTGCCCATACGACAGTTTCGAAAGAGAAGCAGCGTCCGCACAGAAGTTCGTCGTCTCAGTTATCTCACTGGCGTGAAACAGCGCCCGTCACGGTGGCTGCCGATGCGGCGTCTTGAACGGCGTTGCCTAAAATCCGGCTATAGTGGATGCAGGTGATTAGCAGTAACATATAACATGAGGGCAATATAAAGGGACAACCAATAACAAAACTCCGAGTCGTTTCTTCACACAGCCGCGGTTTGACGGACTGCTGCTGTCCAACTGATCTGCCACAGCCCGATGTGCTCGATGAATAGGCGATGCGCGCTCCCCTTCGTCAAGACCGTCAACAGCAGAGCACCGGAACGCAACACTAGATATTTATCAAGCGCGACAAGCCCCCGCACGAGGGCGAGGGCGAAGTTTGTGGTCACTCGGGACACTCCGGCTCCCAGCGAGCGGCGCAAGATAACAGCGTCCCTGTGGGGCCCTACAGCCGCTCCGCTGCACTGAGCGGTGGTCCATTTTATTTTCCGGCCGATAGTACATTGGTTCTAGAAATGTCATATTCGCTATATATGCAATTAACTTTCTGCGTTTAAAGCTGGTGAGATAGTCCATCGAAAATCGGACGGTCATAAATCTACGAGCACTTACGACTTTCCCCAAGTGCCCCCCAGTAGTATATCGAGACACTCTTTAGATAAAAGAGTGATGTTCAGAATCGGAGACGATAGGCGAAGTGTCAAAACGTGTAGACGAAAGAAGTCTGGATGGTCTTTTGAAAGCATAAATGGCAAATCAATCGCAGCTAAGGCCGGAGGAGGTTGTTGCAACTTTTCCACCCAAAATTCCATTGCCACACAAAATCTCGCAAAAGCTCGTTGAATGTCTTCACATTTATTCATTATACACGCATTAAATACATAGCTCAATTAAGAAACAAAGTCTGATAGGTGATCCAGAGTACGGCAACTAAGACCACGAGGAAAATAGCCGTCATGTCAAATATCGACAAATCTCCCGCCTTCGCATCTATATGACTGCTCAAAAATTTCCCTGGCACTAGCGTTCATGTACTCTGACTTCGCGTTCTAGTGCTTCACTTGAACGCAAGGGCCAAAACAATTTGCGCAGCTATATGCACTGAGGGCGCCACAGTATTTATTGAGTACAAGCTAGTTTGGGTATCAGCTTGATGTAGGCACAGCAAGCCAGTGTACTCAACAAAGCTGAGAAAAATAATGACCACATTGTGTTCGCCACGTGACAGTCTTCCATATTTTCACAGCCAAATGATGCGTTAGCTTCGAGAGTGATCCTTATATCTCTCTCCAAAAATAAAAAGAGCGCACTTCCATCACAACTGCGGCAATTAAATGAATTCAGGAAGCGTTTTCTTTTTTTGGCCGCTTGATTTGTTCAAACCAATTGAGAGCTTCTCCGCACCCATATTTTTCATCTTTTTCATCTTCTTTTTTTAAGCTCGGTGTGATCTCCACGAACATCTACAGATTTGTATTGTGAAAATATTCAGATGCGTCGAGGTATTGGTGCATATGGATTCTACTGTGATTCGTAGATTGTGTACAGTGAAGCCGGAGCAAAACGCGAACAGCACGTGTGAAAAAAAAAAAAAACATTATACCTTGTAATGAAATATACAAATAACGTTACCCATATATCGAGGGAAATACTGTATTGAAGTGTGTATTCATAAACCAATTGCAATGGCCTATGCTGCTGCGAAGTGGACAAGCACAGCATATGCGTGTTCGCGCTCAATCCGGCCAGACTCTACAGGGATAATGAAAAGAAAAGATAAACATATCCGCGAGTCTGTGCTTCGCTATTCGCGTTTTCCTTCATCCTGATTGCAGCTCGGTCGGCCACAGTACCATCACAGGCAACTCAAGCGTTTTTTTCTTACCTTTAAAGTACAAGCTCGATGAAGTGAACAGAGAACAGCAGAACGTCTAGTCGCTCCGCTGTTCCAATTTCTTCGCATCGCGATAGTTTCATTTATTCCGAATTTATTTCAGACAGCGGAGAGATTGTCCAGGGTGACGTGGCAGAAGGCATGCATTGCCTGACGAGGCCACGCCACCCGGATGGCAGGCGGCACCACAGGCTACAAAAATCAAGAAAAGCATTGCATGATAGAAACACACATTCATTTTTTTACACAATATACCCTTACAAAAATTTTTAGTAACATTCTTTAGAAAGTCTTTCGACAATTGTTAATAGAACCTATCAACATTGAATAGAAAGTCTTTTAAACGCCTTTGTACATTGTGGTAACAACCTATCAACCGTCTTCCGACAATTGGCCACCGATATCCAAAAGACTCAAGTACATAGAAAGTCTTTATACTTCCTATCATCCCCTTATCGAGTTTGTATACACTTCCTACTGACCCCTTACCGACAATGTCTACCAACACTCTATTAACGGTCTTCCGACAATTGGCCACCGTTATCCAAAAGACTCAAGTACATAGAAAGTCTTTATACTTCCTATCATCCCCTTATCGAGTTTGTATACACTTCCTACTGACCCCTTACCGACAATGTCTACCAACACCCTATTGACGGTCTTCCGACAATTGGCCACCGTTATCCAAAAGACTCAAGTACATAGAAAGTCTTTACACTTCTTATCAACCACATACCGACAATGTCTACCAACGCCCTATCAACGGTCTTCCGACAATTGGCCACCGTTATTCAAAAGACTCAAGTACGAAGAAAGTATAATTCCTACATCAACTTTTGGAAAAGTGTATGTTAACTACACAGTACAACACTTTTACCAACATAGTTTTATCACTTTAGAATCATTTTGTGAACACTATCCTGGAGTGCTTAAAGAATAATAGAAGCAAAATGCAAATTATTACATTTATTGTGCACAAGTGTACATACGCGCTACAACACATGCATGATGCATCATAATATTTTATGGAGAACAATAGAGGAACAGAATATTGCCTTCGGCACGCTTCCCCTCAGTTCCCTCTGAGTAACAATGACTGACACACAGCAATTGAAAAACATAACAGGTTTTAATTCACGATGTTTCGGCTGGAGGACCAGCTTTTTTCGAGTATAGTATAGCATTCGAAACAAAAGCTGTGCGCTTCAAATGCTGTAGTACACTTGAAAATTACTGGCCCTCCAACCAAAACATCGTCAATTAAATCCCGTTAGGTTTTTCTTACATATATACGAGGTGTTTCAGGGAAGACTAAGTAATTTTCAAAAAACAGGTATTTTGAGATGAATGTATGGCTTTTTCAGCATAGTATTACCAGTGTTGGCAGGCACCAGAAAACTTGTGAAGAGTCTTACGTAATAAGCTGGTTAGCTAATTTTTATTAATGAACCATTTCACTATCAGAAACTTTGTTAAAACATTAAGTTGGGCTAGTTGGTAACGGCTTGAAGGAATCATACTCTTAGCGGTAAGAACACACACAACACCAAGACACACACACACAGGACACCCGCTAGACTTCAACTATCTTTACTGGACACTTGTACGACATAAATATGTATCACTGAGCACACGCAGGTGCCTCGTCATCGGCATCAGGTCTAACTACGCCCTGCCCTCTCCTGCAAGGCATACGGTTGCGCCGATAAACAATCTCTTTTTCTGCCAACACCAGGGAGGGAGTGCTTACACATGTCACCCGCCTCTTGAATACGAAAGGCCTGGGAGCCGAGAAAAAAGAAAGAAAAATTATCGAAGTCTTTCGTATTCAAGAGGCGGGTGAAATGTGTAAGCACTCCCTCACTGGTGTTGGCAGAAAAAGAGATTGTTTATCGGCGCAACCGTATGCCTTGCAGGAGAGGGCAGGGCGTAGTTAGACCTGTTGCGGATGACGAGGCACCTGCGTGTGCTCAGTGATACATATTTATGTTGTACAAGTGTCCAGTAAAGATAGTTGAAGTCTAGCGGGTGTCCTGTGTGTGTGTGTCTTGGTGTTGTGTGTGTTTCTTACTGCTAAGAATATGATTCCTTCACTATCAGAGTTAGGCGTCTAGTTGCCATTAGAGATTTGTAGCAGTTACATGCACTGGAGGGGTTTCTTTCCCTGTGTGCTTTCAAAAGCGCATGTATTTTCGCACGATGCAGCCAAATTTTGTCGAGCCACAGCGGCGAAAGTAATCATGTTTTGTACATTCCAGAAACTGATATGGCTACTACGAACAACTGGCAAAAAGTCTCTAACTGCAACCAGTTGCAAACCTGTGTTAGTTAAAAAGTTAATTATCAGAAATTAGTTAACCAGCTTACTAAATACACCTCACTGGCTTTCTGGTGTCTGCTAACACTGGTAATATTATGCAGCAAAAGCCATATTTTTGAAAACTACTTATTCTTCCCTGAAACACCTGGTGCATATAAATACTGCTCACTTTCCTGTACAACACAGAAACGAAATAATTTCTTCTGTAACATGAAAGTTCCATGAGCCACATAACAAACCCGTGGAAAAAAACTGCATGCATACACACACATCTCTCCAAAACAGCTAAAAAATCCCACACAGTGAAACAATGCTTACACTGTCTTAAGACCAACATTAAAGGCTGCAAACACTAGCGAATTAAAAGTCAAACAAATGCCAAACATATGCTAAATGTCCCCATGGATGTAGATATTAAGCTATGAGCTGATTTTAATAAAAATGCATCAGCACAGAAATGCTTAAGAGACTTTGTTGGTGCACTATCCTGACACTTGTCCTCAATATCAGGCAGCCTGCTTGTTGTTCATCATCATCATCAGCCTGACTATGCCCACTGCAGGGCAAAGGCCTCTCCCATGCCTCTCCAATTAACCCTGTCGTTACTTGTCTGCATCACCAGTGGAAGAGGTAGCGTCCTAGTGATGAGACGTGTGCACGAACAGGTAGCCTTCTCCATGGCAGAATGCAGCAGCAAGAGAACTGCACAAGAAAACATTCAAAGTATAGTTATAGTAACTTCTAATAGAATCAAACACGGAGCAGCAACAATCAGTTAAATGTGCACTAAAATGCAGCACTCCGAGTGAGTTTGATAAGGCTGCTGAGTAATAGCATAAGCAGCAGTCACAAGACTAGAACTAAATGTAATGCGTCCTTGAACAAGAAAAAGCTATAACATGCTGTTGTGTTCAATTCTGCCCCCACATTCGAACACTGAATGATATTCACAGGAACTGACATTAACGTGTTACACCTAATTAGGCAGGCTCGAGACAAGGCGGTAGGTGACTATAGGTTCTAGGAACAGTAGGGGAGAGTTATTAGTAGAGTTCGCAGATAGAAATAGTTTACGGATTATGAATACCTTCTTCCGCAAACGAGCAAACAGGAAGTGGACGTGGAAGAGCCCCAATGGTGAGACTAAACATGAAATAGACTTCATACTGTGTGCACACCCTGGCATCGTAGAGGATGTGGAGGTCCTCGGTAAGGTCCGTTGTAGCGACCACAGAATGGTAAGGTCTCGTGTTAGCTTAGATTTGAAGAGGGAACGGAGGAAACTGGTGAAGCGAAAGGCTATTTAACGAGTTAGCATTAAGAGGGAAGGTAGAGGAATTCAGACTGTCGCTGCAAAACAGATTTTCCACTTTAACTGAAGAAGAGGACCGCAGTGTTGAAGCAATGAATGATAATCTTACAGCTATCGTTACAGAGTGCGCCGCAGAAGTAGGTGGTAGGATGGTTCGACAGGATACCAGCAAGCTATCTCAGGAGACTGAAGATCTGATTAAGAAACGCCAAAGCATGAGGACTTCTAACTCCACAGACAGGATAGAACTAGCAGATCTATCGAAGTTAATAAATAAGCGCAAGGTAGCCGACATAAGAAAGTTTAACGTGGAGAAAATCGAGCATGCTCTAAGGAACGGAGGTAGCCTAAAATCAGTGAGGAGAAAACTGGGCATAGGTAAAAACCAGATGTATGCGCTAAAAGACAAACAGGGCAATGTCATCAGCAATATGGATAAGATAGTTGAATTAGCCGAAGAATTCTACACAAATCTATACAGTAGCGAATGTAATCATCAAGTTACTGAGGGAGGCAGTCGAGCACAGCAATGGGACATCCTGCCAGTAACGAAGGAGGAAGTAAAGAAAGCCTTAGGAGCAATGCAAAGAGGGAAAGCAGCTGGTGAGGATCAGGTAACAGCAGATTTGTTGAAGTATGGAGGAGAGATTGTGCTACAAAAACTAGCCACCCTGTATACGCAGTGCCTTGTGACCTCGAGAGTACCAGAAGCTTGGAAGAACGCTAACATTATCTTAATTCATAAGAAAGGAGACGTCAAGGACTTGAAGAATTACAGACCAATCAGCTTATTGTCCGTTGCCTACAAGGTATTTACTAAGGTAATCGCTAATAGAGTCAGGAAAACCTTGGACTTTAGTCAACCAAATGATCAGGCAGGCTTTCGTAAAGGATACTCGACAATAGACCACATTCACACTACCAATCAGGTGATAGAAAAATGCGCGGAATATAACCAACCCCTATATATAGCCTTCATTGATTACGAGAAAGCATTTAACTCAGTGGAAACCTCAGCTGTCATGCAGGCATTGCGGAATCAGGGTGTGGAAGAGTGTTATGTGAAAATATTGGAAGATATTTATAACGATTGCACAGCTACTATAGTTCTCCATAAAGTCAGCAATAAAATTCCAATACGGAAAGGTGTCAGGCAGGGAGACATTATCTCGCCAATGCTCTTCAATGCCTGCTTACAGGAGGTATTCCGGGGACTGGAATGGGAACAGTTAGGGATAAGAGTTAATGGAGAATACCTGAGTAATTTGCGATTCGCTGATGACATTGCCTTGCTAAGCCACTCAGGACAAGAACTGCAAAGCATGATCAACCAGTTAGACAGGCAGAGCAGAACGGTGGGGCTAAGAATTAACATGCAGAAAACCAAAGTAATGTTCAACAGCCTAGCAAGGGAACAGCAGTTCGCAATTGGTAGCGAGGTGCTGGAAGTAGTAAGAGAATATGTCTACTTAGGGCAGGTAGTGACCGCAGATCCGGATCATGAGAGGGAAATAACTAGAAGAATAAGAATGGGGTGGAGCGCATATAGCAGATTCTCTCAGATCATGATTGGTAGCTTAATAATATCCCTGAAGAGAAAAGTATACAACAGCTGTATCCTACCGGTACTCACCTATGGGGCAGAAACGTGAAGGCTAACAAAGAGGGTTCAGCTTAAGTTAAGAACAACGCAGCGAGCTATGGAAAGGAAAATGATAGGTGTAACGTTAAGAGATCGGAAGAGGGCGGAGTGGGTGAGGGAACAAACGCGGGTTAATGACATCTTAGTTGAAATCAAGAAGAAGAAATGGGCTTGGGCAGGGCATGTAATGCGAAGGCAAGATAACCGCTGGTCCTTAAGGGTAACGGAGTGGATTCCAAGAGAAAGCAAACGCAGCAGGGGACGGCAGAAAGTTAGGTGGTCGGATGAGATTAAGAAGTTTGCGGGGATACAGTGGCGGCAAGTGACAAAGGACAGGGTTAATTGGAGAGACATGGGAGAGGCCTTTGCCCTGCAGTGGGTGTAGTCAGGCTGATGATGATGATGACCAAATTAGGCTACCACGAAGAGATATTTAGCCATTCCAGTCATATGAAAATAACATGCAGGCCATAAAATATAAAAATTATTTTGTGTTTCTGATTTGTCTGCACAAAAATTCAGGCAGCTTTTGTTTTCAAAAGTGATGGCACAAAGACATTGCAATATAATGCACATGTTGCTGTAGATAATGTATCATTTGGAGCTATACCAGGTGTTAGGGGAAAATGTATGAACAAAGAGTACAAAGGTGAGCAAGTTCGTCAGGGCAAGAGTGGCACACACTAAAGCAAATGAATCAAAATATTAAGGCACACACTGCGTCAGATACAATACTTGTAAGTAAAGCTGCATAGAACTACAAGCGATAAAAGCCCCAGAAACGTGCCCCTAAGGGAGCAGCTGGACTGGTAGTTTTTTATTTGTCCCGCAGCACATCCCTCTAGTGCTGAGGCCTGCTCATATCTCTTTAAGTTAAGAATACAAGGGAAACAAGCAAACAAGTGTTCCAAAGAAGATAAAAATGTGCACTTAGGTTGTTCTTTAGGAAATTACCTGTCACTAATTGCAGCAATAAATACCTCGAGAAAGAAAATAAGTTATTTACACAGCTTATTACAAACCTTGATGGCAGGGGAGAAAGGCAACATCAAATGCATCGGTTCAAGTAAAGCCAGGGGTCTTGTTAAGGTCACAGCAATATTTGTTGACTTAGGCTCAGCTAGTGTAATGCAATCAGTAACTGAACGTCGGCATGAATAAAAAAAACAATGCACCAATACTCAATTCCAAATGCATTTCAACTGTACAGTGCAGTCAGTTGTGACAAAGGGAGTGTGAAAGAAAACCTTAGCAATGCTCATGACATCGAATAAGCACCTTTCTTCTGTACAGCTAAAATATAAGCTTTGCAGGGTTTCATGTAATGCAATGATAACCTGGTAAGGTATCAATTATTGATGCTAGCAACAAATATGCTTCTAAAGCAGAGTGCTCCACTTGAACGCCAATATTCAATTATGCATTGCCCGTTAGGCCATGCCTATCACATCACTGGTTCACTTCAAACGTGCCATACCTTGTAAGAGGTAGGTACTGCTGAAGTAAACCTATAAAATTTATTTGCTGCTTTTAGACTGCTGCATAAAGGTCATGAAGCAGATAATTGTTTTAATTTGGTCTATACAGTGGTCAAGATTTCCAAGCACGAGAGGCATGAGGGAAAAAACTATAGAAAGCATTTCACACTATAACACAATGCACTTGACTAGGGGAGTGCTTTCATGACGCCCGCAATATCTTTTCCCTTTCTCTTGGTCCTCTTTTAAAAGAAAAAAAAACGAAAGAGAGAGGGAGCCTGGACCAGAAGATTTTTGGCAGGCTAAAAAAGACAAGGAAAATATACCCACTTGTCTACCTATCCTTTTACAAGTGGCACATGCTTGATATCCAGTGTCAATGGCTGATAGGCTGAACCAGCAGGTCTTGATGTCATTTGCCTCTGGTTGAGGTAGCATTGGCTCGATGACAGATGAAAGCTGGTGCAAAAGTAGCGTGATGATACCGGTGGAGCAGCTGTACAGGGCTTGACTGCGGGTGCATTTGAAGAAAGGCTGCATTAGAGCCATGCTTTCATAAACATCACAGAAGCCACATCCCATTAAAACCTCTAGCTGTTCAGTCCAATGTGTTCATGAGTGGAGGCTAATTATTAATTACCTATGCCTCCAATAGTTAGCAAAAAAATCGTTTACAAAGCTTGTCATACTTTTCTTAAAGCTATTATTCGCGAATCACGTTATACTTTTATCGCTTCAGACTGAAAATGGGGGAATGACATAAATGTAGTGAACGTAAAAAAAATAAAATGACAACAAACCTTCCATTGTGCGATTACCTCAGCTGCACTGCAATGGAATGGTTCTGCTATTTTTAATCGTCGTTTCGTTGACCAGAACTATCAAGAAACACAGCACTTGATGTGACTGCGACATAGAACGGGCAATGCTCCTTATCCAGTAAACACTCAGGCAGCAGAATCAAAAGACGCACGCCGCTACAAGCACTTTTCGTTCTTATGGTCTCCTTTTCACGCGCTGCTCCTGTTCAGTCGGAATAACGAATCAAGCAGCACCCCATAGTTCTCGGCGTGCAACCAAATTCTATCACATAACTCCTGCGCCGAGGAGCTGACGCAAACAGCGTGAGGCGGCGGGTTAAAAGTTGCATAGTTGGCAAGCGAGCGTGTCAGAACACCTTCTCTCTGCAAACGATCGCGTGGTGCCCGCATTTTGCACCTCACTGCGAACAAGACGTGAAGACCAACCCAAATGCATTCGCAGCCCTCAATCATACACCCGACACATCGCAGAAGTCATTTTCCAGTTCTGTACTTACATTTGTCAACGTTCACGGCAAGCCGTTTCTTCTATCGGGCATCGGGCGCCGGCCGCTCTCGGCGTGGTTGCGTGCAGTACGTCAGAGCAGTTTTTGAGCACTGCATGCGCGTAAGAACGTCTTCCGCAGCACTGGAGCCATCTGTCACCTTCCGAGTTCAGTCACACTACCACAACACTAACGAGGCCGCACATTTAACACAAACAAACTGAAGAAACGCACCCACATCACAACCGTCGCACCCCGCCAACAAAGAGTCGTTTCAGCGTCCTAAAAAAGATAGTGTAGCGCGCGGCCAACATGAGACTCGCAATCCGCCGCCAGCGAACGGAAAGGTGGCGCTAATGTCGCTTAACTTTACACGCGTTAAAAAAAGAATTGATAAAGCCCTTTTTGCCACAAACTTGTTGCATTAAACGACAAAATATTTTGTTTCAATTACAAAGTCAGCAAATTGGAATGATTGCGGTGAAAAAATGCGACTACTCACAAGCACCTGTTTCTGGCGGCGCTGCGAACGAAAGCTTGGAAAACCGGGCAGCATGGCGGGCAGCTACAGGCGACGCATCTGGGGCCAGGAAAGCCGCAGCCGCTGCACGGCTGCACTGTCTGCCTAGTTCTAAGGCTATAACTCAGCTAACTCAGCTCCCCGTAACTGCGTCGCAGAATAAGGAATGATGATGATGTTGCCAAACGCTACTGGTTTCGGTTTTTATTTTCGCATATTGTGTGGTTTAGCGTACTCTACACAGCTTGGCTCATGCGATTTAGTGTACGTGTGTGTACCTAGGGAACACGAGCGTTCGCACGCCGCTCTAGCGTGACGCGCGAAACTTTCAAGGCTGCGCTGCAGCATCGCCTCTGTTTTGTGTGTGTTTATATCACGTCATTGGACACCTTGCACGCTCTTTGCTCGAGCGAGCCCCGCCGACAGTCGCGCTACCGTAGTCTTTTTGTGTGCTTCCTTGATTGCTTTTTGCCTCTGCCTTATGCGGTCCTCGGCTCGGCCTCACGTCCGCTGATGGCAGTAAGAAAAGGCGAAGACTGAACACATGCTTTCGCGCGTCTACTCCGTATGACTACGTTAAAACCCAACACTTTATTCCAGGATTCCTTAGTCATTGCATTACGGGAAGATAGAAAATACAGCTCTCACCACGTTTTCCCTCGCCACAGCTTCGTACCGTGTTTGCGTTGAAGGAGATGCAAGTGAAGATGCGGAAGAGGCACTGCGCCTGTGTTTTAGCGGTGCTCAAAGTGGGGGCTGCTCTCACCCTAGCTTTTTCCATACTGGAAGCTCCTCTGTGGCTCAGTACTACCGAAAAATGTAACAAGTCAAGAATGAGGGCTTATAGTGCTCCAATTGCCGTGCACCTTCCTCATGCAAAGCCCTTGTTACCGCAGTTGAGTACAGCGGGCCGCTGTAACCTGTTTTGTTTCTCTATACTTCTCTTTATAGTATCGGCCGCCGAACATGAATAAAAATTAATATTGCCTTGCCTGAAATTTCGCATGTACAGTCGCTGAGGAACGAAGCAACTTGAGTTCTCGAAGCTGTAAGCCTGCACACGTTACACAGAATTTACTCAGAGCGCGAAGCGGTGCGGCCCTTTTCGCGCGGGGTTTTTCAGTCCCGTGCGATCAGCCATTGCTGGTCGCTCGAGGAGGAGGGTAGTGCGAGGGTTTAAATTGGGCGCTCCCACGTGGAGTGGCATAGTGTACCGGGCACTTTTGCATGGCGGGCAGTGTGCAGGGAACGTGTGCTTGCGGTGCAGGTTCAGGAAGCTGGTGATATAATTTGGGCGCCATTTGGGCTAGCGAGAACATGTAATTCAATGAGTGTGGAAACACATCGGTGCAATGCTAAACTTGAATTTTTTTGTAGCTCGCAACAATAATCCCTCTGAAACCTCAGAGGGAAACGCTCTTAATGCTAGTGTGTTTTAGCACCGTCGTACGGTACATCACTGTTCAACTGCACGTTAAAATATGACCTATCAAGAATTACAACAATATCAACACCAACGTGTTTCGAATTGGCAGAGTTGTTGTACAGCTCTGCTGAAATTCTTTGTTAGTTCTGAAATGTTAAATCTGTTTAATGACTGCCTGAGTACAGAATTTAAGGACGAATACGCAGCAGAAAGCATTGTTTTCGTGTAGAATGAGCCATCAGCGAAACTGATTCGCTGTAACGAAGTCATCATTGCGCTTATGTAACACAATATGTCACTAGCTCCTATTTTTTCTTAAAGTTCTTTTAATTTCCTTGAAGTGCAAGGCAATAATACTTGTGTATTCTATGAATTCATTCACTTTGTACCAAAATTATTTCGTTTGCTGGTAACTTTTTTCGTAGACTTTATACAATCAAAAATTGTCACTAAATGTCTTCAATTCAAGGCACGTTTCTGAATTTCGGGATAAATGTTCTGTTATGAACTTTGCCCTTTTCCCCGCACTCGAAAATGCGAAAGCAGTAAATCTAGTATTGAGAAAATTGAACTGAAATTTCTAAAAATCCACAGCGTGCTCGGCTATGGGAATGTGATTGCAAATTTTTGTTTCGTCTTCAAGGTTAGTTAAGTTGCCGGTTTGAAGTTGTCGGCTACAGTACTTGATTATTTTTGGCTTTTATTTGTTTATTCGCATCACCAAAATGCTTTCTCGGTTCGTAGTATATTTCTATTGACAGCAGTATATAAGCAGTAAGAAAATTGTATGAACTTTCTATCAACAAATGTTGATAAAATATGCCCTAAGAAAATGTGACTGCAAATGTTTGTTTCGTGTTCAAGGTTGCTTTAGTTGCATTGACATGTTAGGCTAGAGTACTTAATTAATTTAGGCATTTATTGTCATTATAAAACGTTCTGTCGGTGTCTATAGTATGTTTCTACTGACAGCAGTACATAGAAAGCAGTAAGGAAATTGTATGAACTTCCTATCAACGAATGTTAATAGAATATGCTTGGCTAAGGGAATGTGAGTGTAATGTTTGTTTCGTGTTCAAGGTTGTTTTCATAGCTTTGAAGTGTTCGCCTACAGTACATGATTTGAGGCATCTATTCGCATGACCAAAAATGTTTTGTCACTTTCTAGAGTATTTCTGCTCACAGCAGTCCGTAAAGAACATTAAGTATTAAAATGGAATATATCTTCTGTTTTAAAACGTTTTCCCATATCCTGATTACATTCCAAACGCATTTGCTGCGAATAATGTTGGTCGCTTTTCGATATAGTGAAATTGTTGACTAGCTGCAACAGATTCCACCATGCAATCAGGTAAGATGTCGTCACGATTATGCGAACAAGATAGCGTTAATCACCTCGAACACCATGCAGTTTGTTCATTTACTTCTCTCAACGTGTCAAACTGCACCCAGCTTTTCTAGTAACTTTCTATTGACAGGAGTAAATACAAAGAAGTAACAGTCTACCAACATTGTATTGACAAAGGTACATAGAATGTAAAAATTATTTTCTAGTAACTTTCTATTGACAGGAGTACATACAAAGAAGTAACTTCTATCAACGTTGTATGAACAATTGTTGATAGAATGTAAAAGTTACTACAAGGTTACTAGAGTCAATAGAATGTTAATACAAATTCTAAAGAAAGTTGATATCCATTTTTGTAAGGGTATTAGGCCGTCCTTAGAAAACCCTGGCTTTCGGCGAAAACAAACAGCATACTTAAACCACAATTCGTTCATAGCAATATTTACAAAACCTATACAAGTGATAGGCATACATTTAGTTTTCATCTTTAAAGTTCATTTATGAGCATTGCTTTAATTAACATTTTATATTTACATATAGAGGGAGTGCGGAGCGCAGAATCCATAATACGTAATAGAGTATTGATTAATTAAGTCAGGAATTTGCCATTCTAACCTCTGAAAACCATAATTTGTGCGTACACGACGTGTTTTCATACATTGATTCCGAAGTTCGTATGAGCTAACTTTAGTGTGACAGGTGGTTTCGTAGGTATTTTCTAGCTTCTACTGGCGTAATATTTCGAGACATAGTTTATATGTGTGCAGTTTAATCATTTCTTGTATACCATAATACCTAAATAAAGGCCGGCAGCTGTGCAATAACTGTATTTTTCCAATAGCTCGTAATGGCCACTTTTGAACTGCAAGGAGGGAAATTAGATTATCTATGTGGTCGTTAACCAAACAAGGGAAGCGCAGCTTAAACGGGAATGTATTAATGAATAGTATATTTGCCGCGTTATCTACGCCGAGAGATAATATTGCTGATAGGAGACCTCAACTAAAAGAGCAGCATTAACTAAAATAAATAATCAGCTTCTTTATTATTGATTTCATGGAGGTGGATGGAAGAAAAATAATAAAAAAGACCTCATTAGAAGTAAAAGAATATTCGAACAGAGGAAGCTTCACTTGTGCCTCAAAGCATTAATCTTAATGTGTTAATAATGCAAGCTACGTAAATGTATTATAAGGAATGGCTGAAAGAGGAGGCATACAAAAAGTGGCAGCACAATGAAAATAAACCAGCTTCTCATGAGATTTCGCAAGGCGTCTGAGTCGTAAACATTTTTGGTCGTGAAGAAACTAATTGGCTCTATTTTAAGTGGGTATGGTACCTCGCGGGATATCGGTATAAATTTGTGTAGGTTTCTCAGCTTCTTTTGCGACATAAAACTTCAAACGTTCCCGAGTGTTTCTTATATAGTAAGCTTGCGTGAAGTGCACAAATTTCTTTTGGAATATATTGTGCCAGTGCAAGTTTATTAGAAAAACAATAGGTGTTCTGTGGAACTTTTTGAGCGGTACACTTAAAAGTGCTTATTGCCATCAGAAGCAGGGAAATCTACATCAGTATTGTTACATTAGGCGGTGCATGCATAAGGAAGGAAGAAGAAGAAGCTCTTGACTTTTTGTGAAGAAGACGACGGTCGAGCAGTGTCGGCTGGTGCCTGCAGTAAACGCCTGTGGTTTTAAAGCTCTGTTTTCCGTGTCCGCTCTCTGCAATCCCAAGCGGAACTACCCCGTAACAATATTATCAAATTAGTGAAATGTTTACTTAAGAACCGTGATTGTGCATGGATGTTTATTTGCAAAAAAAAAAACGAGTTTTTGAATTCTGACACTCAATTTTTCACAGCATCTTCCACGATATAAATATGTATTGCAACAAACATTTATTCGTATCCAGGTTTTTCTAGTTTGCTAAATGTGCAAGACGTGAATTGATAATTCTTGAGAGCTTCAGCACAACGTTTCTGAAGGTTGACGAGGGTGTTAACTAAATAAACAAAAGCCGTGATTTCATCAACTGAGTTTTAAACTTTCGTTGCTCAGTACCAGTTGAGAAATGTACCTGATTTGTAAGTAGGCCCTTGTTTTCAGTTGTTATTCACGTGCTTCTGCACAAGATCACAAAATACGCCTTGTATAGCACACTCGTTTGCTTAAAATATGCGCTTCTCACGGGAAATTCTAAGAAAACTGGGGCATCACTGTCTTCGCAATGTGTTCAAAAAGCACCAAGCAGCTTCCTGACTTTTTTAACTCAAAAATCTAGGCTGCGCGCCTAGTAAAACAACTGAGAGCGATTCAACACTAGCGCACAGCGCTTTTCTACCAAAAATAGGACTATTTAAACGTAGAATCTTTTTCTCCAGGGTGCTGTGTCTAGTTTCTAAAAGGAAGAGATGCTTTATGAGATCTTTTGTTTATTTTTAAAGAAAAGAAGCTACAAAAATCAAGCCTGCCTTAAGTCACATTGCTTTAAACATGGACGAGGTGCAGTTGGAAAAATTTTAAGGATCTTTTTCCAGTGTGCACAAGCACGCTATTTGGACGCTATGTTCCTAAGGAATCCGGTCATTTTTAAATACCAAATTCAGAAATTCATTTGGTCAACATTGCCGACCATCCCGCCTTAAACACCTGAGATCGAACAATTCATCTATTTTATCAAAGTGTAATGAAGTACAGAAGTGAGATTTCACAACCTGTTTCGTACCGTATACGCATCAGTTGTTCACTCTTGTCATGCAATTCTACTATGTATGTTTTTCTACTTCAAAACTCCTCTTGTTGTGAACCGAATGCGCTACTGACACGTGCCGTGCTTATCTTATGAGGCCCACCGACCAAGCCATCTGCTATCGGCAGTGGTCCCGGTGACGTCACTAGCCAAGAGGCTATAAAACTACTAACCGCTAATAAAGCTTGTTCCTTCTTCTTCGCCAACCACTTGTCGATTCACTACAGTGGCGACGAGCGGCCCACCGCCGGGCACTGGCTGCTCCATGGCAGCCCACGTTGGACCGCCGAGTTTCGACGAAGTGGACGACAGTTGGGAAGCATACCAAGTACGTCTGGAGTCCTATTTTGAAGCCTACGGAATCGATGATTCGAAGAAGCGACGGGCGCTTCTAACGGCAGCTTTAAGTACAGCAACAGTCGGCAGAATAACGGGGCGTTGCGCGCCGGCCAAGATTCAAGAGCTTAGCTACGCTAAGCTGGTCGAGCTACTGACTGAGCAGTTTGCGCCGCAGGGCAATGAAATAGCGGAGTCTTACAAGTTCTTCACCAGGTATCAGCGTCCTGACGAAACAACGAAGGACTTCATTGTCGCAATTCGGAAGATGGCCTGCGGTTGCAACTTCGGTGAGTCAAGGGACAGGATGCTACGAGACAGACTAGTTTGCGGCCTGCGTGACGCTGGAGTTCAGCGAGCACTCTTGTCAAAATCGTCGCTGACGCTCAAAGAAGCAGAGGAGGCAGCTTTAGCGGCAGAGATGGCAGCCCTCAGCGTGGATCACATGGATAAGACAAAGGGTCAAGGCAACGTTCACGCTGTGAAGAGCAAGCTGCAGGGTCCACCGCATTACCAGAAGACTCGCCTGCGTACTTCACCTAGACCGAGCGATGGTGTTGTTTGTTCGTGCTGCGGTAGCACTGGGCACAGAGCAGCGAAATGCAAGTTTCGCCGGGCGGAGTGTTTTCGCTGCCGACGAAAAGGGCATCTAGCGAAGATGTGTGTACTGCAACAACCAGGAGTGGCACATTGCGAAGAGCATCCTTCAGAGAGCGAGAGCGAGCTTTGTCTGCTAAATGTGTACACTGCATCTGTTAACTTGGTCAAGCCCGTGGTTCGCACCTTCGACTGGAGTGGAATTCCGCTGAAGATGCAAGTAGACACCGGTTCACCGGTCTCCATAATTACGTGGGGGACATACTGCAAGCATCGGCACGCCTGGCCTGCGCTCCGCGAGACGTCTTTGCAGTTGTCCTGCTTTCTTGGCAAGCTTCCCGTGAAGGGGGAGCTCCGGCTTCCTGTCTCGTACTCGGGTAAAACTCTGGAAGCGAAGCTAACCGTGCTGCAGTGTGACGGTCCGAATTTGTGCGGACGCGACGTTATCAGCGCATTTGAACGCAACGGAAGGGCTGTCCTGAGCATTGTCGGCGAGGCAAGTACGGGTGAGAGGAATTTTCCACAGCAAGCTTCGGTTAGCGCGCTGTTAGAAGAGTTTAGCGATCTGTTTACACCAGGCCTAGGACGCATTGGTGGTCCCGCAGTTCATTTGCGGTTGCATGAAAATGCGCAGCCGCGATTCTGCAAAGCTCGTTCTGTGCCATATGCAATGCGAGAGCAAGTGTCTAAGGAAATAGACCGGCTTGTTAAAGAAGGCATTCTATCGCCTATCGACAGCGCGGACTGGGCCACGCCTCTCGTTCCCGTTATCAAGAAGAATGGCTCCATTCGATTGTGTGGCGATTTCAAAGTCACCGCGAATGCTGCATGTGTCACAGAGAAGTACCCATTGCCAAAAATACGGGATATTTTTGCTAACCTAAACGGGGGTGAAGTGTTCAGCACCATCGACTTGAAAGATGCGTACAATCAGTTGCCACTCGACGAGGAAACCAGGAAGCTCTTGGTCGTAAACACTCAGAAAGGCCTGTTTTGCTTTAATCGACTTCCTTTTGGTGTGGCCTCCGCCCCTGCTATTTTTCAGAGACGTATGGAAGGCATCCTGCAAGGCATTCCGGGCGTTCAAGTTTACCTGGACGATGTGGTAATCGCGGAGAAACGAGGGTACTCGGAGACGCTGCGTCAAGTTTTCGAACGTTTCCGGCAGCACGGTGTCAAGTTGCATCCGCAGAAATGTAAGTTCAGGCAACCAGAAGTTGAATTTCTGGGCCATCGTATAAGTGCGGACGGATTGTTACCTAAGACAGACAACATGGCCGCGATAGCAAAGATGCCGAAGCCAAACTGTGTTGCGGAACTGCGAGCATTCTTGGGCTTCGTAACCTATTACCACGCATTTCTGGGAAATTTGGCTAAGGTTTTGGAGCCGCTGTATGAACTGCTGAGAAAGAACGCACGCTGGCAGTGGGGAGTGAGACAAGATAACGCTTTCCGATTAACCCAGCGGCTGCTACAAGAGGCAAATTTTTTGGTGCATTACGATCCAAATAAGCCCCTTATCTTGGAAACCGATGCATCCTCGTGTGGCGTTGGCGCAGTGCTATATCACAGAGTAAATGGGCAAGATCTACCAGTCGGGTTCCGATCACGAACTCTGTCACCGGCTGAGCGGAATTACGCGCAAATCGAAAGAGAGGCATTGGCTGTGGTCTTCGGTGTTACAAAGTTCCGGGAATATCTACTCGGGAATCAGTTCACGCTCGTCACAGATCACAGGCCCCTCCTCGGACTTTTCAGCCCTGTTAAGCCCGTCCCAGCCATGGCCCCTGCACGGATTCAGCGTTGGTCACTCCTACTAAGCGCCTACAACTACAAAATAGAGTTTAAGCCAGGGAAGGCGTTAATTCCGGCGGACACCCTCAGCCGTTTGCCTGTACGGCAGGCGCATGACGCTAAGGCTGCAGAAGAGGACGCTAGTGAGTACGTCCTGCTAACCGATCACTTAGACTCCGGTCCGCTGTCGGCGAGCGATCTGGCTACGATGACTGCGGACGATAGCCAACTCGCACAAGTCCGCGATTACATTCAGAACGGCTGGCCACGATACTTGCAACCTGCTCAGGAGCCTTTACGCGCATACATGCACAGGAAGGACGAACTGACGTCCAGCCATGGAATTGTGTACTGGGGCCATCGAGAGGTAATTCCGAGGAGTGCGCGGCTACCAATGCTGCGTATGTTGCACGATGCTCATCAAGGAGTAGCGGCTATGAAGAGATTGGCCCGTTCTGTATTCTGGTACCCAGGACTCGATCAAGACATTGAGAAGCTGGCTAGCGCATGTCCAACGTGCATAGAATGGGGCAGCATGCCCCCTGCACGACAACCCGTGCCTTGGCCAGAAACAGCGGAGCCGTGGTCTAGAATTCATGTTCCCAAATTTTCTGGAAATTCTGATTTCCAGTTGAACATAACTGCACAGCATCACGCATCCTAGCAAGTTGGCTAATCCTGCCGCTCCATAAATCAAGGAAAAGCCTACCGAATTACTTCAAGTTAAGCGAAGCGAACGAAGCGGAATCACAGAACCCCTGCGATATGGAACAAAATGTAGAAGAAGCTTTGATGGGTCCATTAAAGTGCTCACTAACGTCCAAGACCGAGTCCGCATAAACACTCTGGTACCCTTTGTTACTTGGAAAGCTGCGAAAAGGAAAGACAAGATTTTTAAAATAAACTTATTCGCCAGGTCCCCAGCGAAATACATGAAATTTATTTGAGTGTAGTGAATTGGATCTAAAAACTTAGTCAGCCGAGCAAAAAAAGGTATAAGACCTGTGACAGTTCAGTCGCAAAGCTATAACGAAAAAGTCACCATCAACATCAGCCTGACTACGCCCTATGCAGGGTACTGCCTGAAAAAAAAATATTAAGCACTGGCTGAACGTGTGTAACTGAAAAATGCAACACACTAAGATTACAATAATGGCCATAAATTCCGAACATTAATAATGTCTTCCATAAAAGTGCGAAGTCCGACCAATCGTTCAAACTAAATAAAAGGACACCTTTTATTATTCTGATGGCTGGTTAGCGCTTGACGCTTCTCTGCGAATATCACTCCCGGTAAGACGCAGTTTAATGATATCCTCCATTTGATTAGACACTTTTAGTTGGACGTACGCAGTGAGCTTGCGCACGCACCGACACCACGGGTAACGAATGCGCATGCGCAGAACGCAACGTATCTAGCCGCGCATTGCGGACGCCCGCCCGCTGTAAAGTATAGCGTAGCGTACGCAACGCAGGACGCTACGTGCTGCGTAGAGAACATAGCGGCGACCATCTCGTCCGCTTCGGACCGATTTCACTTCGACGCTGCTTTCTTCAACGTGATCGCTCGCTCTAAACTGTGCTGTTAGCTTTTATTTTGTCTACTCTCACCCACACGACAAAATATTAGGGACAAATGCCCCTTGTTTTTCAGATAATGAGGCGATTTTTTACCTTTTAAGCCTAGCTAACATTGTGTACGTTTATCTTCATAGCAACCGCACCTGTCGAATAATTTTTTTTAGTCATGTGCCTACTTTTGCACTTCATTAAACATTATACATTTCCTCCATTTTTTCCTCCATTAAAAGCAGTAATATACTATTCATATTGTCAGAAACTGAAAAATGTTCAGCCGAGCGCTACAGCGCTTTCAGTGTTTCTCACTAGATGGCGACAAAACACAACGCGCTACGCGACTGCTCTGCGGCGGTAACCATTTTACGCGCTGCGCGACACCCCACTGTTGCCGTCCTCCCCTGGGCTGATAATCCGGCGCGCGGAGCAACGTTCGCGGCTGCTTTGCTACCGGTCAAGCGCGTGTTTGCGTCTGTACAACAAAAGCAGCAATGTTGTACGGAACACCAACGTCTTCTAGACATCACTGTTTTATTGTCGGTTACGGAAATAGTCGACGAAAGAAGAAAAAAACAAACGCCGCCAGTATGTACGCGCACCATGTTATGCGAAGGTCTCAGCACGTCTGCGGTGTCCATTTCTTCACCGCTTTTCCGCCGGTCCCGAGTTGCATTGGCAGTGGACGTAGTTGGTGAACAAAAGATACTTGCGCCAACAAAAAGCTAAATGTAAGCGCAGTTTGTGAACGAAATGCAGACAGAAACAAACCCACTGCCTGTGCCTAATATCGGGCGCGGAACGAAGCGCAGCGCCTGGATTACCAAACTATAATCTGTGCATAATTTTAAGAGATCAAGTATTTGGACGGCCTTGGCAGAGCTCTTTTTTAATTCAGCAGTACACTATGTGAGGACTTCACAAATTTGGCCACAACTTCTTTTCGCCGCTCCACATGATCGTCAATATCGGGAGGGTGTGGGGATCGCCACCTGAAAAAAATAAACATGTCGTTAGTGCAAAAATACTAATTTAATTTGCACGGCATGGCATGAATAGAAGCGTCGACATGAACTTTTACCCAACTGCAAAGTGAGAAAAAAATGCAGCCATGGCGACGTAAGATGAAAAAATACACGGCATGCACAGGACGGTAAACTCTGCCATGCATTGTAATAAATTATTCGACTGAAATCGCATCGAATGCACTGTAAAAAAAAATCCACACTATGCATAACCGTGCCAGAGATACAACAAACGCAGCGACTTGAGCAGTGCCCCGATCCGATTGAGATTGAAATTCTCAACACAGGTCGGTGATTCTGCCTGTCAGTAAGTGGTTATAGCGTTCCATTAGCGTACCAACCTATTAGATCGTGTAATTGCACATTTTCTGGTATTTCAGCACCAGTAAGTGCTGGCGGGAGCGGAGAAAGCGAGAATGCGAATTGCTTTCAGTCAACTGGCTTGTATCGCTCGTAGTACGAACAGCAAGCGTCAGGAGGGGCCGAATTTCAATTTCATAGCGCGTATATCCGCAAACAAACATTCTAATCATCAGAAGTGGATTCGTTTCGGTCATATACTCGCCGTTTCCAAAATGTTCAGTTTGTAAACGGGGTACTCTGTCGCAAGCTTAGCATCTAAACTGTCACACTCGCCATGTCCAAGCAGGCAGCGAAAGCGTTCATGAAAAACTGCGCTCCACGAAAAACTAGATAATCATTGCCCTCCGTGATCTTGTGTTTCAACACATTTTGCTTTCGTTTTTCTAAGATGCAACACCGTGCCACGTTTGCCCTACAGGCAACCGGCGACAAAACAGCACGCTTGAACTGCGAGCTTGGCACTCTCCGTGCTGATCGTTCGCTGCGTCGAGGAATGGTCGATTGCTCCCAGTTGGTTATTGCAGGAGCTAATGGCATAGCACACACGAGGATGGACACGAGGCGAACGCCCACCCAAAATTTCTAGGCTTGGCACGAATGAAACGGGCGAATAAGACTTTCACAGATCGCACGCTGCTTCGGCTGCAGCCCACCGGCTGCAAATTATCAGCCCAAGATGGCGTCTGCGGTAGGCGGCGCTCGATTAAAACAAACATGGCGGCGCCCAGGTATCGAAACTAAAATCATGTATAAGTGTGACGGGGGTGTCCTTTACAGCGTACGGAACGTAGTGAGCGTTGCGTACGCAATGTCGCTACGTACGCAGCAACTAAAAGTGTTTATTAGTAAAGCGCTAATCCTTAAAAAAAACAGGAGTAAATTTAGTAATCTTCAAGTCGCGAGGAAGCATGCCTGCCAGGGAAGATGTCAATAATAATAGAGAATGATACGTACCTGCTTATTCTACGCGTCTCCTTAAATTCGCTATTTCATCCCGATCTAGAGCTGCTGATGTGCTTAAGTTCAGCAGTGAAAGCAAAATTCCTGCACATGGGAGTTCCTATTCATCCAATTCTGAACAATTACAATGCAACACGATCTTTGAAATGAAATAATTCTACAGAGGAATGTCAGATTGAGAAAAATTTTCACTTTAATTTAGAAAAGAACATCAATAACAAATGAAATAGCTCTATGTTGCAGATGACACTCGGTTACTTTATCGTTTGTGACTGCGCTTGAGTTCCAGCTTCCTTTCAAGGCCACGTTTATTCAGCCGCGGGGTCTTTGACCGTATTATCTTTGATGCAAGAGGGGGGAACAGTACCGAGGGAGGGATCAACATTCCGCCGCGTCAGTTGATTGCACCATGGTGGCTTAAGTGAAATCCTCCTGCGTGGACGAGGGTCGATGTCAAGCACAATGGTTCCATCGAACCTAAGTGTTCTGGTCACATGTCTTGCAGTGCTCGGCTAACTTTCTTCGATCCCTGTCTGTTCGTTGTTTCACATCCGACATCGGCGCCTTCATTGTTTCGGAGAAATGCTTGGTTTCGCCATATTAAGATGCTGAGAACTTCAAACAGGATATCTTGTATACAACGCCTTGGGCTTTTTATTTTGCGTGCCGTCCTTTGGTGTGGTGGTACAGCGTCCGACGGTGGAAGTCGGTTTGCGTGTCATTGCTTTCCTTTCCCTGAATATGAGCTAAGATTTCACTGACGGGTTTTACATAAGGA
Source organism: Amblyomma mixtum (assembly GCF_055824585.1). Lineage (NCBI taxonomy): Eukaryota > Metazoa > Arthropoda > Arachnida > Ixodida > Ixodidae > Amblyomma > Amblyomma mixtum. The sequence goes on from NC_143021.1 coordinate 128,535,731, forward strand.
ATGGAAACGCGTTTTTACCGATGGCATGTGCCTCGGCGAGGGGTGGAATTGTTTTTGTTTTTTACTGAGTGTTTTTTGATTCTGGATAATACGCTGAATGAAGGAGGCCGAGATTTTGTTTTTTCCCAGGTCAGAGACAACTCGGTCATTTAACTTCTTTTTCTTCTTCTGGAGCGGAACAGGTGCTGTCCGCTCTTTTCAATGAAGTTCTTACGACAGACGTGGCAAATTGCGTGGTTGGAGCCGAATCGAAGGCGCTGTTTCTTGTGGGTTGGATTTCTTTACAACGAGAACCGTAAGCCTTTCTTGTGCCTTGTGAGCAGAACATCGAGAAATAGAAGGCTGCCCTGGCGTTCGCCTCGACGTAAACTGAATGGCTGGTTCCATGGAATTTAGGTCAAACGCCGCGTTTTTCTGTTGTACGGAGTGGTTTCTGTGCATGGTGACAACAATCACTCTGGCGTTTCGACTACTGCGTCATCGCCCCGCGCAGTCAGCGGACCGCCCGCGGTTCCCTAGCTGTCACTAGCGTTATCCGGATGTTCACCACTGCTTGACTACGGCGTCCGCTACACGGCAGTTGTAGACCTATTGTGCGAATGCTTCCTGTCTTGAGCCGAAGTGCACGCGTGTGTGAGTGTGTGCCACTCGCACTCCAGTTTCTATGCTTGGTTTAAGTTAGGTCCCGCGTATACGGGCGGCGGCGGCGATAACTCGTTACTACTTTTAATGCGTTTCTTCCAAGTCTCCAGCGATCTAGTCGATGTTGATTATACAATAACTGCTAGTGTTTGTTTTTCGGCGATTGCTTCTCTGTGTTTTCAATATTCGGGCGACGATGAGCATCGGAAGGTAAAACCATGCAGGGGAGAGGCATGCCATGGCCCGAGAGCGATTTTATAAAGAAAGTAGCCATGTTAGTATTGTTGTTCGGCCTATTGGACGCGCCAAGTTGAATTGTATTCGTTCCTAATAAGGTCTTGTCTATATTTTTCGTCGTGCTCTATTGTTACTATTCCTTTATTGTGGGAGCTTTTTTGGGGTTTTTTGCTTGTGGCCATGGTCGAGAAGCGCCAAGAAGTCGACAAATCCTGTAACGTTATGACAGTGAATATGTTTCAGTTATACAGTTTTTTATAGATTTCATTTGGTAGCCTTCATGTATTGTATAAAGAGGATGGCTCTGAGGCCATTTGCCACATGTGTTTATTGTGTCTACGTATGGGATAATGTACAGTTGAAAAAAATACATATGAAATAAGAATACTCATGTGCATTGAATTTGGATGATGCCTTCGGCTACATTGAGGAAAAATTATTTCAAGCGTCTATTAGGCAGACTAGTGACCCCTTGAAGTGACCCCGTCTACATCAACGAACATTTGTGTCCAGAGCTGAAGAAGCTTTTGGGAATGACTGCCGCCAAAAAGAAAGAGAAAAGCTGGCGATACGTCTCTACGAGGGGTGGGAAGATATTTGCCAGAAAAACAGAAACCTCGAGGACGCTGCTAGTAAAGCATGTCGATGACTTGAAAAAGATTCAGTAGGCTTATCCTGGTCTTTTGCATAGTAAAAAAAAATGACACGCAATGGTGGGCGAATACTATACGCCACATGATGTGGGCAAGGTATTTCATAACAATGATAAACTTTCTTTCGTTCACATTAACGATCAGTCAGCATGCAATAAAGAAGACCAGACTTGTGCAGTTATCGCTAGCTTTGGTTATGAACCTGATGTTGTAATGATGACCGAAACTTGGTACAGAGATGACGCTCATGTGCTTCGAACGTGTGGCTACACCAGCTATTATTTTAATCGGCCTTCTAAAAGAGGAGGCGGTGTGATGATAATGGCAAAAAATTTCATACGCTGCACACTTGTCGAATCTTATTCCTCCATAACGGATGATTTTGAGTTATTTACTGTTCAAACTGATAACGCTATTTTCTGTGTGTTGTATCGACCTCCGGCAGGATGCATCACAAATTTTTTCACATTTCTTGACAGGTTTCTCTGTTGGATAAATGAAAATTCATATATGTTAGTACTGGCAGGAGATTTGAATATAGACTTACTTAAGATGTCAGCACAGCAAACGAAACTGTGCCAATTGCTTGAAATGAACGGTTTTACAAACTAAATACACACTCCTACGCGCATTCAAAGCAATGTATCAACACTGTTAGACATTTTTGTTTCTAACATTGATGATCCAGATCTGCTGTTAGGAGGAATATGGGCACATATCAGCGATCATCTTCCCATATTTCTGGTTATTAAGCTGCACATCCACAAACCGAAATTTGCACCTACAGAACCGATAACTATCCGCAACATAAATACAGTCAGTTTGGAATCATTTCGCCATGAAATGAACCTTGTCGATTGGACTGAAGTCCTATCGATTACAGATCCAGAAACAGCTTACGACTGCTTCCATCCAAAATTCAAACATGTTTATGATAAATGTTTTCCTCTCACGACACGTACACCTACACGCAAAGGGAAAAAGCCATGGATAACAAAAAGATGCTTAAAAGAAATTCGTTAAAAGAAGAAATTATACAAAAAATTCCTCGTACACAAAGACAATGATGCACTACGGCAATTTAAAACACAAAGAAACAAAGTTAATAGCCTCATACGGTATGAAAAAAGCGGTAGCTGCAGCAATTGTTCAATGATAGTGTTATTAAGAAATCAGAATTAACTTGGAAGCGTCTAAATTTCATTTTGGGACGGGGGCTAAATTACCAGTCTCGAGTAAATTAAACAACTGTGGCAGGCGAAATCATTTCCGATACCAAATTAGCAAACTGTTTTAATGAACACTTTGTGTCCCTAACAAATAGCACTCATGATCAAAACTGCATGCGTTACTTGAAACCTAAAACTACATCCAACTGCGCGTTTTGTTCTCCCACTACGGCAAACGAAGTACGTAGCATATTTGCATCTATAAAAAACAGCAACTGTTGCAATGCATACGGTCTGCAGATTACACTAGTAAAACACGTGTTAGATATTATTTCTTCTGTACTAGAACATCTGTTTAATCTTTGCGGGACCTTTCCAACGGACCAGCTGCGGGACCTTTCCAACGAAACTTAAAATTATAAAAGTCACAGTTTTACACAGAGGTGGGGATCTAATTGATCTTTTGAATTACAGGCCGATCCCGATACTCCCGGTTTTCTCAAAGGGCTTAGAAAAACTAATACACTGCCGGATGATATCTTTCGTGACAAAACATAATATCATTACTAGCGCTCAGTTTGGTTTTATAAAAGGCTTGTCGACAGAAACTGCTTTTTTAACACAAAAGGAAATTATTCTAGATTCATTTGAGAAATAATTGTGCACATTAGGTTATTTATTGGTTACTCTAAAGCATTTGACCATATTAATCATATCACTCTCTTGGAAAAACTAGTTCACTATGGCTTTCGTGGCACTTTTCTACAACTGTTGAAGTCTTACCTGCAGAACCGTAAACAGATGGTGGTCATCAATAATAAAAATTCTGATTTGAAGTTGATTACTGCAGGTGTACCACAAGCAAGTACCCTGGGGCCTCTATTATTTTGCATTAAAATTAATGACATCATCAACAATAGCAGTGTAGTAAAGTTTGTCATGTATGCTGACGACACCACCATGCTTCTTACCGGATCAAATCCCGCTGACATAATTAAAGACGCCAACGAAGCACTCGTAGAATTATCATCCTGGAGTTGTTCAAATTCACTAAATATAAATACAAAAAAAAAACTAAACCTGTTTTCTTCAAATCAAAAAACCGTATATTGGGCAAGTTACCTGCTTTAAAGCTGAATGATTCAGTGATTGACATCGTGCCTGCAGTCAAGTGTCTCGGAGTATTCTTCGATGAACACATGTCATGGAACTTGCAAATGGAATCAGTTGCTACAAAGGTCTCTCGCGTGTCTGGTATTCTTTCAAAATTACGATCCTATTTACCAAAATGCATTAAACTTCTAAATTATAATTCATTATTTCTATCAAGTCTAAACTACTGTCACCTGGTATGGGGCACTACTACTGTTCCAAATAAAAATAAACTCTACATTCCTAAAAAAAAATCAATTCGCGCCATCATGAACACTCCATTTGACAGTCACACACAACCACTTTTTGCTGAATTAAACTTACTTCCTATCCCGGAAATGTACGATGCTAACTTGTTCAGGCGCTATGAAGCTTGCATAAAAAAGAATAATACCGCATTAGTTAAGATTGCAAACCTAAAGCTAAGAATTAGTATTCGTACTACACGACAAGCTGAAACCTGGGAAATTCCATACTCACGAAGAAATTATGGACTTCAAATGTTGCGTCATCTCCTTCCCTCATACTTAAACAAATGTAGGTAGAAGTTTCTTTTTTTTTCGGTTTTCTTTTTGTTACGAATTTTCTATTTCTTTAGTCACTGTTTAGATTTTATTGCAGTCATTATTTTGTTGACCTATCATGCAATATTTTATGATATTAAGAACTGCCTTCATAGAAGATTTGTTTCATACATGCCTGTATTTATATTCCTAATAACTGTACCAAGTCGCTTACCTTCTGTGAACTTTCATTTGTCTTCCTGTTCCATTTTTCTTTTTTTTTCGGAGAGCTGTGTACAATTAACTTCGAACAATTTTCTCTTGCTGTATGCCATGTAGAAAAGGGCCGTGGGCCTAGTCAAGCCCATAAAGAGGCTTTTTGTCCACGACCCTCAGCATTTTTGCGATGCTGAAATAAAGATTTGATTTGATTTGATTTGGTTAGATTTGAGATTCACTTTCATTGTATATATTGTGCACCCCTCGTAAAATGCACATCTATGCAGTTAGATTGTAAGTTCCTAGAACATCAAGTTGTAATAATTCTCGGTAGAGCTGCATTGGTGGAACATTAAACATAAAACGCAGCATTGAAACAATTTACATCACCATGAAACTAATACTGCAGGCTGTTCATACCCCTAAACTTCTTGAAACATTGTGAAAAGCTATGGTTCCGCTTATTATGCATCAAACCAGTGTTTGGATGTCAGAAATGCTCAGTTGCTGTGCTACTATGAGCGCTGTCGCCCCTGGCTCTTTCTGTAGCCTTATTGAGCGGCTATTGTAATGGTGAATCATAACTCATTGCTGGGATCGGTGACATATGAAATCATGCTATGAGCATAAATTTGGCATTGCGGATCAAGAACACAAACCTGTAAGTAAGTTTGTCAGTCCACACTGCTGTATCCGAAATCATTACTGTCACGGCCAGCGGCACGAATATTTGCTATTAAGCTTTGTGTTGTAGCCAAGTGAAAAGCTCAAAACTTTTCAATTTTTTTTCTCTCAATGCTTCCACGGTTATCCTATAGAAGTTTACAGAAAGCTTACTGTGTTTAAATGCGGTGCTTCACAGCGAATGAAAGCAGAAGCGTTGCTTCGGAAGCAAAATTCACCATACAGCATGATCCAAGTTAGGCAGTTAAGAAGGAGCGAAAGATGATAAACGGCTCAGCCAAACTTGTATTTTCCTAACAACATGCTCACTGGTACAATGTGAAAAATTCGTATCTGAAAAAATATAGATCCTGAGATAACACACTCTTCAACGTGTGTGACAAACTTGGTTCACTCTTTTTTTCTGCTATATTTCGGCAAGCATTCTGTCTTTATGCACAGTGTGAGTGAACTAAAGCTTCACCTCCGAGTGATTTGTATCGGCCCGTGTTCCTTGCTTCTTCACTGCACACCTCTTACATTCTGCATGCTCATGAAATGATTTGAACTTGCGTTTTCCATGAATGCTTATTCGGATTCTTAAGTCAGTTAAAAATTCCTTCTTCAGCTGCACTACTCATCTCAACCACGTTTGTCATGGGGCCCAAATATGGCTATCATACATCATTTGAATGTATTGCTGAAACATCAGAGATCGTTATCTTTCCAGCATTTAGATAAGTGCTGCGGTTGCTACGCTATACAATACGTTAACACTGTTACGGTCTTCTGAGCCGGTATGGCACCAGTGAGATTACTTTCTCGTGCAGGGAATGTGTAACCAGTGGGCGCATTCGTTTTTAAGCCCCTAACTGTCCGAGTCTACTTGCGGACTCGAGTCCGGCGTACGATTTTCTCGGGTAGCCCGAGAGCTCCGCCCACCAGAAAGAAAGCTGCCCGCATCGCCGTAGCAACGCGTTCGTTTTTCGCCGCTGCGAGTACGCGGGCTACTTGGGGCTGCGAGGAAAGCAGCAGACGACAGCTGCCTGGAAAGTGAAGCTCCACAATGGCAGCCATATTGAGCTAGGATCTGAGCGTATTTTGAGTATTTTTTCCTTTCCTTGCAGGACTATACCGAGCGTTCAACCTTCACATGAACTCCACAGCTGCTCTCTGAGCCATGGGGAGACTTTTTGTTCTTGAATCTTCGTTTTATTGTCATGAAATCCACTACACACGGACGCGCGTTCGGAGCTGCGAGCACCTATTGTTTGCTGGTGTCGTAAAAAGGTTCTTGAGCGCTTGTTTTGCGACATGCTGTCTGCGCGCTTACCTGAAAGCATTGCAGGTGAACCGCTCCTATTCTGGAGCAGCTCGCGCTTGTTAACATTTTTACGAAGGCTTTCTTCCGTCTGCCTATCCGCAACGAGTTGGGCTACTTTGTGCGAACTTTGCCGGAGCAGTAGCGGCGAGCATACTGCCGAAGCTGAGTTCTCTAATCACCTATGCTAATCTGACAGTATGGTCTTCAAATCGACGCAGTGACCGTGATCGAACGCATGACGTTGCTTCTGCGTCGTGCTGGCTTTGACTTGCGTCGTGTGCTAGCAGATGACAACGGACTAGTACGGTTACCGAGGGGTAGCCCGGCTCCGCTTGTCCGCAAGCAGCCGCTGGCGAGTAGGTCATGTGACCATGACGGTGTTTCCTGGCGGAGCGGAAGCTGAGACGTGTCAGGAAATAGTCCGTGATTGGAAACTCGAATACACCCAGTGAGCGCTAAGGAGGAGTTACCGCATGTTTCGGGGTTTATCATCCCGAAGCTGGATTGTGGTTACGAAATGTCGTGTAGAGGGTAAGAATTGACATCAGACACCCCACGTCATTGCTATCTACCAGTGTCATGCGCTACTTGAATGATTCTGCTTTTCTGTGCCACTGATGTATTCTTGTAATCACTTCGACCAGGTCTTCAAACCATACTCGGCGTCCGAATGTCCACGCCACAATGTCGGCACGGACGGTGACTGAACAGGAGTGGTGATTAATGAAAACATACTATACGCATACCTTTGTTATAACAGCACGCCGCTACACCTTTGCAGCATTTTACTCCAGTATTTGTTCGTGTCTCTCACATGTGAAAGACCAACTTCCCTTAGTATAGGCTTTATTTTTATCTTGAAGTACAAAACCGCCCCTTGAATTTTTACAATGGTAACAAATGTTGTACAAAAACACGACGCATGACAGGTCACAGTTACGTACACTCGTGCTCAAAAGTATTCGTCGACATGGTCTGCTCTTGAGCTACATGTTGAGCACTGATTCTTTCTTTAGATACCAAAAGTGCGTCAAAGGCTGGCACAAAAGTTCTTCACACCTTCAAGAAGTTTATGATTTTATTGTTACATTTATTGCTTCCCTCCATGGCTTGCATGACTTATATGCAACCCTCTGCCCTAAAGATATGTCTGGGGGCGTACGTATTTTGTTTTTACTGCAATATGCACTACTAAAACCAGGGAAATCTCCGCTCGAGCTCTCATCGTATAGGCCAATAGCTCTGGCCAGTCGCGTAGGAAAGGTCATGGAGAAAATGACTTTGTCGCGCCTTGAGTGGTACCTCGAGCACTACAAAATATACCCCGACGCTATGGCCGGCTTCAGGCGGAGTCGCTCTTCTATTGACGACGTCGTTCATCTTGTATCCACGGTTCAACAACAGAAGCGCTTGAAACGTTTGTCAGTGGCACTCTTTCTGGATGTAAAAGGTGCCTACGACAACGTGACCCATGAGGCCATCCCTGATGCGCTGGAAACTGTGGGCATCGGTGGTCGGATGTTTGCGTGGATAGAGAGCTATCTGTCCAAAAGATCATTTTTTATCCAATGTGAAGATGGCCCGACGCCTGCGCATTACACCTACCGTGGCGTGCCCCAGGGCGGTTTCCTTAGCCCTACATTGTTTAATCTGACTCTCATCGCCCTCCCTGAGAACCTCCCGAACACCGTCCAGGTGTGTATGTACGCCGATGACATCTGCATTTGGGCCTCCTCTGTGACGCGTCCCCAGGTGCGTGCAAGACTTCAGCGGTCAGCATCGATCACTTCTTCCTATCTCCAGAAGCAAGGTCTCAGCGTTTCACCGGAAAAGTGCGCGCTAGTGGCATTTACACATAAATGTATGACTCCATATCCGGTACGCATCGACGGTCAAGTCATTTCTTACAGCAAAACCCATCGTTTCCTAGGGATCCTGATCGACCGCAATTTATCATGGAGCCCGCATTGCACTGTACTGGAAAAAAAAGCTGACATCTATCGCTCATTTACTCCGATTTTTAGGCGGAAAATCATGGGGCTCGTCGGTCCAGTCAATGCTGGAGTTGTACAGAGCTCTATTTGTCGGATTTTTGCGGTACAGTACACCTGTACAGTACACGTGCAAAACTAACATGCGTGCCCTCCAGTCAGTACAGGGTAAGGCCCTTCGCACATGCCTAGGTCTCCCTCGGAGCGCATCAAGACTGGGTAGCATTGCACTCGCCAAAGACCACCCGATCTCTACTTATATTGTCCTAGACTGCTTGCGAATGCACATACGTCATATCTCAAGGATTCCACAGCATCACCTTTGTGCCTCTGCCACTGCAGAGACCACATTCTGCATTTGCAAAGGTCATAACGACGCAACAGTCGTCGATCCCACAACAGTTCACCCCGGCAGCACTACCTCCCTCTGCTCTGTGGTGTATGCGGCTCCCATGTGTGCGCCTTGCTATTCCGGGGATAGCGAAGAAGTCAAATTTATCGACGCCAGCCATTAAGCAACTGACACTGTCCATGCTCCACTTCGAATATTCGGACCGTACTCACGTCTATACGGATGGATCAGTAACCTCTACTAGTTCCGCTTGCGCTGTGGTCGTTCCTGCGCGACAGACTCAAATTCACCAACAAATTTCGCATCGGACTACCTCTACTGGAGCAGAGTTGGCCGCACTTCTTGCGGCGGTACAGTATATCTCTCAACAATCACCTCAAAAATGGGCTGTTTTCTGTGATTCAAAAGCTGCCCTACAATGTCTTCAATCTGCCTTGAGACATAGCGACCATGAGCAACTTACAGCGGAGATACGATATCTGCACCACCAGGCAATCGAACAAAATCATGAAATCATCTTCCAGTGGGTACCAGGCCATAGCGGCATTGTTGGTAACGCCTTAGCTGACGATGCTGCTCGATCGGCTCACGATGCAACCAACACTGTCCGCATACCACTGACAAGAGCTGACGCAGCAAGGCACCTTCAACTGCTCGCCCAAAACCTGACTGTAACGTCGTGGTCTGCCCCTGGAGGTTGGTCACCCCGCTCGCATCACTTCAACCTCTTGCTCCAACATCATATACCATAGACCTTTCCACAAATTCCGCCGCGCCACCAAGCGGCCGCGCAAAGCACTCTGGGAAAACGGAGCGCCGCGGCGCCGCGCTCGCGTCTTTTCGTCCGTCTCTCCGACTGCGCCTGCTCACCGGAAAGCCTTCCTCTGCCATCTCGTCGCCATTGCTGTTTCTTATACCTGTGCTACATGGGAACGTTCGAATGACATTCGAGAACTGGAATGACATTCGGACTCGACGGACGCGCGCGGTGCTACACGAAACCTTCCAAGCGCATTCGAAAGCTTCAGCTCGTTTTCAGTGTACAACGATGACGACGGCGGTGGTCACACTGCTCCGACAACGACACTATCACGGTCAACAGCAGCATGTGATTATAGTGAAATATCTAGTTTACTATAATATGATTGCAGTGGGACACGTTTTTCAGGCCAACGACACCGACGAATCCGATCGGCGGACGGTCAGCCTTGTCGGCGGCTGAGCGAAAGCACGGTGATGAGGCGGCGGTGCAAATATGTTCGCGCTTCTAAATGAGCGAAACGAACGGCCATATTTCACATGTGCAAACCTGAACAGTCACCAGCGATAAGCGCTTGCCAAATTAATTTCAGTCGACGATGACTCCCTTCCCTTCCGCGACGACTAGGCCTAGCGAGTCCGTAGGATATGATCTGTGATTGCGGCGGTCGTGATGAGCGAATCACTAGCTTTAGCGAATGAAAATGGTCACCCACTGTAGCTTTGGCAATAGTGACCTGAAATTAATTATTGCTTACATCGCTGGGCACGCATATGATAAAACGTGAAACGCCGGTGTGACCCAGACTGCCGAGCCGTGCTTTACGGCCAGCAGCAGTCGTCGCCGTCGCTAGCTTGTGGATAACAAGTTAGACCGTTTAAATTAAAGCGAACGGTCGCCAAACATACTTCTGGATAAAGTAGTTTAAAATAAAGTACTGGTAACGTCGGATGAAGCCGGGACAAAAAACGAGAAGCGCCGGTCCTGCGCGATGTCAACAGCCCGCGGTTGTTAAGTGTTTCTCAGGCGTGCGATCGCATCATCGCTTCCCACACATTATCGCACTGCGTAAACAAGCACACCTACAGCCGCTAAAAAAGAAAACAGGTTGATTAATAGAACTAAAGCGCCGATTGCGTTTTACGTCATGAGAACGAGTACTAACTGTTTGTACGCAGCAATGTAAACAACAGTATGAGTGCAGTTGTCCTCGTCGGCGCACCCCTGGGTAAATTTCATGCTGACGCGGTAAATGTTCACTGCTGTAATATATAATCTTCAAGCACTCCCTTAGACAGAACACGATCTATTTGCTAAACATGACACAGTTGGTTGACACAGTAAGCGTGACACAGTCGGATGTTGCGTTCCGCGGCCACGGATCACCAGCCGAGCACCAGCAGACGCAAAGACCGGCGTTCTCCCAATGCATGTATACACAGAGCCCTCGCCGCTCATGTGCCCATGGTGGTGGTGAATAACTTTATTCATAACCACCCCCCCCCCCCAAAAAAAAAAAACGAAAATTATGCAGCAGCATTGTGGGCGGCGTTCAGGCTGCCGGTTGTGGCGTCCTGGCCGTACCTAGTCGCGACGCCCTCTGCCCCGGTCACCAGCCGAAGTTGGAGATTCGCATGTGCCCATTGCTCTGCGTAATCAGAGCAGGCGTCCGTTCCGCATACACTCGGTGTGGAAAGATCGTGGAGAGACGATCCATGTATCCCTTGCGCCCGCTAGTGTTGAAATGCGTACCACATATTTTGTGGTGTTTCGAAGGCTTCCACAGGGTAAATCGCCCTTGCGAACCTTGCCGATTTATCCTGCGCACCCATTCTAGCTTCAGCTTCTTGTCCTCGGGGAATACGTGGTATGAAATGTTGATGTCCTTTCTCGTGTTGTTACTACAGCTGGGCACGCAGCACCTTTGACCGCCACCGCGATTCTAATCTGCACACATGTCGAATGTCTAAAAAAATCCCCACATAATTGCAGAAAGAATAAGAGATAACCACCACAGCAGTGCGCTGCAACATTTACAACGCGCGCGAGAAGACGCACAACGCCTGAACACGGCGGAACAACACAGCAACACGCTTGACAGCAGACGACGCGGGCGGCGACCGCTCCTTTCTCCCATCATGCTTTGCGCGGATCCGCTAGGGGATGGCGCGGCGCTGCAATTTGTGGAAAGGTCTATTCGGCCTCCCCCGCGGTGATACTACGCTGTTGTGCCGCCTGTGGCTGGGAGTGGCGTTCACAAACGCCTATTCCCATCTCATCGCAATGGCTGACTCTCCTGCGTGTGACCAGTGCGGTTGTGACGAGACGATCAGCCACCTCCTCTGTGACTGCCCTCGTTTTGAGCGAGAGCGCGGCCTCCTAAGTGCATCTCTGCTCCGCTTGTACTCGCGCCCTTTAACAGAGTCTAACGCTCTGGGGCCTTGGACACAACCTTCCAGACAACGGAAAGCGGTGAAAGCGCTCCTGACTTTCTTAAGGGACTCGGGGTTGCATTCCCGCCTATAATCTTAAAGTTTTCAGTGCGCGCCCTCTGTCTCTGCGACATAGTGGTCGCTGGACACTTAGACAACTCATTTCCTTGCCGCTCTTTTTCCTTTTTTCCCCTTTGTTCCCCTCCCCAAGTGTAGGGTAGCCAACTGGGCATCGCCTGGTTAACCTCCCTGCCTTTCCGTCCTTTTCTCTCTCTCTCTCTCTACAATATGCACAGTGAACAAGTGATGAGCATTCAGGATTAGTATTACGCTATCTTAGATAATTTTGCTCGACATAGCTCTCGCTATCTGTTGCCAATATTTATTGACGCACTGCTGGAGTTGCCACTTCTTTCTCTATGGGTTCACTGGCTGCGTTCAGACTGCTTTCAGATTGTTATGACCTTTACATAACTTGAGCTACCAATGTGATTCATGAAAGAAGATGATTTCTCATACTGTTAGTATGATAGACTGTGGGGGCCATTGACAGGAAGATTGAAGTTTTCACGAAAAAAAGGCTGATTAATAGTGTGCCGAGCGTATGACAAATTCTCAGGGACGAAACCATCAATCCTATTATCAGCAGTGGTATCTTGAGGCCTTCCTTTTCGCACAAGGTTGACAAATAGCTATACAGCTTGCATGTGCGGATTGTGCTGCATGCACCAAACATCGAAGAAGTTATGCAGGCAGTTGGCTTTATGTAAACTTCTGAGGGTGCCGCTTAGAACTGTGCTGCGAAAAAAAAAATATAAGCATGTTGGAAAACTTGTCACATGAAGTTGAAGGTGTGCTTCTCGGGATAAACGCAGAAGTGTGTGCACGCATATTTAAAGTGGTAACATCGTTCAGAGAGCGCACCTGGGTGGTCGTTAGCTTTTTGTGCACAAAACAAGTTCTTGGCCTCTTATTACCGGTGGCGCAAAAGCGCTGTGTCGACTTCTCACGTCCAGTAAAGCAATATCAGAAATTGCAAGTGTTTACCCAGTGTACAGGTATTTTAATTTGTGTTGATTTACAATCTTAATACAGAAGCGTACATATCACAACCTGGGCACACAAAGCGATATCTACCTCAAGCAAAGACGATTCACCATCAATATATGCAGCTCTCCTGGGCGACCTGCAATGAAATGCTTCACGTTCGGTCGTTAAAGGGCAACTCCGGCGATTTTTTGATGTTCATCCATCGAAATTAAATTTTAAGACTGTATTGTTTATGGTAGTCTGATATCTCATGTAAAATTTCGCACCTGAAAGTGGCGTAGTTTTTTAGCAAGCGAATTTTGAAGACAAGCACACCTCGACGCGAGCGGCACCCAAGATCGAGCAACTTCTACAGGCCACCCTGTACTGTGATGTCACTAGGAGGGCGGCGTGTCAAGCTAGACGGGCGCGCGCTGAGGAAAGTAAACGACGCAGTAACGGACACCCGAACCGGGACGTAAGGGAGGAGTGAAAGAAGAAAGGAAGAAAGAGGTGCTGTAGTGGAGGTCTCCGGAATTATTTCGACCACCTGTGCAATTTCGCGCCATCTCAACGTGCCTGATGTGATGTGTACGCCAGAGTGATGGGTCACGGCAACTTCTGATGTGCTGTGGGCTGCACAAATTCTTCATCTCTGACAACGGGCGTGATCTACCATAGGTTTCCTAGCGATAAGAACCTTCGCGACAATTGGGTGAGAGCTCTCCGGCGTGTCAACTGTTCTCCGAGCAAGCATTCCCGCTTGTAATCGGAACATTTTGTGCTAGATTGCTATGAAGACAGCGTGTACCTCAGAGGGAGCTTTGGACTCGCTAAGGCTTCGTTCAACTGGGGCTTGAAGGCAGATTCTGTGCCAACGTTATTCGAATACAACCGCCCATCGAAGCGGCCAGCTGAACGAAGCGCGGCCGTCAAGAGGAAGCGGACCACGGAGAGCGCGCTTAAAGTATGTTGGATTGTAGAACAGTAGCTGGCGTGAATTCACTTACAAAAGCTCGCCGTCGAGACAAAGTTTCGCAAAGAGAGGACTTTTGGTTATGCATTCCCCTGTAAGGACATTGTGCACCGCGGCAACGTTTCGGCAGCAGATTCTTTCATCAGGCTGGGTCGGCCGCACTCGCCGACCCAGCGGGAGGATCACATTAACTTTTGTTCTGAGGACTGTGTCACAATCGCATGCAGGAGAAATGACTCAAACACACACTTCTCCGAGTTCAGACCGTCTCCATGCTGCAGGTTACGCGGCCTGGGGTGTGACTCTGCTAGCTCGCGCGGCGGTGGATCATACCTGAATGGCGACTCGTCCAGTCCAAAATAGTCGAATGAGTCGTCTTCTAAAGACTCGCTGGTCTAGGAAAAGCTGTTCTCCGCACTTAAACCATGTCGACAGGGCGGCTTCGAACTTCGCAGCGCGGCCAACTCGCTATTAATGTCACAGTCAATACCGCACGAAGGCACCTCTCCGGTTTCGGTTTTGCGGTTACAGTTTGGAGTTCTGAGTTTTGCGTTTCTTGCTCTTTAAAAATTATTTTGGGGTTGCATTTGAAAACCTTGTATTGTACACATTACAGGAGGTTCTTAGGAACACAAAACAGCCATTAATTTAAATGGCGGAAAAATCGCCGGAGTTGCCCTTTAAGGGACAGACTGTAGTCCTTGCCCCTTCTCTCTCTCCCTTTAAAAATCCCCTCATCCCTCTTCCCAGTTGCAGGGTAGCCAACCGGAACACCCTAGCGACTTCACAGGAGCTGCGTTTGAAATATAAGCGTGTGGTTTAAATGTTCCCTTTTGCGTCATCTAGCACTTTTTGACCCGGGTCCTCCTTACTGCGCTTTGGCGACCACTCTGAAAAAGTGCCAAGCCCGGACATTTATTTTATATTAATTTCTGCAATTTCTGGCCAGTCAATGTGCTCTTACTTACTTAATATAAATGCATTCGTTAATAAAACAGACTGAGAGGTTGGGGCACGCAGCAGGCAAATTCCTTTTCTTTCTTTTATTCGTTGTTTAGACGTTTGCGATAAGCATGCATCAACGTGCAGCTGTCTGGCATGCTAGATCGCCCTGCGGGTCGAAAGTGCCTGCTTGAAAGATGGATGAATCGTGTATTGCGACCTCTTTTGACGCACCTGAAGCCAACGGTTAGAAAATGTCAAAAAGACAGAGCATCGCTCTAATTGGTGCTGAAACATTATTCAGAACAGCTGCTTTCTATTATGAATTAGGGGAGAGAGCAGCTAACGAAAAGAACAACGAGCGCGTAAGGTATATACAGGCACCACTTTATTGGCATCACAAAATGATCATTATCACAGCAGGCATGTTGCGGGTCACTTTCTAGGATATGGTCCCGCAAAAATTTGTACAACTCAGCCTAACGGCAAAGCGCATTAATCTTTGAAAGCTATTACAGCTTTCGTTCAGCCATTTCTTACTGCATTGGGCCGTTGATTCTATATCGTCAGCCGCAAGAGAAAGCCTCGGCCTGCCGATGCGAATCAGAGAAATCTGACCTGGCCCCCCGCCGTGTTCCACCCTGTCTCAATCTTCACTTCTGCACTCAAATCTCCCCTAACACGGAGAGGGGAATTTAATACTGTGCAATTTTATACCTACCAACAAGGGCAGGTGGTGGCCAATGAACTGAATTTAAACTATGAAAATAAATGAAATCACTTAAGGTACGTGCATTCAATTCGCTCAGTAATTAAGGCCTTACGGCTGACGCTGGGATATCATGGCAGAATGCATGCCAATATGTCTAAACCAACTGAAACAGCTTTCGCCTTTAAGGAATAAAAATGTAACCACATGGCAGGACCAACTGATCATGATATTTTAGACAATGCATAGACGCAGCATATATATCTACAGGAACACGGGAACAACATTCAGTACGGTATCATTCTACTCAGGTGAAGCGAGCACGTCGCTCAAGCGCAAGAAATGCCTGATGCGACGAAGACAAAGATCGGGCAGGTCACCCAGCTGCGTCTGCCCGTCATCCCTGGCGCTGCACTCTATGCCGTCACGCACTACGCCTGCGAGGCGCATGAACTCTGTGAAGTCTTGTAGTCCGAGCACGCACCGAGCAATCATCTTTTTAGCTTGAGCTTCGTCGACAAACGCCGTGGCCTTAAGCTCGTCTACCAAGGTTGGAGAGGTGCAGATCTGCTCAAAAGCCTCTGCAGTGTACTTCACATGGGTGCCGGCGACGAAGCGAGCAGCCTGCTTTGCCAAGGCTCGGTTCCTGTGTAGGATGTCCTGGATGTCCAGGCGCTTTCTGATCCCATCAACGCCACCACGAAGACAGCGTATGTCCTGCAGAGCGTAGTTATCCGCAAGCTCCGGCTTTGAGAGCTCTGCGATGAACACGGTGGAAGCTCTGAGACTGGGAGCGCGTAATGTGAAACTACGCAGGGCTCGACTTCGGAGCAGGAGTCTGGCCAGCGGTGCCAAGTCCCAGGAATTCTGCCTCGAGAAGATCACGGTCATGTTTCTGATGCTCGTATTTCGGCACACGGCCTCACATATAGCGGGTCCGCACACATTCCAGCACTGGTTACAGCACCACAATTCCAGACACAGCGCCAGGTGTGTGATGCTAGTCGCGCTCTGGATCATCTGAACGATGGGCGTTGAGGCTGGCTCTGTCACACCGTTAAAGCACAAAATCGAGTTCACTCGTAGCGTGACGTGTGTGAGGTTACTAGACACGGTAGCTCTGTACACAGCGGTCTGGAGCAGTCCGAAGGGCACTGCGAAGGAGGGGCAGCCCACCGGAGGAGGGCCTTCGTCTGGGTAGTCCACCAAGCAGTGGCCCTTGACGACGACTCTGTCTTGCAGGCCACATTCAGAGAGCGTTTTGCAGATTTCCCATCTATGGCGACCGAGGTCTTTGAGGATGATCTTCTTCAGCGACTTGTTCGCGGTCACCGCTCCACAAAATTTCTGGCACTCTAAGAGGCTAAACCCGCACATTGAGAATGTCAGTTCCGAGATGTAGGTGTCATTCTCTAGCAGAGCGGAGATCCAGGGCTTTACGTAGTCATCGTTGTGCCGAATGTGGTACCTTCGGAATTCATGCCAATGGAATCCTTCAACTACTTCGTCATCGTCGGTGCAGCTGCACATCAAGCTGAAGTTCCTCAGCGTCTTGTTGGTGCGCAGAAGCTTCTTTATCGCTGTGGCATACTGCAACTTGAATGTGCTCACCTCTAGCTTGAGTCTAACCAGCACCGTATGAGTAGCCAGGGCATCACAAATAGTCAACACGTCCATGTCCGGACCATATTCAGGGGCTTTAATAAACACCGATCTCAGGGACGTATTCAGCCTCAGGTACGTTCCAAGAGCGACATGCGGGTTGCCTATGCCGTAGGGTGCACTGCCACTGTTGAGAATCCTTGATGGGAGTGACAGGTGTCGGATGCTGCTGTTTAGGAACAGCCCTGCTAGGAAGGTGCTGGCGTCTTCAGGGTACGCACGTACCTCCAAGGCTATAAGCGTCTCTAAGCAAGCTGTTTCCGCGAGAAGAGGCGCAAGATCGGCAATGAAGTGCCCGTGCAAGTCCACGGACAGGTCGAGCGATTTCAACCGCGTCAAGCAAATTACAGTCGCTGCAAGGGCTCCGGAGACAACGACTCCCGGTGACCTCAAGACCAACGAAAGCCTCTTCAGCCCCAGCGCGTCGCGAACTGCGGAACAGATAATTTTTTCATGGCCGGTGAGGATATCGTCGTTGATGGTGACTTCCGCAACGCACCGGTGCTTAGTCAGCAGGTGGTACAGAAGTGTCGCGGCTTGGTGTCTGTCTTTCGTTATGTTCAGGCTTCTCGTGCATAGGCCGTCACTCGCCTGAACGAGGATGAGCTTCGAGGAAGCGTCCTCTTGTAGTTCCAGCCCGACGGCCCAGAAGAAGCTGTTCCAAGCTTTGATGTTGGTTACGATGTGGCACAGATGGCCTTCCCGGCTCGTGCATGGTCGACGATGGTCGACTCTTAGACCACCGTACCGGCTGCAGACTCCGTCCATCTGTTCCAATTGCAGTGACGGGGCCGTTGTCGCGTGAACGTCTTCGAATACCTCAACGCTTTTGGGCGCTTCCTCGTTTTCCCTCTCCTCGACTCCTCTGGGCTCCTCGATGCCTGGGCATGCCTCGACGCCTGGGTATGCCTCGACGCCTGGTGATGTCTCGACGCCTGGGGATGCCTCGACGCCTGGTAATGCCTCGACGCCTGGGGATGCCTCGACGCCTGGGGATGCCTCGACGCCTGGGGATGCCTCGACGCCTGGGGATGCCTCGACGCCTGGGGATTCCTCGACTTCGGCAGGCGCCTCGTCGTCGGCGGGCACCTGCTCGTCTTCGGGTACGTCTTCGTGTTTGGGAACATCAGCCTCCTCGGGAACTTGCACCTCCACGGGAACGTGAACCTCTTTGGACTTTGGAACCTTTTTGGGTGCAACCTCCTCGTGGTAAGTTTTGACGGCAGCGCTTACATCTGGACGCTTCCGCTTGGGCATGATGGCAGCCCCGTCCGGACGGAACTGACCTGCACGAAAAGCATCACAGGATGAATGTAATGCCGTTGGCGCAGCTCAAATCAGTAAACACGTTTACTGCTGATCTCGCCCAGGCTAGTGCCAGGGCTGGTGCAATTCCCTGTCCCAGTTGATGCTGTTACTATCCGGTGACGAACTAAACCCCGGTCCTGGCTCAAATAATGACCCCTTATCCGTTGACACTCGCATGCAACAGCTAGAAGAAAGTTTTGAAGCAATCCGCTCTGTAGTTGATCACCTCAAGGTCACTCTAGCCTTGCACGAAAAACCGTAAGTATCCGTCCAGAGAAACTTGAATCATCCGACCATCATCCGAACCCTGGCAAACCCTCAAAGGAAAGAGACAAAATACACCGCGAAATCACTGTCTTGAAAGCTGCAAACCTTGACACCAAGAACTGAATGCGCCGCAACAACTTGCTTTTTTAGGCCTCGATGACACAAACAACGAATAATGGGCAGAATCGGAGAAGAAAATTGTGACCCTGTGTGCTGATCACCTCGATCTTCATCTCGACAGCAACTGCATTGAACGTGCTCAGCGAATTGGAAGTCAGTCCGACGACAAGAAACGCTCCATCGTTGTAAATTTCGCACAGTTCAAAACCAAAGAGAACGTACTGTCCTGCGGGTGAGAACTTAAGGGGACAAACTACGCCATCAGAGAAGACTTTGAATTTCCTACTCGCCATGCACGTTCAAAGCTACTTCAGTTCATCCGGCTACAAAAGTGCGCGTTTAAACTTGCTTTTGACAAGCTTTATGTTGGCAATAAATCTTATTTTTACGACCCTGCCACTGCTAGCGTATTGGAAACCCCTAACTCAGCAGCTAGCACGCGGCGTAACACAGGACCACCCACCGAGAGCGCTTCAGGAACCACGACATGACCCACTAAAAACCAGATACCATCATCCGTCCCCATCCGGCGTCTTTTGCTATATCTTGATCTGAATATTGCATTCACGAATATCCGGAGCGTCATCCCAAAACGTGATGCACTTGATAGCTTCATTACTGATATCGACGCTGATACAGCGCTCCTAACGGAAACCTGGCAGAACGAGGATATCAAATGCAGCAAAATCTTTTCCCCTAACCTTCACTACACAATATACCGGCACGATAGGAAAAACAGAAAAGGTGGTGGCGTCCTCGCAGCTATTAAGAAGATATTATCATCGCCTCATATCAGCACCGACGACACCCTCGAACTCATGTGGGTATACTTGAACGACAAGGGAAGAAAAATTGTTCTCAGCATTTGCTACAGGCCACCGGATAGCGCCTCATCCTTCTGTGACACGCTTGGCCGTGCCTTAAACAACATCAAAAATAAATTTCCTAACTTCCTTATCTCTTTATTTGGCGATTTCAACTTCCCGCACATTAGCTGGCCCTTACTCTTAGTGCTCAATAGGTCATCCTCCAACGATCCAACACAATTCCTTGATTTAACACGTGACCTCAATCTACACCATATCACTACATGCCCAACAAGAGAAAACAATATTCTTAACCTACTCCTGAAAACTTCCCCTATCAACGTAAAAGGTATAATCATACGGCTACAGAGGAAAGCTATACAGCTTTCTCAGAAACATCGTAGTTAAAGAAAAATTCGTCCTGGTCCGGGGTTCGAACCCGGGACCACCGCTTCACCGGAGCAGTCGCTCTACCAACTGAGCTAACCGGGACGGCAAGCTTATGGTAGGGCGAGAGCGAATTGATCAATAACTCGAAGTGGGAACAGTGTTGGTCAAATGAATTTGAATTTGAATTTATTTTTCCAGAACAACTGGAAGGATTTCCAGGCAAAAAGCTGCTTTCGCAGCTTGACTGGGCCCGGAAAACCGTTACATACAGTGGCTTAGACATTTAAGGTGATTGAAATAAACATAAACAAGATACAACAAAAGGAGAACAAAAGTACCACTATTTGAATACAAACAATAAAATACACTTACAATGAAATATACATAAAAGCAGAGTACTCACATCAAGTTGTATAAAATGATCAAAATTTTAGAACATAGTGCATCTAGAGAATTGTAATAAGGAAGTAATTACTCCCTTATTACAAATTTACTCCACCTTGGGGGATTCCTCTAAACATTTGACCAAAAGGTATAACCGTTCCACGAGGCATTAGCGATCACAACCTACTACACTACCGTCTTTCTTTACCCATTATAAAACGGTCCTCATCAAAAAAAAAATAATCACCGACTACAAAAGAGCTAATTTGGATGCCATCAATCATGCTTTATCAGAATCTTACAGCTCTTTCCAGACTGCTTATCAAACTCGCTGAGTTAATACCAAATGGGAACTTTCTAAGACCACGGTCCTTTCGTTGAAAAATGAGCACATTCCGTCGTTTTGTGTAAAATCCGATTCTAACAACGAATGGTTTAAAGGGCAACTGCGCCACTTATTGAGAATTTCGCGATACTCAAGGATTGAAATCCATATAGGCTGTAGGTAAAGCATTCCAGGTTTTTTTGCACTACCATTTAAAATAGTGACGTAATCGACGATTGAAGTTTTGCACTTCTCCTCAAGGCACCGGAGGAATGCGAGGAAGTTCAGTGTGACGTCACGGAAGGTATGATTTCAAATTACCGCTGCCGTCAGCCACGCCCTGCCGTGCCTCATTTGACGCTGCCAAACAACCTTCGGCGGGCACTGCCCTCGGTGCCGTCGGCTTTTTTCCTTCAAAGCAGGCGTTTATGCGTTGGAAATGTACCGGTACCTTCGGTGACGTCATAATGCGTCCCCCACTTAGCGTTGTGCGCTGCGGAAAATCTTGAAGGCCGCCCCAGTTTTAATTAGTGATTACGACACCGTTTCAAATGCCAGGCCAAAAGGACTTCGCATACTTTACCTGGAAGTTTCACACATTCGACATTTTTAAGCTTGTCGATTTCTAAAACCTATGCAGTTGCCCTTTAGCAAAGAACTAAAAAGGCTTGTTAATAGGAAAAAACGGCTTTATTGAACTGCTAACTTGCAAACCGGCCCGTAGCGTGGGAACGGTACCACCAATGCGCGAAAGAATATAACGAAAAATTAGCCTCTGCCAAAAAGAAGTTTTTTCTACCGACCTACATTCAATCCTCAAATCCAACCTAAATAAATTCTGGCGCATTCTTTCACTAAATTGCGATCGAATCGAATTGAACTTCTAGACCCTGATCGTGATCCAATAGACAGTAAAGAGTGCGCAACAATTCTAAATAAATATTTTTGTTCAGTCTCCTCCTCAGCTGCTTGCAGTCCAAATATTTCCCCAACCACCTCAACAATGCCCACGCCTCAAATCACAGTCGCCGCGACCGGAATAGAAAATCTAATCAGTTCCCTCAAGACTTCTTCATCGTCTGGCTGTGACCACATAAAAAGTAAACTCCTGAAAAACACTAGTCTAGTCTCAAGCCAGATACTGTACCTAATATTTACACAATCATTAGAATCCGGAGAAATCCCCGACGACTGGAAGATAGCCGAAATCATACCAATCTTTAAAAAAGGTGATCGCACAGATCCTTCTAACTATTTCCCTATTTCTTTAACGAGCATTCCTTCGAAATTACTTGAACATGTTATATCGCCCAATCAAATGAACCATCTGGATTCATTTATCTTCTTTTATCATCACCAACACGGTTTCCGTAAACACTACTCCTGTGAGACGCAATTGGCTGAATTCACACATGACATCCTTCGCTTAATAGACGACAACCTTCAAATCGACGCCATCTTTTCAGATTGCAGAAGGCCTTTGAAAGGCCTCCGACTGTGTTCCGCACTCACACCTGCTCACAAAACTCTCTTCCCCAGGCATTCCCGACAACCTTATCACCTGGATTGAGACATTTCTTAATGGGCGAATGCAGTTTACCTCAAGCAATGGTTACCGCTCACCCCAAAATAATGTTACATCAGGTGTCCCCCAGGGCGCAGGCTTGTCACCATTGCTATTCCTAATTTACATCAACGAACTTCCAGTTAACATAAACGCCAAGCTAAGACTATTTGCAGACGACTGTGTCATATACAGCCCCATTCGTCATCCCACCGACAGCCACCTTCTGCAAAAAGATATTGATGCAATAGCTACATGGTGCGACCGATGGCTCATGCCTTTAAACCTTAAAAAATGCCAACTCTTGTCATTCTCTCGCAAGCGCACTGTAATCCAGCACACTTAAAGCATTAGCACGGTTCCGATTGCTCCAACAACATCCTACAAGTACCTTGGTTTACATCTGACATCGTCACTCTCTTGGGTCACTCACGTCCAAACGATATGTTCCGATGCCTCACGTGTCTTAGGTTGTCTCCGGGGAAACATGAAAGCAGCATCTCCAGATGTTAAAAAACTGGCTTATCAAACATTCGTCCACCCTAAACTTGAATTCGGATCATCTCTCTGGAATCCATCTCAAGCATACCTTTCCGCCGAAATCGAGGCCATCCAAAATCGCGCCGCCAGGTTTATCACCTCAGAATATTCCAAAGAAGTTAGTATCACTGCACTCAAACGCTCTCTTTCCCTCCCATTGCTTGAATCACGCCGCATCATCTCACGTCTTTGCTGCTTCACCGCTTCTTCCACCACCCAGCATCAAGACACCCACTTCTAAAATCCCCGATAAGAAATTCAAGTCGCCTTAGCCATAGCCGCCCCATAGCCGGTATCAAGACCTGTACATTAGCAATGAATAGTTCAACCTTCCCCAGTGCAATAACACTCTGGAATGCCCTACCTAACGATGTAGTTTTATGCAATGAATCAAAGTCCTTTCGTGCAGAACTCGCCCATCGTCTTCACAATATGTGAATAGTTCGTCATTTTTACCATGTTTGCTCAATGACTTTAATCTGTGCTCGCTGCCGCAAGCGATTTTTTCTTTGTATCCTTCCACTGTGCATGTTAATCCTTTATCCCTTTTCTTTATTTTTTTTCTCTTTAGCTTTTGAAGTTTGTAGTGTGTGTTCTTTGTGCGTGTGTTTTTATGCTTCTTTTATATCACTTGTTGCCTCTCCTTATGTAATGCCCTTTGCCTCCTTTTAGAGATCGTGCATACTCAGCAGCACGGTCAATAATGCACCACCTTATTTGGCCCACATAGGCTTCTCCGCACGTCAGTGGTATCTCGTATGCCACACCTGTGCAGCACAGGTGTGGCATACGAGATACTAGTGACCTGTGTTGTGCGGGTTCACGGGTAATGAGAGGAAAAAAGAAACAGCAGTGCACAAGAATGTATGCTGTCCTAAAGCACACAAGTTGCAAGGATTGCCACGGTCATTAAGAGTCCACATGAAATGAAAAGCAATTGCTACAACTGCCCCTCAGGCGCTGCCTGCGACTCATAATACTGTCGTGTCCGGTCGCTGTGTTGAATGCAGCGAAAGACGCACACGGTACTTTAAGACTTCGTTTATTTAAAGCTGAAGAGGGTGCGACCAGCGTCGACCGAGGCAGCAGCCGAACTGGCCGCCCGAAGAAAGGGGGGAGCGGAGAAGCGTCCACGGGAGGGAGTGGCTTCCCAGAACAGGAGGAGGGTGCGGGGCGCACCGTGGGGGGGCATCCGGCGACAGCGTGCGACGAGGGGCAAGCGGTCGTTAGGAGGAGGATTGAGTGGTCGTTAGGAGGAGGATTGAGTGGTCGTTAGGAGGAGGATGCGAACTGTCGTTAGGAGGAGGATGCGAACTGTCGTTAGGAGGAGGACGCGGGGGCGCACACACACAAAAGCAATAAGGGGACACAACACTTCCTTCCCCCTTAGAAAGTTGCCTGGTATCGTGCGGGGGGTCGGCGCTCACGCGTGGAGGCGCGCTGGCTTTGTGCGCTCGGGGGAGAAACAATTGTAGGCTGGCTGTTGTTCGCTGTGTCTCCTGGGTCTGTCCTGGGCGAAGTCTCTTCTTCCGGGAAGAGGTGCCAGGCTATGTGGGAAAATGGTGCACGTGTTCTCTCCGCTGGCGGCCAGCTCTCAGACGGCGTCGTAAATCTACGCAGCTGGTTGAGATGTCGGCGTGCTACTGTGCCATGTGTGTTGACGAGCCAAGAGCGCAGGCCTATGCGTCTGACTATTGTAGCTTCCTCCCAGCGTGGCTTTTTCAGAAACTGTCGGGCGAAGACGCGCTGCCCCTCATTAAGCGTGCCGCAGCGCGGAATTGCTTTTTCTTCCCGGAACGTCTCTGCCTTTGGCTCGGGGAGGATGGCAGTGAGCTGGGTTCGCATTTCACGCTCGAACATCATTTTCGAGGGGGTCTCGCCTGTTGTGCTCTGAACCGTCGTGTGCTGCTTGAAGAGAAAGCGCGCAAGGCGGCGCTGCAGCGAGCCTGTCTGATCTCTTTCAAGGGCGCGTTTTAGCTCGGCTACGTAGCGCTCGGCTTGTCCGTTTGTCGCTGGGTGGTAGGGGGCCGATGTAACTGATGAGATCCCGTTGTCGCGATAAAACTTGAGGATCTCCGCAGACACAAACGGTGTTCCGTTGTCCGACACTACCTTGCGCGGCAGGCCGAACGTTGCAAATAGTGATCGGAGGTTGTCAATGACTGCTGCCGAAGTCGTCTGTCCCATTTGCCTTATCTCAAGCCACTTTGTGTAGGCATCTACGACCACAAGGAAAGTGCAGCCCTCAATTGGTCCTGCAAAATCAATGTGCAGTGTGTGCCATGGTGTGTCTGGCTTTTCCCATTCTGGGACAGGAGCTTTCGGCGGGGCGCTCCGGCTGCTCTGGCAAGGCTTGCATTCTCGCACCACTGTTTCGATGTCGTTGTCAATGCCAGGCCACCACATGTAGCTTCTGGCACACTTTTTCATTGCAACGATGCCCCGATGTCCGGCGTGGATGAGAGACATAGCTTGTGCGCGTAGTTCTCTCGGCATCACAACTCGGGACCCAAATATGATGCAGCCGCGATGGGTGCTCAACTCTGTAGCTCGCCTGCGGTAAGCGTCGAAGTGGTCCCCTTTGAGTTTATGCACGTTGCCTTGTTGAACAGCTGTGTAAACTAGCCGGAGAGCTGCGCACTTCTGCGTAGATGCTGCAACTGTGCCTGCTGTAAGCGGAGGTTCTGGCAGTGCTTCGAACATCAGAACGTCTCCTGGTGGAAATGGTTCGTCAACAGTTGCGTCTAGTGGCAGACGGCTTAGCGCATCGGCGTTTTGATGTTTACTGCATATCATCACGCCTAGTGGAGAAAACCAGTTTCTCCCTAGAAGGCTTGATCCTGTGCCCTTCACAACAAGCAGAGGTAGCGTATGGGTCTGGCCGTTGTAGTTAACCTGCACGTTGACAGAGCCCAATAGTGGCAGATTCTGTCCTGACCACGTTCGCAGGTGCGTGTCGTCTTGTTGCAGGGCGGGTGCGTCAGATGGCCATGAAGTTCGGAACGTGTCCTCACTGATCAGAGTACAGGCTGCGCCGGAGTCCACCTCGAACTTAATCAGCTGGTGATGTACGCTTACTTCTGTAAAAATCTTCGGTCGCGTGCCGAGATTCATGGTGTTCAGGTCGTACAACACAGATGGTGTTGCTGATGTTGTTCCATGGAGATCAGATAGCGGCGTATTCTCTGAGGCGTTGACGCTGTGATTAGGCTGGGAAGGTGACTTTATCTTGGCAAGTCTCCGTTTCGTAATGCATGCTCTTTCGATATGCCCTCGCTTGTGGCAAAAATTACACGTGGCTGACGGGAATCGACATCCCTGGGGGTTGTGTTGGTCGTCACACCGCCAGCAGCGTTGTGCCTTTTTGACCGATTTTACAACAACAGAAGGCTTGCGCACCTGGTTGCTTGTCTGGTGTACCGGCTCGGTGTTCCGGCGAATCCCTCTCTGCTGGTGACCGGCGCTCTCCGCTCGAACGGCGATGTCGTAAGCTTTGCTGAATGTGAGGTCCTTCTCAGCGAACAGGCGCTGCTGCAGTGACTCGTCACTCAGTCCGCACACAAATCTGTCGCGTAACATCACGTCCAAGGGAAGCATGGTGGTGTTAGCAGAAGAAGCTGCGTCTCCCTCCTGCCCGGTAGCTGTTGTCGACAGCGTTCCAAAATTGCAGTCGGCAGCGAGCTTCTTGAGCGCGGCTACGTAGGCGCTCACAGTTTCTCCTCCCAGTTGATCTCGTCGTTGGAAGCGAGCCCGGCTGTAGACCTCGGATGGCCTTGGGTCGTAGTGCTTTTGCAGCGCTTTTACGATGTCGTCGTAAGACACTGCCGCTGGTGTGCTTGGCTGAATAAGGGCGCAGACAGTATCGTAGGTCTGCTCCCCGCACAGCGTCAGCAGGTTGGCCCTCTTCAAGGCTGGGTCTGTGATGTTGTTAGCTTCAAAGTAGAACTGAAGGCGTCCAACCCACGATGACCACGATGAGCCGTTGAACTCTGGTATCTGATTGGGAAACCCTCGCGTAGGCTTGGCTTGTCAATAGCGTTGCGTAGCGCGGGTCGAATCCACTTTCTCGTCGCCACTGTCGTGTCCGGTCGCTGTGTTGAATGCAGCGAAAGACGCACACGGTACTTTAAGACTTCGTTTATTTAAAGCTGAAGAGGGTGCGACCAGCGTCGACCGAGGCAGCAGCCGAACTGGCCGCCCGAAGAAAGGGGGGAGCGGAGAAGCGTCCACGGGAGGGAGTGGCTTCCCAGAACAGGAGGAGGGTGCGGGGCGCACCGTGGGGGGGCATCCGGCGACAGCGTGCGACGAGGGGCAAGCGGTCGTTAGGAGGAGGATTGAGTGGTCGTTAGGAGGAGGATTGAGTGGTCGTTAGGAGGAGGATGCGAACTGTCGTTAGGAGGAGGACGCGGGGGCGCACACACACAAAAGCAATAAGGGGACACAACAAATACAAGAATAATACTAGTAAATTAGTACCCCAGGTAGTGGACAACGCAGCATTGTATGGAAAGAAAAATGATAGATGCGACGTCAAGAGCCTGGAAGCGGGCAGAGTTGGTGAGGGAACAAACGCGGGTTACTGGCATCTTAGTCGAATGCAAGAGGAAGAAATGGGCTTGGGCTGGGCATGCAATGCAAAGGCAGAAGAGAAGGCAAGGGTACCAGAGGGCTGCGGAAAGTAAGGTCGGTGGTTGAGATCAAGAAGTTTGCGGGGATACGGAGGCCGTAGCTGGCAACGGAAAATGGGGCATGCCTTTGCCCTGCAGTGGGCGTAGTCGAGCTGATGATGATGAAAGCAATACATTAGCCTAATGGAGCTGAAGACCAGCGCGCTACTGCAACGCTCACTAAAAAAAAAAATAGAACGTAGCGCACGCAGAGAAAGCCGGCAATCGCTAGCAGCGCTATTATGATCTCGCATTCCCTGTAATCTATATGGAAACCCTGCTAGTGTGACAAAGCAGGGAGTGGTAGATGAAAAATCCCTACCCTGCATGGTCTGGGACAGACCCCTCCCCATTGTGGCAAGGCTGCCTGCGTTGTCAGGCTATTGCAGGGTCATGAGAATCGGCCTACGCCATTCGCTAGAAGGGCTTCCTTTTAGGGGGAAAGTCCGCTCCGTTCTTAAAATGCATCCACTTCACGTCTCATGAGTGCAGAGCTTACGACTCAATAAGCGCTTCCGAGGACTGAACATTCGGCACACAACAGCGAGCTATGTGATCAAACGAATCACATCTACAGCGAATCGGCATAGGTCGGCACACTCACTCATGAGTTCACTCATCGTTAGTGTGAGTGGATGCGAGTGTGGGTAGTCATGAGTGCGAGTGGAGATGAGTGCGAGTGAGTGAGTGGATGTGAGCGCGAGTAGAGGAGAGTGGACATGATTTATGAGTGGATGAGAGTGGTAGGTGGACGCGACAGCAAAGTCGGACGCGTATATTTCGGCACAACGATACCCGCTCAGCTATTTTCACGTTGTCGACAGCTGAGGGAAGCAAATATTCACTACTGAGGACGCTCGAGACAGCATAAGGCATCTGCCGATGTCTTTGGACAACCGAAGCAGTGGATTCCGCTGGCACGGGAACGACAATCTTTCGTTGCTCTGGCAGTTCACCGTCGGCACCGGGGCAGGCCCTTCGCGAACGCAATCACCTGCTACGAATTTTGTGAGATCCTTTGTCGAACTTCGCATTGCCAGTCCTGAGAATATAGCTAGATGTCTCTTGCCACGCTCCCCGCACGGCTCGATCTCATGCAGTGGACGTTTAGTCATGTGCCCAGTTGTGCGCATTGCAGAGCTCTGCTCTGGTTGTAATTTGTTCATTGGGCCGGACCCGTGCGAAAACCAAGTGCGCTTTTCGGCAACGCAAGAGGGTTCTTGTTTCTGCCATGTACCTGAAGGAGCCCAGCGTCGCAAATTAAGCATCTTGTTTTTATTTTTTGTGTGCATAGCATCAGGCATGGTGGTGCCTTTGACGCTCAAAGAGATATCCAAAATGGCAATATTTTACGTTTTAATTTCTGCCAGAAATGGTTCTTTCGAGTCGATGGTGACAGTGAAGTTCTTGGTGCTGTGCATTGTCTGTCGCGTCCGGGTTCGCGATACAGGAATGTCCATTGAGTTTTTTCTTGTTGTTCTGCCCTCTGGACAACTGCAGAGAAGCGGGTGAGTCACACACGCTGCCCCGTGGGATAAGGGGAGCCGGACAGCGGAGGATTCCGAGAATACGGGAAAGGTCAAATCCCCTGCGGGACAGTGTGTCGCGCGCGCGATTAGTCCGAGACAGGACGCTACGTGCGCGCGGCTATGTACACAGAGTTTACATCTTTTGTGATCGTGCGCAGTGGCCGCTCGCGCGCACTTATTTTCGGACAATGCTTGGACATTAGCGCGCGAGCGGCGCGAACTTGATTACTTGTGTATTTTGTAAATAGTGTACAAAGCTCTCCCCTGTCCTTTCTTGCTGTCGCTCCCGTCTATACTTCTCCTCACTATCATCCCCCTTTCCCTTTCATTTCCGCCGGCTGCAGCTCGGCTGCTTAAGATATTAGATAGCAATTGCCGCGGCCGGCAACACTCTTTTGCTTCACTTTTTTATTTTTTTAAATAAACCACTACCACCACTACCACGTACACGTCAGGCCGCATCCCACTGTGCACGTTCTTGTGGCAAGGCGGATCGGCGTCGCGTGGCTTTTGTCCGATGTCTATGGCGGAGCGCATTGACAGCTTGAGGCGCGGTCAACTGGACATTGCCAGGCTAGCTGCAGGCAGGCAGACAGTTTCTAAGTGACGGTACTGAAAAGATGGGTCTTGAGGTGACTTTCCTCAAACCTGGGTTTACAAGACGTTGAAGCAACCTGCACCGTGGTAATGCGAGAACGTTCGCAAAGGTCGCGGGAGGAAGGGAGAATCCTCTGAATTCTGGATGGAATACAGTGCACATATTTATACAGTCTGTATCGACATGAGTTATTTTCTTTCCAAAATAAATTACTGGCTGTCGTCCTTTCCCAATTGTTGATGATTTCCGTTCCCCAATGATGCATTGGGTGGATATTTGAGCTGTTACCTGATCGGTTACTGCCCCCAACGAGGGCGGGGACATAGGGCTGAAAACCAACTGTTTCGGGCGGGACCGAGGACCGGTTTCATCTCGTAAAGCTACAAATCAATCAAATGTCAATAAGTTTTCTCCTTGCTTGTATCTTTCTTTATTTTATGAATTGTTAAGAATAAGGTAACCTCACCAGAAGTGTGGAAGCATCCTTCAATAATCATCATCGACGCAATTTTCCTCTACAAGATTGAGAGGAAAACTGAGCTGTGATGAAATGTTGCGGCGATTTTCGGCAGTGGATATGAGGTACCAACCAAATTGGCCGCACCCTCTTTGATTGGTTGGGCGCACAGTTTGAACTTAATTTTTATCTACGGGCGAAAGGGATATAAAATAGAATGTCTCCGAGTGTTGTCACCGTTTCGCTCGATAAAAGAAAACTGCGAAAGAAAAGCAGTACAATCGGATGGAAGCTAATAAAAATCAAGCTAGGCCGACAGTTTTCGTTTCGGCTAAAATTATCGTGCAAGCGAGTGCTGCTGCTCAATCTGGCAATAGACGCTTTACAGCGGCGTATCATGGGGGCTGCCATCTTTGATCACGTGATCACGCCGCCATTACTCGCCTCCTGACCGCTCGGCGCGCGCCTCGTCGCGACGGCTGCTGCGTCTGATGTTTCGGTTCCGACAGGCAGTATTTCGGCTGATACGGTTGCAAAGGAGCGGGAAGACGACACTGTGGTTGGTCCGAAGCTTCGAAGGACATGTGAAAACCCTAATTTGATCACTTTAGGCGTGAAAACGTGATCGGGCTTCATGTCGCGGAGAGCCCCTGAGCTCTCCGCTTGTTCGAGGCAACGGGTGGATCACCTGAATGCCGCTGAAGGCTTTGCTTAATATTTTTTTATTGTTATTATCTAAAACAGGAAGGTTTAATCACCCTGCGGCTGCGCAGGTCGTTGTCGTATTGTGTACATGCATGCGGAGGCTGCTCTAAAACGCTCACATGCACATCGCACTCATATTTCTTTACAACCTGTTAAAGGTGCTTAGGAAGCCTAAAATATTTTCTGTTCGTTTGCTAAACAAAGGAAGGCTACAAGAATAAATAAACAATAAAATGTTACCCAATCATGTAAGCAGTACCATGCATCAAAGAGCCTTCGCAAGTTTGCATGCAATCGTTTACAAGGATTCCGCGATATAACTGTTATAACGCGCGCATGGCAGAGCGTTCACTACAAGAAGTTCACATTTATGTCAGCCTCACATATTATAAAATTGTGGTACGCTCCTTGCTCGATATGCGGTCATGAAAATGCTCGAGGCCTCGTTGGTTGTAAGTACTCAGCCGGAGTCACTTCTAGTGACTGTCTC
Organism: Amblyomma mixtum; assembly: GCF_055824585.1. Classification (NCBI taxonomy): domain Eukaryota; kingdom Metazoa; phylum Arthropoda; class Arachnida; order Ixodida; family Ixodidae; genus Amblyomma; species Amblyomma mixtum. Next base: position 128,567,296 of record NC_143021.1, read on the forward strand.
GCATGGACCGCGAGGAAATGACAACCGCAGAGCACAGCAGCCGTAACACAAATGCTTTATTCCGATTGTGGTCCACAAAAACCGCGCTACTTGGAGCGAAGTTCAACAGTAGCACCAAGACAGTGTGTAATAGACGAACTGACGGTAAGCGTTGTCCGCTCGCACGGCTATGCACTGCACAATATGCACTAGCGGTATAGGAGCGTAAGTCGTTTTTTTTTGTGACGTTTCGGTGGCGGGACAGCTTGTTCATGCGGCTATGTTGCGCACTTACCGTCGCAGATTTTCCAAGATCGAGACCTTTCCTTCTATATTCGCTGTCTAGCGCTGGCGAACGTGTGTGTTGCGTTCGCCCGTTCGGAAAGGGTGGATGTCCAACGGGCGCGAACAGCTAGGGGCAGTACGTCCTTGTGCAGGTCGGTTCCGTGAAGCTAGCAAACGATCCCATTCCGCCCCATTAACTTTTGTCGCAATTCTTGCAATCCACAACAGAGCATGTATTTTCTCTTTCCGCATTTCCACTGCTGCGTCGGGGCGTACACGCCGGCGACTTACGAGGCAAGTAATGACGCCGTGTTCCGAGTGCACCTGTGGCGCCATCTGGTCTCAAACGGAATAACTGCGCACTGTAAACGGTCTATACCGAGAAGGCAGCGAAGAAAAAGCGTCCCACTGACGCCACAGCCAAAAATGTGACCAGAAGAGAACAGAAAACTGAGGGCAGAAGTGGGGAGGGGGGCAGGTGCTTTTCATAAACAGGTCGAAGGGTGCCGGCTTGTTCGACACTGGAGTATTCTGGTAGAACAGGAAAGCGTCGAAAATTAAGTACCCGATGCTTTCCCCGCAGTCCAAAAAAAAAAAAATTTTGTGGTCATGAAAAGCTCCCCTCAGCGTCATGCAATGACGCCCTAAGCTCCCCAATCTCCTAGTCTTCCCTACACATTTATGCTGTCAGACACGTTCCGTCATTGTCTACAGTGCAGTGCTATGGCCAATCAGGTTTGTTAACGGCCGAGGACCAATGATTTTGCGTCCCAAGAACTGTTTACTTGCCGGGTCATTTTGAGGCATTCTTTAAAAGTCATTTTTTGCAATATCAGTAACCAAAAAACAAAAACCTGTTACATTTTCTGGGGTCTAGAGAGAATCGAAATTACTCCGGAAGCGCGATGTTGCACTGATGCTCCATCGACGCAGTGACTGCCTTCCTCTGCTGGCAGTCACGTGGTGAACAAGGGAGGGGAAAGCGTCAGGGTGCTTGCGAACGTTTCAACAAGAGGACAGCCTTTGTCTGGACAAGACCTCTTGTAAAAACGCTGGCAGGCACCCGGAGGCTTTCCCTCCCTTGTTCACATTTTGAGCGTCAAAAATGCCGCTGCTTATCCTCTCCATACCATATATTCCTCTGCCGATGTTACAGATTAAAATAAAAACTACTGCCGAATAATATCTTGTACATTTTGCAATTCTATCACATGAAAATAAATGTTTCATAATCATTTCTCATATTTGCGCTCAGTTTTGGCCGTAGGGGCCTACGTGAGAGAAAATTGGGGCGGGAGACACTGTGCTGAAACTTGGCTCATTTTCATGGAGAACCCTGCGCACGCCTATGGACACCGTTCAAAAACTTGTCTAAGCATCCTTAGGTGACGCTTAACAGGCACTCATCGTCTCAGCAGCGAGTGCAGGAGCACACGTGCGTAGCATTCGGTGCATGGAATATGCGTGATGAGGGACCACTTTCTTCGAGCATCGAAACTGTGAAAACTGGCCAAATAGCCCGACAGAAACCGGGCGGCTCACCACCACATCTTTGCGACCCAGGCTATGCTCAACACCCTCTAAAAACTCTTAAGGCCTCTCCAGGCCCTCCTTTCCACACGTGCTACGTCACGCCAAGTGTCCGGCTGCTCGCCGAGCGCGGCTCCGCTCGGTTGTCTCCCTCGATGTGCTCGCGCTTGCCCGGGCAAGCACAGACACGAACGCGGTCTTGCAGTGAGCGTCTAGCTGCTGCCAGAGTCTTTCAGTCTGGCGTTGATTTCATTTGTTTTCGGTCCTCGCACGACTGTATCGGTTCCGTGTGGCCGTTCCTTGTGTGGCGTGCGTACCAGTGCTAGCTCTCGCCTGGAGTTAATCGCTGAATGCCTGCCGTGTTGTGAGTACAACTTCGTGAAACATGGGCCGGTGCTGTGTTCCCGGGTGCCGCGGAAACTACCAGAATGGCCCAAAAGTACGTGTTTATTGCTTCCCAAGAGACGAAGCACGAAGAAAAGCTTGGTTGCGAGCCATTCCACGGAAGGATTTCACACCTACAGTGCATTCGAGGGTAAGACTCTGAAATATTGCTTAGTAGGCGCTGGTAATTATCTTAGTTGTGAGCTTTCGCGATTGTTAAAGGCTGTGACTCCGGGAAAGGCATGCTGGCTTTATAGGCAATGATAGCACTTTAACTTATGTATTAATTGTCGAGGAAGCATTTATTTCTGTGGATGTCCATAAGGCTTGCGATGGATTTGGTCAGGGATGTGAATATTTTCGCTGCCGTAGCTTAGACGAACGTCATTCTCATGTTTTAGCTCGTATAACTTGATGTTTGTCCTGCTTGGTATAAGATTTCCTGTTTTGGCCTCCGCGCTGCGATTTTTTCTTGTTTGTGTGGCAAATGTGTAAAAGCTGTGCACTGTTAAAACTCTTTTTACTTAGTGTTTTAGGCAATGGAGAGTCATGGCGAATGGCCTTGCGTCATTTTCTCGTGCAGGTGTGTGAACAGCACTTCCACGCAGGCGACTTCATTACGACGTTGTCTCACCAAGATGAATTGACAGGGAAGACAATAGAGGTGAAGCGTGATAGACTGCAGCTGAAGAATGATGCTGTGCCTTCTGTGTTTGCAAACTGTCCAAAATACTTGTCCTCAACGCCAGGACGGAGTGAATCGCCAGAGACAAAAAAAGCAAGAAGGGAAAACGCTGCTTTGCAGGAGGCTATGAGGAAGTCACTTGTGTCTAATGAACTTGAACAGAAAAAAAACAAAGTTTCATCGTACGAGGACTTCAAATCTAAGCTGCCCGGGATCTGCAACACGAAATTCTGGACCGTTTCTGTCGATGAGCAGTGCGTTAGGTTCCTTCTCATCGAGAATGATCCTTCACCGAATGTGAAATGCGCCTTCGTAGTTCTCCCTGATCTGTCACTTTCTGTTTTCCTGAACGGAGTGAAGCTTCTGTCGCTTCCTTCGGGCAGAATTCTGCCAACTCAAGTATGTGACATCTCCAGCCTGTCCTTACTGCTAGAGGAACTCGAGAAAGGCTTGAGTAATATACCTGAGGTGACGAAAGTGTCGAAACATACTAAAGTATTGCAGTTTGTCAGTTCACTGCTTGCAGACCTCATTGAGGACAGTGATACGACGAAAGAGCACTCTGCTTTGCTGAAATTTCTGGTTGAGCAGATAGATCTTCTCCTCGCGAAACAGCCTGTGTATAGCGCAGAGCTGCTGGTATTCGCCAGTATTCTGAATTCAATTTCTCCTCACGCATATCACTTCACGAGAGCTGCATCAAGAATCATTCTGCCCCATCCTTCTACACTGCGCCGTGTCTGCTCAAATTACAAAGCTGACCCTCTTCTGGAGCAAAATCAACCGCACTCTCTCTCCTACATCCGAGAACGAGTCAAATCAATGAAAGACCACGAGAAGACAGTGACCCTGATGATCGATGAGATCCACATAAAACCATACTTCGACTACAAAGGAGGCACAATCGTAGGATCGTCGGCACATTCCACGGAACCAGCGACAACAGCCCATGTGTTCATGGTGCAATCACTCCTTTCTGCAAACAAGGACGTCATTCACATATTACCTGTGAGCAAACTGAGCGCAGAAATTTTGCACGAGCATGCTAAAAACATCATCATTAACGTTGAGAAAATGGGGCTTAAAATTATCGCTGTGATAACCGACAACAATGCTCTGAACCGCAAGATGATGTCGTTATTTGCTGCAAGTCCTCAGGTGAGCATTGTCTATCCCCATCCAGCCGATAACGCTCGCCCTCTTTTCTACGTGGTCGATCCTGTGCATCTCTTGAAGTGCATCAGGAACAATTGGATTAACCAGAAAAACCCTGGAACATGCCTCTATTTCCCTGAAATGGACTTGAGTGGAGCAATGCCTGAAGGGCCTCCTCGTATGAAAGCTGCTTCTTTCGCAGGTGTGCGGCAGCTTTATTCTTCAGAGAAGACGTCGCTTGTGAAGGCTGCTTACAGACTGAACGCAAAAGCCGTGAATCCAACCTCAATGGAGCGGCAAAATGTAAAGCTCGTTCTCGACGTCATTAACCAGTTTGTGTCAAATGCCCTCAGAACACATGGTTCCGCGTTCGGGATTCCTCAAGCTGAGTCGACCGCTCTCTTCATTGACATCATACTCAGATGGTGGCAAATAGTCAATGTTAAGACCCCTTGCAAAGGCCAGAGGCTAAGGGACAGCATGCAAGACCCTGTAAGGTCTGCTGATGACACACAGTTGGCTTTCCTGAGTGGCATTGTCGACTGGTTGGACGCTTGGGCGAGAATCAACATCACCAGTGGCTCATTGACGAAAGAGACACACAGTGCTTTGCGATTGACATGCTATTCCCTGGTAGAACTCTCGCGATACTGCTTAGAAGAGCTTCACTTCAAGTACGTGCTGCTGGGCAAATTTCAGACGGATCCGCTAGAAGACCGGTTCGGCCGCTACCGCCAGCTGGCAGGAGCACAGTACCACATTTCCGTGCGTCAGCTCTACGAATGTGAAAAGAAGCTTCGTCTTCAAAAACTTCTGACATTTCCATGCGAGGAAACAGAATCTGAAGACGTAAATGAGGATCCCGTGGCGTGCAACTTTTCTGTGGCTGTCAGCGACGACGATATTACACGCGCCCACTCTGACATGGATGCTATTGTTTATATTGCAGGATATGCTGCTCATGCCGCTTTAAAGAAGCTTTCATGTTCTGCTTGCTTCAGCACATTGGTGATTGAAAATCGAGAGATCGAAGCGGAAAACACTGCCATGATAGCTAACCTGTCAAGAGGAGGGCTGAAGTTTCCCCAGCCATGCACAGTTCACATGGTACTGATGACAAAACTAGTTGCAGAGAAGTTGTCTTTGGGAGTAAACGCGGAAGATTTTCTCTCCTGTAGGAATCAACGCGGTGTCGTGATTTCACACACGATTTCCCTCCTGGAAGAACATGACATTGAGACATGTGAAAATGGCCACACTGCACAAACTCTCGTGCGCTTGGTGGTTCGCGTTGCAACCAACGTTGTTTTAAACAACTTTTGCAAACTGAGAAATGACGCCATACAAGACAATGCGCAGCAGAAGGCTGCCGCCCGGAAAGCAGCAACGCTTAAGAAGAAGTAAGTTTTATTCCCAAAGCAATAAAAATGCTTTGCGAACACTTCATTGCTGGTGTCTCGTCGTTTGTTATTGTAGGAGTGAGACTAGCTGTACAAATACTCTTCAACAGGGCAACTTTATTGTGAGCGTCATTATACCTGTATGTGAAAGTTTTAAGCAAAACATAATAAATAATAAAACTATCACAATGCGTAGTAGACGGTGTTTTTTTTTAACGTTCACGAACTGATCAAATGATATTCTAAGGCGCGCACAAACTCGCGCATTTCTTTCCTGCAGCAACGAAAAAAATAACAATGAAGGAATCACTTATAAGACAGCTAGGAACTTCTTAGCAGTTACGTGCGGCAGTACCCGAATAGTGCAGGTGGGCGCGGCGCGCGGCCCCGCTGAAATCGCGGAGCGCAGCGCCGGCACGGTCCCTTGGCGTGACGTCACGCGGCTCGTGGAGAGGCCTTAGTATATTGAGAGGGTGTTGCTATGCTAGGGGAGCTGCGAGGGCATTCGGCCGCTGCAGTAAATCTCCCATCCCCTCTGTTGTCAGCAAACAAGGAAAGAGTGGGTGAACGTGAATGAGAGTGAGTGAACATGAGGGTGACTGAATGGTTGTGAGCGCGAGTGAGTCATTGTGAGTGCGAGGGGTAATGAGTGTTGCATGCAACAACAATAAAGTGGAGCAGATTGACCTCTTGACCTCCGGGTTGCCCTCTTCGGTTTTGCTGGAGGTGAGCGAATAATTGGGGGAAAAAATGAAAAAGTTTAGAAAAGCCCGCATGCCCAGTGAAAGAAGATAGGAAGATCGAAGTGGTCCCCTACTTTCACAACACGTTACATGGGCAGAAAAAGTGGTTCAAAAATTTGATGTTTTCTGTCCGGCGAAAGCTATCCGGTTTGTGCGCCCAAATTTGTGGTGGCCAGCAGCAGACTGGCGCTTGCGTCACTAAACACCAGACAAAGTTCACAAAGTGCGCAGTGGGGATGGTTTACTCCATTCCATTGTCCTGCGGCAAAATATATATTGGGGCAAACTGGAGCGTGCCTAAATTAATGTTTAAGGCAGCACAGAGCAACTTTGCGCTCGGGCACAGGAAGCAATTTATCCTTGCATGTCAAGGAGTGCTACTGTTCCACTGGGCTCCACCTAGTCAGTATTATCGGTCGGGGGAAATCAAGACGTGAGCGTGAGCTGCTGGAAGCGTTTATAATCAGGAAAAACAAGCAGATATGCGTAAGCGACCCTTCAATCATAATCACTGAAAAGGAGTTCCAATTTTTGCCTTCATAAAGCTTTCCCTCACATTGTCCAAAGTGTGGGCTTGCGCAGGGAGCATGCAGAAATGTGGCTCAATACCTCGGAATAAATCAGTTGTAAGTACAGCGGTGTTGTGTGTGTGCCTTCTCCTTCTCGTCTTGCGTCTGTTTCGCTGGTTCCATCTTTGCATAAGCAAATCAGTTGTCCTTGTAGTTGTAAGCGACAAACCCCGGGTATGTTCTAGCGCTTTTCGCGGAACCGACTGCGCACATTTACCACATCCAAGTCTGCGGGAAGGTGACCTCTCTGCCAGTGCACGCGAACGACGAGTTCATTCAGCCGCTCCCGTCTTGAGGGCAGTCTGCTTTGTTATCCAGCTGATAAGGGTGTTGTATAGCACCGAAGGAAAAGACCAAAAAACCAGTTTGCATTGACCGCGGAAGTTGTCTTGCCTTTCACTATCTACCCCTGCCTTTTGATGACATATTTATCCTGGAGGAGTGATGACGTCATTATGAAGGGCCACGTTTGTGCCAGGGCTTGTCTGACGAGGGCGGGTTTTTGCTGAGGAATTCAACTAATGGTGTCCGGTCAAAAAAGAAAGCGCAGAAGCCATACGCTGCTGGTTGTTGCTAATAGCTGAGCCTCTATATTTCCGTGTTCGGGAGAAAGGCAGACAGAAACAGGAGGGCGGACGTGGTGGTTGCTGCCTCTCAAAACCCAACGCTCCATTTTTTAGCCTTCTGAGGCGACAAAATCGTAGAACCTCGTCCTCTTGATGGTGCCCACTGTCTTATCACACAGTATCACGACCGCAAGCTGGGAACTTGCAATCTCCGCAAGCTAATGAAGAACGCGCACTGGAAGCAGTTTAACAGTTTTCAGAATAGCAAAGGAATTGCGCACAGTGATAACTAAAAAATGAGAACACCCTAGTTAAGATACAAGGGTCTTCCAGCGCTCGTCGACTCTTAACACTCGGAATAGTCAGCTCTTATTGTTACCCCACGTGCTATCGATTATAAGCGAACCACCACGCCGATTAGTCGGACTGTGTCGAACGAGAAGGCATAGCCGATCTCTTCGTTAGGGTCAGTTTTCTGTGGCACTGCAGCCAAAGCTGGGAAGGAGACCGGCCTTTCCCCCTCGCCCTGACACTGCGCCATGTAGCGCTCAGGAAACGAGGGTGTTTTCCTCCCGCTCAGGGAAACGAAGCTTCTGTTATCGATACAAATCGGTCACCGCCACATTCTACTCACTTGTCTAATCTTATATTTACAAGGATTTGGTGGGGTAGTTCTCTAAGCTGTAAGGAAGGGTTATAATCCTTTCTATAAACGTGTTGGCCTCGTCAACATCTTCAGGACCATATTCTGCCGTGGAATGACATTTGCGCTTCTGTGCTCAAACCCTGAGTCCAGTACCCTGCTTAGCCTTAAAGGGCCCCTGCCCACCCCATGGCCCCAAACACTCTCTACCTCACTTTGAGCGAGCCTCCTCTCCTTCCATTCCCTCCTCGAAATTTTTCTCTCCCGCTCCTCGTCGAGTAGGTTCGGCAAGGCAAAATCACCCCTTCGTTCTCCGGTGTAAGCCGGAGGCGTGGTGTCTGTAGAGTGCGTCACAGGGCGACGTCATGGCCCCGCCTTCAATAGAATTCTTTTCTTGGTTTTTGCATTTTCTCCGCACACTGAACGATCGAGAGGCGATATCGGCTCGACCACCTAGACTTGTGTTCGAAAAACACGGCGAAGCGCGGACCCGGCAACCGCCCGTTTGCTTTTCTCCATGCGTGTTTGTGTTCTGTGTGTTCGTGTCTTTTCTCCGCTCCAAAGCATATGTCATTCATTGGAGTCAAGGCGTACGCAAGATGCACGAAAGATAAGCGGTGTGTGTGCGGAGCGGTCAAGTGGGCGAGCGAGGGAAAGGCTCTGCTGCACTAGTAATTAAAACCTTGTTTTGGGGGGCTTGCAAAGAAGAAAAAATCTGAGAAGGGAGCGCGTACGCAGAGCGTCTCGTGAGGTGATCACGGCGGGGGGAGGGGGGGGGGGCGAACCAACTCCCTCAGTTTTACTATTTTTTACTTTTTATGGCAAGGGTTCAAGGCTGTCGCCGCACGCTCCCTCCGCAGTTTTTTGTTTTGTTCCTTCATGCGGGTTTGTAGGCATGAGCCAGAACAGAAGGCGCTGCGGAAAGCGTTGTGCAGACGACGCGACGCCAAGGCTACGCCCAATGTTCTCCCGTCAGTCTGAACGATGCACCAATGGAGTGCCTTCAGCGAAAGTAACCCCCCATGACGTCAACGGGGCTCAGAGTAGTGGGCCGGGCCCGTTTTTGTTGAAGGAAAGAACGAGCGGGCTTTGATTTGAATTTTCGCAGCTTTTTGGGGCGCGCATGGCTCTAGTATTTTGCAGAGGTTATCTTCGATGCCTCATGTATGCAGTGGGCTTGTTTTTCAAAAATGTCCGGACCCTGGGCAGTGGCCCTTTAAGATGTATTTGGTATGCGGCGAGGTGTACGACGAACTCGCGCTCTTCTCTAATGCGTACACACATAAGTAAGAACGAACAAAAAATTAAAAAAAACATGTCCTGCTACATTATTAAATGGCGGCATTTCTAGAATACACCCTGAAGAAGGCAAAAAAGAACAAAACATACCGGAAAACGAAACATCGCGTTTTACCGGCAAGTCTTATTGTGCAGCCGTACAACTAGCAGAGCAGTCTTAAATAATCAATTCTGAGATAAAACAACAAAACTTTCGCTATGGTAGAAAGTGGAGAATCCGAACGAAGCAGCAGGCATACCAAACAATTCTCTACAAAAGAATTTTTCAACGGGAAAGACTTCTTGAACGCAAATCTTTGCATATACTGCAAGATTTCAATGAAAAATAATAGGCGGTGTTGGGACTGGGGCACCTCGCCTTAGTCACCACTGTTGGCACGCGACATCCCACCGCTGCCACCACTGTTACGAATGGTGTGTCTCAGTCTGCTGCCTATGTTCAGCAGACCTGAGCGAAGAACGGTCGATGCGACGGTAAGTGAACTGACGTTTATGTACAATATTCAGAAGGCATGTTACAAGATATGTACAAGGGCCGTGAGCACAACGGGCCGTGAGCAGGACGAGGCCCTGCGGATAGCATCTCTCTGGCACGATGGCGTGTCTGCTGCCCGTCTGCTACTGCGTCTCAGTTCGGCTCTGTTCTTATAGACGCCGGTGACCGTTGCGATCCTCTGCTCCAATAGACCTTTCCACAAATTCCGCCGCGCCACCAAGCGGCCGCGCAAAGCACTCTGGGAAAACGGAGCGCCGTGGCGCCCGCGGCGCCGCGCTCGCGTCTTTTCGTCCGTCTCTCCGACTGCGCCTGCTCACCGGAAAGCCTTCCTCTGCCATCTCGTCGCCATCGCTGTTTCTTATGCCTGTGCTACATTGGAACGTTCGAATGACATCTGAGTCGAATGACATTCGAGAACTGGAATGACATTCGGACTCGACGGACGCGCGCGGTGCTACACGAAACCTTCCAAGCGCATTCGAAAGCCTCAGCTCGTTTTCATTGTACAATGATGACGACGGCGGTGGTCACACTGCTCCGACAACGACACTGTCACGGTCAACAGCAGCATGTGATTATAGTGAAATATCTACTTTACTATAATATGATTGCAGTGGGACACGTTTTTGCAGGCCAACGACACCGACGAATCCGATCGGCGGACGGTCAGCCTTGTCGGCGGCTGAGCGAAAGCACGGTGATGAGGCGGCGGTGCAAATATGTTCGCGCTTCTAAATGAGCGAAACGAACGGCCATATTTCACATGTGCAAACCTGAACAGTCACCAGCGATAAGCGCTTACCAAATTAATTTCAGTCGACGATGACTCCCTTCCCTTCCGCGACGACTAGGCCTAGCGAGTCCGTAGGATATGATCTGTGATTGCGGCGGTCGTGATGAGCGAATCACTAGCTTTAGCGAATGAAAATGGTCACCGAGTGTAGCTTTGATAATAGTGACCTGAAATTAATTATTGCTTACATCGCTGGCCACGCATATGATGAACGTGAAACGCCGGTGTGACCCAGACTGCCGAGCCGTGCTTTACGGCCAGCAGCAGTCGTCGCCGTCGCTAGCTTGTGGATAACAAGTTAGGCCGTTTCAATTAAAGCGAACGGTCGCTGTTGGGCTCGACGCGCCGTCTGCAGCGACGACAGCGGCGCCAGCGGGACTGGGCTACGTGAATAACGGCCGGTTTCAGCACGCTGAGTGTGTGTGTGTATTTGTGTACGCGTTTGCTTCCGGTGTCCCGTTCTGGGAATTGTTTTGGTCGCGCACACGTGCGCCCGCCGGTGGCTCCTTACCCTCTCCTTCGAGGTCGAGAAACGGCCGTCGCCCCCTCCTTCTCGGCCGAGAGACACTGCTGGCTAGCCTTTGCGGCAGCCTTTGTCGGCGGCTGCGGCGGTGGGAAAGCGCGGCGGCGCAACCAGGGGACGGAGGCCCCTAAATCGGCTGTCGGCGGAAACGCGTCTGTTTGGATTCTCAAGTTCGCTCAAAACCGACAGCGGACCGACAACGAAAGGGAGTCCATCACGGTGCGAACGGCTCCGACTTGACAGCGAGAATGTGTATATCACCTTAGTTGCCGCCAAAGGACTCCTAATTCCACGGAACGATGGGTGAACAAAATACACAAATCGACCATCTGTGCGTGGGAGGACCGGCGAGAGTGTAAATGTCCCGCCTTTTTGTCACGGTGGCGAGAGGGTGATGTTCCGCCCTTTTGTGGGCGGGTTTCGTCAAGGAATGTGATTGGCGATGTTCGAACAACCAAGTTTCCCCCAGATAGGTACCTAGGGAATTGAAAATGTATAAAACGTGGCTTCAGTGTGCTTCTAAGGAGAGACTCCTGATAACCTGCTATGTAAATAAAATCGTCTATCTTGTCTGGCAGTAACCGGCTGCATCTTATTCCGCACGTTGCTGGAGAGAAGAACAACTCCGGAGACCATCCCGAGGTACGAACCACAGTGCACTAAAACATATCTGGCGCAGTCGACAGGATCTCCGGCGATGGGCGAATGAGAGCAGCAGCGGTGGACGGCGGACGAGACCGGTGGCGTGGACGGCGGACCCGAGAACGTCACTGAGGAGCCAGCGGCCTGCCAAAGCGAGTCCCTCCTGACCTGTGGAAGAAGAGAGCACCGCGGAGCGACTCTTCAGAAGTCAGGCGAGTGCCTCTTGGTTTCCTGTCGGGCGCAGTTGATGACAATGCCATATAACTTGCGAGACAGGGAGGTTAACACCACAGATGCGGAGTCGGACGGGGTTGAAAGCTTGCAGGAGTTGGCGGTGACCAGTGACGCGGGGGGGAATCTGAGTAGCGCCATGGCGGAAACAGCGTCGGAGCAGCAGATGAGAATGCTGGAGCTTCGATTTAAAATTGCTGAAGCAGAAAAAGAAAAGCAACGATTAATTCTGGAGAGCCAGAAGTTGCGAGCCCAAGAGCGGGCTGAGTCCCACGAAGAAGGTAACAGCGGAGCGCTAGCTGTGGATAGTTCAGAGGAGGATAGGCGCCTAAAATATGCATCCTTATTGAAAGGAGTACTAGCACCGATGCCGAGTCGGGAATTCCTAGTGCCCGGGTGGTTTGAGGATGTGGAGGCGACTCTTGATTCATATGACGTCCCGTCTGAGTGGCGGGCCGGGCTTGTCTTGCCACAGTTGAGTGAAAGAGCACGCGGATTGCTTTCTACGTTGACAGCCGAAGAAAGAAAGGACTATAAAAAAATGAAGCAAAGTATTCTAGAGGGATTGAGGTTGTCAGCAGCAGAATATAGAAGGATGTTTGAGGGGTCGGCAAAAGAAGCAGATGAGACATGGGGCCAATTCGCAATCCGGCTTGGAAACTATTTTGAATACTATACAAAAACCTCGAAGGCTACCACTTTTGCAGAATTAAAGCAGTTGATGGTCACAGACAGATTGAAGGACTGCTTAGCAGCTGAGGCACGGGCTCATATTGTTGTCAATGAGAATCAGAGGTTCCTTTCTCCGGGCGAAGTGGCCAAGCTGGCGGAGAGTTTCGACGAAAGCGTGAGATGCAAACCAGGGTCAGCAGCTCATTTGGGAGGCTATCGAAAGAGGCCGAGTGGGGACCAGAAGGAGCGGGCCGGTGCAACACCTCATCAATGGGAGAATTCTACTTTAAGAGGAATGAAAGGACGATGCTTTGAATGCAAGTCACCAAATCACTTCGCTAGAGATTGCCCTCTCAAAAGGACAGGGGATAAGGCAGGCAGACGAGGCCAAGAAAAACCAGGAGACCGCGCCGTGGTGGCTAAAGTGAATGCTCATTTGGAAGAAATAGCTCCCGCGAATGAGGTTGGCATGCAGGAAACAGAGAGGGTAGGCAGGAATTGCCTCGAAACAGTAACATTGAAAAGTTCGGAACAAAGCATTAAGGCGGTGATTGATTCCGGGACTGAAATGACTGTTATCAGGCGAGCTCTAGTGCCGAAGTATGAGGCAGCTGGTTCCACAATAAAGCTGAGGGGAGCTTTCGGCGATGAAGTGAGAGCTGAGCTTGCATATGTGCCTCTCAGAGCAACAGAAGGTGCACCGTTTGTCTCGTTCGACAGGGCACAACCAGCTTTGCTATGTGCGCTGACAGACAAACTGTTGGCCGGAATAGACGCGCTCATAACTCCCGCAGACTACAGACAACTCCTTGAAGAAAGGGCAGTTGTAAACGAAGTTGTTTCAGAGGCAGAGACCGAAGGCGGTGAAAAGGAGACGACAGAGCAGAAAAATCAGCAGACGGGTGCGTCCTTGGCGGTTACGGGAACAGACGAAGAAGCCGAGAAAAGGCAGAGCGCGCGGCAAGTTTTCCGTGAGGCTCAGGAAAATGACTCGTCGCTGCAGGAGGCTTGGAAGCAGGCTAGAGCTGGCACACATGGAATGATAATCCAGGATGAGTTACTATATCACCAGGAGCACGTAGTGGGACGCATGTGCACACAGTTGGTGCTGCCATCGCATAAACGACAGGAAGCACTAGTGAGGGCACACGATTCGCCTTGGGCAGGCCATTTGGGAGAGCGAAAGACTTTGCAGCGCATAAAAATGTCCTTTTATTGGCCGACCATGGGCCGAGAGGTCAAGGAGCATTGTCGGTCCTGCCACCAGTGCCAAATCAGGGCCCCCGTGAAAACACAGGACCGCGTACCCATAACGGCATTGGCCAGGCCTAGTGCCCCATTCCAGGTGATATGCATGGATTGTATCGGTCCACTGGATCCACCATCAGCAAGGGGACATCGCTACGCACTGTGTGTAGTTGATTTGCATACTAGATGGCCTGAGGTTGTTTGTTTGAGGTCCTTAACAGCTAAGGCTACCTGTGACGCGCTCACCCAGATATTTTCCTGAATGGGAGTGCCAGAGACCATATGCTCAGATCAGGGCACAAATTTTACATCAAATTTAACGCAAATTATGCTGCAGAAAATGGGAGCGACTCCCAGATTTTCCACTCCCGATCATCCACAAAGTAATGGACTGGTAGAGCGGTGGAACGGCACTTTTAAAAGGATGCTGTTTCACATTGTAAGCGAGCATGGACGTGAGTGGGATCGAATGGTGCCATTCCTGCTTTGGGCTTATAGAGAGGTGCCACATGCCATCACGGGTAAATCACCGTTCGAGCTTATGTATGGTAGGATGCCTGTCGGACCTCTGGCTATACTGCAAAAGACGTGGTCAGGAGACTGGGTTGTTCCCGACTCATTGGCAGTGCCAGCAGCAGACTATCTCGAGAAATTGAGAAATGATCTCGAGGAAGCCAGTAGGGAAGCGGCAAAAAGTAGCGAGCTCACGCAGCAAGCTTATGTGGGGAGGTACAACTTGAGGACCACCGACAAACAATTTTCTCCAGGTGACCAGGTTCTTTGGCTGGAGAAAGAAGGCGATGGGAAATTAATGGCACACTGGAAAGGTCCAGTAACAGTTGTGGAAAAGGTGCGGCCATATAGCTATACGATTGAGCTAAGTGATGGCACGCGCCGATCAGTGCATGCAAATAAGCTTAGGCCATACAACGCGAGGGTCAACACTGTAGGCATAGTATTTGAAGGCGACACGGAGTTTGGAGAACTTCCCGCATGGTCAGATACAACGACAGCAGTTGAGCAGCTGGAACGGGTAACTCTCAGCCATTTAGATCTGCTGCAGCAAAGGCAGGTAAAGGAACTATAATCGGGAAGCACTGTGAGGTGTTCAGTGATAAACCTGGCCGCTGCAACTGGGGAGTGCACAAAATCAAGCTAAAAGATGGGGCGCAGCTGAAGCGTGCGTACCCTTACAAGGTGCCCATGGCCCTAAGAAAGGAAGTTGACCGACAGGTGGCAGAGCTAAGGTCGTGGGGTTTGATATATCCGATAGAAAGCTCCCATGCACATCCCGTGGTGTGTGTTGCTAAGAAAGATGGCAGTGTCAGGTTATGCTGTGACTATCGCAAGCTGAATGAAGCAACGGAGCCTGATGAGTTTCCTATGAACCTGCCAGGTGACCTAATTTACGAGGTAGCGCAGGCAAAGTACATAACCCTGCTCGATATGCTAAGAGGATATTGGCAGATTCCGTTGGACGAAAAAGCCCAGGAGTACACAGCATTTGTCACCTCGTCTGGACAGTACGCTTGGAAGGTTATGCCGTTTGGTCTGAGAAATTCGGCAAGCACCTACCAAAGAATAATCAATCAGATCCTTGTACCACACCGTGAATATGCGTGCGCATATATAGATGACATGTGCGTTTTCTCGCAGACATGGGAAGAGCACCTCGAACACCTCGGAAGGGTAATGGCTTCGCTAGCGGCCGCAGGGCTCACAGTTAATGTCACTAAGTGCCATTTCGCGCAAAAGGAAGTGCGGTTTCTGGGTCATATCGTGGGATCAGGAAAACACGGCGCAGATCCAGAAAAGCTTAGAGCCATTCAAGAAATTCCTGTACCACAAACAAAAAGGCAGCTGCGTAGCTTTTTGGGGCTAGCAAATTATTACCGGGATTACGTTCCGGAGTATTCAAAGGTGGTGCTACCACTGACGAACCTGACTGGAAAGCGCGTGCCTCAGAAGATACCGTGGAAGGAGGATGCCGAGGGTGCTTTTATAAAGGTAACGGAGTGTTTGACAAAGGCCGCAGCGTTGAGCACACCCGATCTGAACAAAGAGTTCATTCTGGCCACTGATGCTTCAGATTATGCCGTCGGAGCATGTCTAGCACAGTTGGATGACGAAGGAAAAGAGCAACCCATTTCATTCCTGAGCAAGAAATTAAGCCCGGCCCAGTCACGATGGGCTACAATCGAGAAAGAAGCCTACGCCATCATTTGGGCGCTGGGAAAGCTTGACACGTGGCTGTTCGGTGCACGAATCAGGGTAATTACCGACCACAATCCCTTGAAATTTCTTACTCTGACCACGCCACTAAGCGCGAAGCTGACAAGGTGGGCGCTGGCTCTCCAGAAGTATAACATTGTAGTGGAGTACAAAAAGGGGTCTCTAAACGCAAATGCCGACGCTATGTCGCGTATGGTCGCCAATGACGAAAGCGAGTAAGATACCGTCGTCCGTTTTCGCGGCCTCGGTTTGCGAGAGGTATGGCATTGTTGGGTGCTGCGTTGGCGGGGGACCGAGGGGTACTTGTTGACCGATGAAGTGGGAGCAATGCGTCGAGCTCCTGTGATTGTTGTGTGCAGCAAGTTCGAAGACTGTGCCGCACAGAGTTGTGGGGAGGTGTTGGGCTCGACGCGCCGTCTGCAGCGACGACAGCGGCGCCAGCGGGACTGGGCTACGTGAATAACGGCCGGTTTCAGCACGCTGAGTGTGTGTGTGTATTTGTGTACGCGTTTGCTTCCGGTGTCCCGTTCTGGGAATTGTTTTGGTCGCGCACACGTGCGCCCGCCGGTGGCTCCTTACCCTCTCCTTCGAGGTCGAGAAACGGCCGTCGCCCCCTCCTTCTCGGCCGAGAGACACTGCTGGCTAGCCTTTGCGGCAGCCTTTGTCGGCGGCTGCGGCGGTGGGAAAGCGCGGCGGCGCAACCAGGGGACGGAGGCCCCTAAATCGGCTGTCGGCGGAAACGCGTCTGTTTGGATTCTCAAGTTCGCTCAAAACCGACAGCGGACCGACAACGAAAGGGAGTCCATCACGGTGCGAACGGCTCCGACTTGACAGCGAGAATGTGTATATCACCTTAGTTGCCGCCAAAGGACTCCTAATTCCACGGAACGATGGGTGAACAAAATACACAAATCGACCATCTGTGCGTGGGAGGACCGGCGAGAGTGTAAATGTCCCGCCTTTTTGTCACGGTGGCGAGAGGGTGATGTTCCGCCCTTTTGTGGGCGGGTTTCGTCAAGGAATGTGATTGGCGATGTTCGAACAACCAAGTTTCCCCCAGATAGGTACCTAGGGAATTGAAAATGTATAAAACGTGGCTTCAGTGTGCTTCTAAGGAGAGACTCCTGATAACCTGCTATGTAAATAAAATCGTCTATCTTGTCTGGCAGTAACCGGCTGCATCTTATTCCGCACGTTGCTGGAGAGAAGAACAACTCCGGAGACCATCCCGAGGTACGAACCACAGTGCACTAAAACATATCTGTCGCCAAACATACTTCTGGATAAAGTAGTTTAAAATAAAGTACTGGTCACGTCGGAGGAAGCCGGGAGAAAAAACGAGAAGCGCCGGTCCTGCGCGATGTCAACAGCCCGCGGTTAAGTGTTTCTCAGCCGTGCGATCGCATCATCGCTTCCCACACATTATCGCACTGCGTAAACAAGCACGGCTACAGCCGGTAAAAAAGAAAACAGGTTGATTAGTAGAACTAGAGCGCCGATTGCGTTTTATGTCATGAGAACAAGTACTAATTGTTCGTACGCAGCGATGTAAACAACAGTATGAGTGCAGTTGTACTCATAGGCGCACTCCTGGGCAAATTTCATGCTGACGCGGTAAATGTTCACTGCTGTAATGTATAATCTTCAAGCACTCCCTTAGACAGAACACGAGCTATTTGCTAAACATGACACAGTTGGTTGAAACAGTAAGCGTGACACAGTCGGATGTTGCGTTCCGCGGCCACGGATCACCAGCCGAGCACCAGCAGACGCAAAGACCGGCGTTCTCCCAATGCATGTATACACAGAGCCCTCGCCGCTCATGTGCCCATGGTGGTGGTGAATAACTTTATTCATAGAAGCCCCCCCCCCCCCCCCCAAAAAAAAAAAAAAACGAAAATTATGCAGCAGCATTACGGGCGGCCTTCAGGCTGCCGGTTGTGGCGTCCTGGCCGTACCTAGTCGCGACGCCCTCTGCCCCGGTCACCAGCCGAAGTGTGAGATTCGCATGTGCCCATTGCTCTGCGTAATCACAGCAGGCGTCCGTTCCGCATACACTCGGTGTGGAAAGATCGTGGAGAGACGATCCATGTATCCCTTGCGCCCGCTAGTGTTGAAATGCGTACCACATATTTTGTGGTGTTTCGAAGGCTTCCACAGGGTAAATCGCCCTTGCGAACCTTGCCGATTTATCCTGCGCATCCATTCTAGCTTCAGCTTCTTATCCTTGGGGAATACGTGGTATGAAATGTTGATGTCCTTTCTCGTGTTGTTACTACAGCCGGGCACGCAGCACCTTTGACCGCCACCGCGATTCTAATCAGCAGACATGTCGAATGTCTAAAAAAATCCCCACATAATTGCAGAAAGACTAAGAGATAACCACCACAGCAGTGCGCTGCAACATTTACAACGCGCGCGAGAAGACGCACAACGCCTGAACACGGCGGAACAACACAGCAACACGCTTGACAGCAGACGACGCGGGCGGCGACCGCTCCTTTCTCCCATCATGCTTTGCGCGGATCCGCTAGGGGATGGCGCGGCGCTGCAATTTGTGGAAAGGTCTATAGGGTCACGCCACCGGCCAGTGTTAGGATTGGCTCGAGCCGACGCTAGTGAGGAGGAGGAGGAAGGGTCTGGGCGAGCCAGGATGACTCGTTGCAAGCCGTGCCATGGCGGCGAGTCCGGGCTTGCTTTGCGCGACGGCGGGCCCACGACTTCGGTTCCCAGACAGGCCAGCGAAATGAGGGCTCAGGCACAACAGCGGACACTTAAGAGGGCTCACCAGCTACAAGGCAACTCAGATTTGAACTTTTTCTGTCGATAGATGGCAGCACCTGAGTACCCCAAAAAGAAAGGAAGTTCTATTGCCCCTCCAGGTGTGTAAACTACACCGCGACCCTTGACCGCGACACGAAAGTATTCGTTCTTCCGCGTACAAAAAGTAGACCCAGAACTTTCTGTAGTTATGCGGCCAAGGTTGTGGGGACGGAAGCACAAAAAAGTTAGCCCATCTCAAGCCATTGAGCACAGAAGGATGTGGGGGTCATACAATGGACCATTTCCCAGTAACCCACCAATTTAGCGTTTCCGGTTTGGGTTCCCTAAGCTTCCTTGATTCTTTTCTGGGAAAATTCTTTTACAATGGTAGGGTGGGGTTAATGGTTTCGCCTGAGCAGACAGGTGCGGTCAGTTAAAATGGCGGAAGAGAGGCTTGGTGCATCCGCAGGACATTACCCGGAAAAGGTTCCATTGTGTTGAACACCTATGTAATCAGTCTCTAAATAAAAGGAAAGAAAGGAGTTCCTAGCACAAGGCCTTATGACTGGTTTTCTTCCCATTCCCGCGTAGCCTTCCTTACATAGCTACAGAAGCATGTCCTGGGTTGTAGTGACAGCCTGTAGCTTACTTTGCCTAGTCTCGTAGGAGGTTTCCCAGCGCCGAACACCCATCTTCCGCTGATTCTAAGCACCAACAATTAAGGCACCAAGTAAATCAAAGTTGGATGAAACTTAAAAGGACGAGAAGTGTGGTTTGCAAAAGCACCGAGAGCGTCCTGTAGCTATGCATGGTGACTGAACGCAAACTTTGGCATTGCATAAGCGAGTGCTTGCTTAGCTCTGTTTACATGAACCAGTAACGCCAGGTTGAGTCGGGGGTCGGGCTGAGAGAAGTCAACCCAACTCGACCGACGGGTATTTACATGAACTCGATTTTGGCTAGTCGAGACTGGTTCATAAGCAGTGACACCAAGCGTCGAGCACCGCATTGCGAGCGAGCAGTGGTAGCATCCAAGATTCAGTGTTGTCGGTAACGCGTTACTTTTTTCGGTAACTTAGTAGCGTACTAGTTACCATTTCGGAACTGTAACGGGTCACGTACTTACGTTAACATTCTTCGGTAACGTGAGGTGCCGCGTTACTAGTTACTTTTTTATTTCAATTGTCCCCCTCCGCCCCTTTTTCAAAAAAAAAAACGCCGAAAGTGATGTTGCAAATAAACAAATTGTACCGGTGTTCTCGACGACCATTGTTGCGGCTCGCATGCACGGCAAAAAACACCTGCCCTTGACGACGCACTCAACTAAAAAAAAAAGCACGAACACGCAATCACACACTTGTCTTCACCCCCAAACCACTCACATCCACAACTCTCTAAAGAGTGGACGCATGCCGAGCCACCAATGGACCATTTGTTCAAAAATCTGTAAGTCAGTTTCTGCGTAAGCTTGTTTTCCAGCCAAAAGGTCTCGTTCCACGCGACACATTCGCATTCCCTCATCTGAGCAAACTCATGAATGTCGCCAGTTTACTTCAAGATGGCCCCAAGAGAGCCGTCGAAAGAGTACAATGGTACAGCACAGAAAAGGGGATTGCAGTCAACCTGCTGTTTCTGCAACTGCGGCTACGTTTCAGGTTATTGAGTTCCTAAGCGAGTGAAGCTGACCTTGAACACCTTGACGTAAACACTCGCATTTTTGCGATAATTATGCAGGTTCAAGTAAAAAAGAAATTGTTTATGTGCGCTAATATATTTTTTCCGGAACTATGACATGTAAGCATTTCTTTATTGCTACACAATTTCCGCGTAATTTCGTAAGCAGAAGCACACCAAAATTACTGTAAATTTGTTGAGTTCAGCTGTTTTCTTTGTGAAGTTGGAATTAAATGAAGTGTGAGCTTTATAAAATTGTTCTTACAGCGATGACACTCAATAAAATTTATTGCCATGGAGTAACGGCAAAGTAACGTGCGATACTTCTTTTCGGTAACGGTAACGCGTTAGCTTTTTTTGTGGGTAACGTAGGGCGGTAACGCGTTCTTTTTTTTTAGTGTAACGAGTAACGTATTTAGTTACTTTTTTTTCGGTAACGCTTACAACACTGCCAAGATTGAGGCACACCACCGCTGCTTCGAAGGTGCGACAGCACAAGTGAAAAACAAGTTTGCATTTATCCTCTCCCCTCCTTTCGGCCCGGCAGCGTTTACAAGCACATCGGGGCAGGGTGGAGTTGAGTCAACCCCCGATCCCTCGGCGCGTTTACGTGGACAAAGTAACCGGTTTTTGACCGGATAACTCGACTCACGTGTGCTTTGGTGCGAACAATGCCTTAAGGCGGGGACACATGTCAGGCGGGCGCTCCGAATCCGGTCCGGCTCGCCGCGTCCGGCGGCGCCGCTCCGGCCAGCCGGCGACCGCCGGACGCGTCAAACCGCGTAGATATGTCCGGTGCACCGCGTCCGGCGAATGTCCGGCACGCCGCTCCGGCGGGCAGCGGCAGCCAATGCGAGCGCGCAGAGCGCCAACGTCACAATGACGTCGAGTTCGCGACGTCACAGGTGAGCACGACAGAGGTACCGTGGTGAGCGGTGTGTCGGCTGCTCAATTGTACGGTTAGTTTGACAGCGCTGTTTTCACCGAACACCATGTCTTCGTTCAAACAGTCCCGGATTTGGGAGAACGAACAAGGGGTGCCGAGTGTAGCACCTTTTTTGAGCGCTGGCCAGTCCCGAAGAGCCCGCGGCTGCGGCGTCGATACGAAACCACTAGGCCTAGCGACGACTAGGGCAGTCGGGGACTAGCGCGCAGTTCGTCGCCCGGCGTTGCCGCAGGCGATGTCGTTGCCGAAAGCTCCACTCTAGCACAGACATGCTGTCGTTGCTCGAATCTAGGAAGCATCCTTTCTGGTAGCATGGCTGTTCTGTATTTTCTTGTGCGAACGTGAAGTAAGCCGAGCCTGCCGGTCGACCAGCCTGGATCGCGTCTGCTGGCGTCATAAAAACGAGCTAATGAGTGTTCTTAACGTAAATAATAAACCCTGGGATAGGGAAATGAGAAAATTATATCATTTTTCTGGTTCATTGGCCAATACCGAGTTGCTGGTAAAAGTAACAACTGTGGTACGAGCGAATTAGTTGCGAAAACCGCCTCGCAGCTGCCGCTAGCTGGCCCGACGCTGGGGTCCGGCTCGACTGGCGCCCGCTAGCCGCTGCTGAAGGCGCCACGGAAACTGACCATACTATTATTTTATTGTGAGATCATGCTGTTGACAGCAAAGCGGAGTGAAGAATAGGCCTTGAATTATAGCGCAGGCGACTTCCGAAGCGCCGGCCCCTGCCGCTTCGATGCGGAGCAGGCTATAGGCCTAGCGACGACCACGGCAGACAGGCAGCAGCAGAGCTCGTCGCCCGGAGCGCCCGCGAGCGGTGCCGTTGCCGAAAGCTCGCAACATAAGCAGGCATGCTTTGTCGCCGCTCGAGTATAGCATGCAGTCTTTCTGATAATAAAGCAGGGAACACATGTCCGGCAACGCGTCCGGCGCGCCGCTCCGGTCGCCGCTTCCGAACTGCCGCACCACAGCAAGCAGGGACACACAAGGAGCGGTGAGCATCGCTGCGCCGCTCAACACAAGCTCCGCCCACAACCGGCGTCGCACTTCGCCGCCGCGCAGCGGTGCCTGAGCGCTGCTTGGCTTGGTGTACAAATATTGCAAGAAAAGACGGCATCGCCTTAAGCAGGGAACACATGTCCGGCAACGCGTCCGGCGCGCCGCTCCGGTCGCCGCTTCCGAACTGCCGCACCACAGCAAGCAGGGACACACAAGGAGCGGTGAGCATCGCTGCGCCGCTCAACCCAAGCTCCGCCCACAACCGGCGTCGCACTTCGCCGCCGCGCAGCGGTGCCTGAGCGCTGCTTGGCTTGGTGTACAAATATTGCAAGAAAAGACGGCATCGCCTTGTTATCAGAAAGACTGCATGCTATACTCGAGCGGCGACAAAGCATGCCTGCTTATGTTGCGAGCTTTCGGCAACGGCACCGCTCGCGGGCGCTCCGGGCGACGAGCTCTGCTGCTGCCTGTCTGCCGTGGTCGTCGCTAGGCCTATAGCCTGCTCCGCATCGAAGCGGCAGGGGCCGGCGCTTCGGAAGTCGCCTGCGCTATAATTCAAGGCCTATTCTTCACTCCGCTTTGCTGTCAACAGCATGATCTCACAATAAAATAATAGTATGGTCAGTTTCCGTGGCGCCTTCAGCAGCGGCTAGCGGGCGCCAGTCGAGCTGGACCCCAGCGTCGGGCCAGCTAGCGGCAGCTGCGAGGCGGTTCTCGCAACTAATTCGCTCGTACCACAGTTGTTACTTTTACCAGCAACTCGGTATTGGCCAGTGAACAAGAAAAATGATATAATTTTCTCATTTCCCTAAACCAGGGTTTATTATTTACGTCAAGAACACTCATTAGTCGTTTTTATGACGCCAGCAGACGCGATCCAGGCTGGTCGACCGGCAGGCTCGGCTTACTTCACGTTCGCACAAGAAAATACAGAACAGCCATGCTACCAGAAAGGATGCTTCCTAGATTCGAGCAACGACAGCATGCCTGTGCTAGAGTGGAGCTTTCGGCAACGACATCGCCTGCGGCAACGCCGGGCGACGAACTGCGCGCTAGTCCCCGACTGCCCTAGTCGTCGCTAGGCCTAGTGGTTTCGTATCGACGCCGCAGCCGCGGGCTCTTCGGGACTGGCCAGCGCTCAAAAAAGGTGCTACACTCGGCACCCCTTGTTCGTTCTCCCAAATCCGGGACTGTTTGAACGAAGACATGGTGTTCGGTGAAAACAGCGCTGTCAAACTAACCGTACAATTGAGCAGCCGACACACCGCTCACCACGGTACCTCTGTCGTGCTCACCTGTGACGTCGCAAACTCGACGTCATCGTGACGTTGGCGCTCTGCGCGCTCGCATTGGCTGCCGCTGCCCGCCGGAGCGGCGTGCCGGACATTCGCCGGACGCGGTGCACCGGACATATCTACGCGGTTTCACGCGTCCGGCGGTCGCCGGCTTGCCGGAGCGGCGCCGCCGGACGCGGCGAGCCGGACCGGATTCGGAGCGCCCGCCTGACATGTGTCCCCGCCTTTACTGTGTGTGCTGCCGGAGGGGTGGGTGGAGGTCAGGTGCTTTTGGGTGTGGCCTTGCATTCCGCTTCCTTTTCGCACTACAAGCTCAAGAAAAAAAAAAGCAGAATCCTTCCGAAATACAGCTAAAGCAAGAAAAAAAGGAAAGAAAGAAATCAAGTTCGTCCAGGTTCTAAAAAAAAAGTGTGCGCCCGAACACAGACAAGCAAGAAGTTGGTGGTAGAATGTAGTAGCGGCAAAATAATTTGTCGCCAGGTGGAGCCACGTCGCACTAGTAAAATTTTAGCGCGAAATTCAAATCACCACAGAAAATACATACACAACTTTCAGAGCCTGTAAAATACAAACACTAGGTTAGATATGGATAAAAATTGCGGCTTAACAATCAAGAAAGAAAAAGGGAGGAAATGTTGCGGACGAAATTTTGATATTTGGCTTACCCCCAAACTCTGAAAGCTTCCTTACCTCAGTAAGGGAGCCTTCACTGCAGTGAGGAGCCCTCATGTCAATCTGAAAGCTTCCTTACTGAGGAGCCCTAAGTAAGGTCGTCCTTGGTGCCTCCTCACAGTTGAGGCAGCTGCCTTCATGCGTCCTTACGTCGCTCCTGGCCCTGGAAGAGCGCTTCACCGCACTGCTGCCACAAGTGACTCCGCACACTCACGCGAGCGGCGAGACGCGGCGCAAGGACGCGAGCCCGGCGTGAGCGCAGTTGAGCAGGAGGGAGAAAATGGTAGCGTGGACTGACCACAACGCGGGCGACTGCACGCAATTTTTTAACCGTGCTTGTGAATACGCATTCGATGAAGTGTACCTGTGTCCTCGAACGGCTAGGTTGCTTCGCGACGCGGTGAATCCAGTGGAAGTGCACTCAGAGGAAGAATTTGCGTTCAGATTCCGCAGCGGTGCGGCTCTGTCACACTTGGGCATTCGGCGGCGAGAGCGAGCGAAATCCGCTGCCGCCGAAATGTTGCCTCGTTCACACCTCCCGGCCACCACGTCGCCGCTCGTGGCGTGAGAGATATGGCTAGCAAATAGCATAAATCGACGCTGTCAATGTACCATAAGCGTGTGCATGCTTACGTACGCTAAACGCAGGTATTTTGCGGGACGTTACAACGTTTCTCAAATGTCCACTTTTGATTCAGCTTATGCAAACAGCGACGCAATGACATGACGATTGACGTTTATGTGGCTAATCCCTTTGCATCTGGTGGACTAGTTTTCCACCTAGCTCAGCCTAGTGGCGCCATCTGGCTGTTAGGACGGAAACCATTTATGCCAACAAACCGATGGTCTTAAGCCTAAAAGCGGCTGAATCGCCAATCTAAATAAAAAAAATAAGGCAAATTTATCACTCATACTTTCCTTAGAGGCGAGATGAGAGGAAGCGAAAGACCGATGGCCCATTTATGGCCAGCGAATGCACTGAAAAACGCAGTAACGACGACGAATTCAGTTCGAATCGAGGGGCCCAGCTTCGAAGGGCGCCGCCATGTTTGTTGTCGCCGCGGGAATGCAACTTCCTACTCGGCATCCTATTGGTCGATGTGAAGGAACCCTCGAACCCAGACACGCGGCATGCGTTCCTTACTTGAGGAGAGGCGAGGAGAGCTTTCAGAGTAAGCTGGCTTCCTCCATCGAACATTCGCGGAAAGGCGGCCTCACGTAAGGTTAGGAAGACTTCTAAGGAAAGGAAGCTTTCAGAGTTTGGGCCTTAGTTTTTTCCCAAGATGACATGAAAGTTCGACATATCTAAAAGCATCATTTTTCTGGAACTTTGCGTCTAATTGGTAAAAAAATGAAACTTAAACAATAAAATCTGTCCGCAACATTTCCTCTATTCACTAAAGACGAAAACGCTGCCACAAACCTCATGAAAATCGAGCCATGTTTAGACACGGTATAGCTTCTGAAAGTTCCCATGTATTTCCTATGGACACTGCCACTGGTGAACCCTCTTAAGCTCCGCCTGAAGGGTATGACACGATAGCGTAGCGGGTTAAGCTTTCCATTCTGAGCAGATTGACACCTTTTTTCCATTGTTTCAATTAATTGTTCAATTGCACACAAAATTTCATCCTCTAATTAGCATCAAGCATTGCGTTTTAATTCTGGGCATTTTGTCACCTTTGAAGCCCCTTTTCCTAATTTTTTTGTTTTCTTAATTAAGCCATTCATTACCATGATTTCATTAATTCGTCCGCGCCTATCACACACGCGTCCATCATCAATCATTAGAACAACACATTACCATGATGCATTTATTTTACACAGCGCACGATTATTTCCGACACGCGTTGCCGACTACGCCGACGGCTTTTCGACAGAACGAGCCGCATACGCTATCGCGTAATACATATGCGCAGATCTCCCCCGAGCAGATCTCCCCCGAGCAAAACAAAAAGTTTTGCTGCTAAAGTTCTTGCTGTCGTCAAAAACGTCTAAACTTCTTGATGCTAGTTAGGGAAAAAACTTTCGGACGTTTCGGACGGAGCCTGTCCTTTTCCAAGACTGAAGATACAGGGTTCTTGGTTCTCTCTTAAAGGGTTTGCATCTGTACAGGTGCCGCATACATGAACCAAAACAACAAGCAAACGGTGCGGGAGAGAAGAACGGCTCAAACGAAAATATATATATATATAAAAAATAAAAAACTGAGCGTAAAAAAAAGAAAGAAAACCGGAACTGGAAGGGGGAGAATAGGCGTCGTCGCCCGCCACCCACGTTTGAGATCGCGGGGATAAAACGAGCAGAAGGAAAAAGAGAAAAAAAAAAGAAAGGACGGGAGGGAAGCAGGGACGGTGGCCTCAGTCGCAGCACAACAGCAGCAGCAGCGAGTAAAGTGTATGGAGACAGAGTGGCCGAAGCACAGAATAGATTTGAGATGCAGTCGCCTGTTGTGGACATAAACGACTAAACAAAATACAACAAAGCAAATGTGAAAAGAGCGGAGGACTAGAGCCACGTGTAACTCCTTCGGCCCGATAAGTCAAGACGGGCACACTGGAATAGCCACATGGGCTAAAACGGTGCCCATGCTGCTCGAATTGAGCGCCTCAGTGTGCAGTTATGACGCCGCCAATAGTCACTGACCTCCTCGTTTCATCAAAGAACTGTCATGATTTTATTACGAGATTACTGTCATATTTTCGCTTTTCCCGACCTACACATGAGCGCCGCCATATTGCTGCACTACGGCTCATGTTTTAGAATGTTTTAGAAGAATGTTTTAGACCGCCCATTTAACGCTATCAGCATAAAAACCGATCGAGAGTCACCGCTTGTTTGTGTCATTCTTTCGCCTATTGTCCCGTTCTTGTTGCGCTGTGAGCAAAAACATTTGATGCTTCCAACGACAAAGCAGCCGCCATTTTACTGTCTATGGAGCAGTGCGAAAGGCTGCCGGCGTGTATAAAATACTATCGAGTCCAGCTCCGGCCGGCACTGCCGATGCTACGCGCTCAACAAAATGGCAAAAAATGTGGCCAAGCGCGAACACCGTCTGTTTGTCCAGTACACAAACATAATTTGTCCGTGAGAAACCCTGGATGCTACAAGAAAATCTTATCCACTCTGCGCGACAAGGACCACTTTGGCCGGAACTTGTTTTCGCTTACCGTGGAGGTCTGGCAGGCAAGAAGACGTATGTCGCGCTGTGCCGAAGTCTTCTTCAATAGTCCACGTGCGAGCGACGCTGCGATGTAGCGTCACTGCGGGCGGCACTAAACACCGCCTGGCTGTCCGCGCAGAACTGGCGTGGAAGCGCGTGTGGAGAGAGGCCTCCGAAGACCAAACAAAGGGGAAAGAGAGGGCAGAAAGCTCTGGTGTGCGAGGAGGAAGCCCCACGTGCAACGCTCTCTAGGTATGAGCATGGCTAGGGTGGATGACCCCCGAGGGAGCGAGCTCGTCCGTTCTCCCCCTTCGCGGAACAGGAAACAGGAGGAAAGAAAGACATCCCCATTGTAGATTGCATTTCTCTCTCCCATGGACTAGGCGGCGCTCCATGCATGAGTGGAAGAAGAATGCCATATCGATACTGGAAAAAGCAGATCAGGAAGGAATCGTTCCATAATAACTCAAGAGGCAGTGCCCTTCCCTTTGAAGCTAGGTCAGGGTGTCTTAGAATGCGCAGCTACAACAAGAGATTTAACAAGGAAAATTAAAGATGCGCTGTGTGAGGTAAATCTGTAGAAAGAATTGAACACCTCATACTCAAATGTGATGGTATCCATCCGGATGTCGATGTAGCCACAGCCACTCTACCTGAGACCCTAGGGATTACAGGTAACAATGGCAATGCAAACAAATCAGCGGTGGAAGTTAGCAAAAAGCGATTGGAAGACTCGTGGCTAAAATGCAGAGAGGAGACATAAGGTTAGAAGTGTTGGAAAACGTATTGTCACAGAAGCAGGTAGGCAGGTTTATATTTGCCACAACGCCCCAGCCCCAGCGGAAACGGCCCGGCCGGCTAACCGACTTGCGAGCGAGCTCTCGGCGAAGAGCGCGTGCCAGCCTCCTGAGCGCGACTACTAGGCGGCGCCAGTAATGGGTTGCGGCATTGCCCCTCCCGGTGGAAAAAGCATCGTCCCGATGCTGCGTGGCGAGGTCTGCTGCGTAGGCTTGACCTAGCGGGCATGGAAGGGCTTCATCCGGACAACGTGTACGACTTCCGACTGTGGTTGCCGTCGGGACGTACGAACAGTTCCTTGGGGAATCACTTCGTAGGTGACGTCGCTGAGTTTGCGCAGCACTTCGTACGGGCCGAAGTAGCGGCGCAGAAGCTTCTCGGAGCGACCCCGCTGGCGAACAGGAGCCCACAACCAGACCTGATCGCCAGGGTTGTAAATTACCTCCCTGTGACGAAGGTTATAGCGTTGAGCGTCTTTAACCTGCTGCGTCCGGTGTCTCATTCGAGCTAGCTGACGGGCGGCCTCAGCGTGCTGGACGAATTGGTCAGCGCCGGCAACTGATGGGAGGGCGACATCGGGAAGTAACATTGCATCCAGCATGGCAACGGCTTTGCGACCATACACCAAACGAAACGGTGTGAAGCGGGTCGTTTCCTGGACTGCGGTATTATACGCAAATGTTGCATACGGTAGTACCTGGTCCCAGTTCTTATGGTCTTCGTCGACGTACATTGAAAGCAAATCGGCGATGGTCTTATTGAGTCGCTCAGTAAGGCCATTCGTCTGAGGATGGTAAGCTGTTGTCCTGCGATGACAAGTGTCACTGAGCCGCATAACTTCCTGGGTTAGAGCTGAAAAATGCAGTGCCTCTGTCAATTAAAACGACCGCACGGGGAACCATGACGAAGGACTAGGTTAAAGATCAAAAAGTTCGCAATATCAGTAGAAGTGCCGCTGGGAAGAGCTTTGGTTTCACAATAGCGGGTGAGGTAATCAGTGGCCGCATTTGTTTTTCCAGTCCCGGACTACTTGCTGGCAGGTCTCGGCTTCCGCTCGGACAGGAAAAGCGTCATGGTCACATGACCTACTTGCCATAGGCTGCTTTCGAACTCGCCGCCAGAGCCGGGCTCCCCCTCGGTTACCGTACAAGGACGCTGTCATCTGCTAGCAGACGATGCAAGCCACGGCCACCACGACGCCGAAGCAACGCCGAAGCAACGCCGTGCGCTCGATCATGATACTGAGTCGATTTAAAGACTGTACTGTCATCTTAGCGTAGGTGCATTGCAGAACTCAGCTTCGGAGGTATGCTCGCCGCTACTGCTTGCGGCGAAGTTCGCACAAAGTAGCCCAACTCGTTGCGGATAGGCAGATAGACGAAAGCCTTCGCAAAAATGTTGACAACAAGCTCTATAGCTGCTCCAGTATACGAGTGGTTCACCTGCGATGCTTTGAGGTAAGCGTACAGACAGCATGTCGCAAAACAAGCGAACGAGAACCTCTTGACGACACGAGCAAACAATACGCGCTCGCAGCTTCGAACGCGCGTCCGTGTGCGGTGGATTTCAAGAAAATAAACGAAGAAGCAAGAACAAAAAGTCTTGCGATGGCTCAGAGAGCAGCTACGGAGCTCATTTCAAGGTTTAACGCATGATATCGACCTCCATGAACACGAAAAGTACTCAAAATGCACACGGAGTCTAACTCAATATGGCTGCCAGCGCGGCGCGCAGCTGTCGTCTGCTGCCTTCTCAGCAGCCCGCGGACTGCCATAGGCTAAAAACGAACGCGTTGCTATGGCGATGCAGGCAGGTGGGCGGAGCTTTCGGGCTGCCCGAGAAAAACAAATACCGGACTCGAGTCCGCAAGTAGTCCCGGACAGTCCGGGACTGAAAAACAAATGCGCCCAGTGGCGACTATAATGTAGCGGTTGCCCAATGATGACGTAGGAAACGGCCCGAGCAAGTCCATACCGACTTGGAGAAAGCGCACTCGAGGAGGACCAATAGGCTGCAGCAGTCCGGGCGGCTTTACAGGCGGCGTCTTCCGACGTTGGCAATCACGGCACGTCTTAACATAGCGCTGGACAATAGCAGCAAGCTTGGGCCAGTAGTACTTTTGTCGTACGCGAGCCAAGGTCCGTGAGAAACCAAGATGGCCGGCAGAAAGCTCGTCGTGGCATGCCTGCAAAACGTCGGGACGGAGCGGCGTTGGGACCACCAGCAGGTACTGAATGTCTGCGGATGCGTAGTTTTTCTTGTAAAGGACGCCGTCCCGCAAGCAGAACGACGACAGGCAACGCGTAAAAAGGTGAGGTGGCGATGAGACGGTTCCCTCGAGGTAATCGATGAGGGGCCGCAGCTCGCTGTTGTTGAGCGAGATCAGGCGTCGTGAGAGCGCCGAGAAAAACGGATTCATCTCTTTCAATTGAAGAACACGGGATAGAGGCTCGGGATAGACAGTCAGCGTCACTGTGTTTCTTGCCGGACTTGCACACAATAGTGACGTCGAACTCCTGCAAGCGGAGACTCCAGCGGGCTAACCGGCCAGAAGGATCTTTAAGATTTGCTAGCCAGCAGAGAGAGTGGTGATCACTGACCACTCTAAACGGCCGACCATACAAATACGGCCGAAATTTTGTCACCGCCCACACAATTGCAAGGCACTCCTTTTCGGTAGTAGAATAATTCTCTTCGGCACGAGAGAGGGTGGGACTGGCGTAAGCAATGACCCGCCCAGCACCATCTTGCCAGTGAACGAGAACTGCTCCGAGGCCAACATTACTGGCGTCGGTATGCAATGCTGTATCTGCCTCCTCGTCGAAGTGGCCAAGTATGGGCGTTGTTTGAAGGCGTGTGCGAAGCTCCTCGAAAGCCCTTTGCTGCTCGTCGGCCCAGATGAAAGGTTGGTCGTCCTTTATTAGACGAGTCAGTGGTTTTTTAGCACAGAGTCCCAAAAACCGTCGAACCGAACTTTTATCAGTAGGAGTCGGGAAAGCAGCTACGGCAGCCGTCTTCTATGGATCAGGACTAATACCTTCAGCGCTGACGACATGGCCCAGAAACTTCAGCTGTTGGAATGCAAAGTGGCATTTTTTCGGTTTTAGTGAGAGGCCGGCCGCGCAGATGGCATTTAGGACGGCCGTCAAGTGCTTGAGATGCTCGTCGTAAGTCGCAGAGAAAATGACGACGTCGTCAAGGTAGACGAGGCACGTCTGCCATTTGAGGCCGGCTAGGACAGTGTCCATCATTCTTTGGAAGGTCGCGGGGGCGAAGCCCAAACTAAAGGGAAGCACCTTAAATTCGTAGAGGCCGTCAGGAGCAATGAACGCCGTCTTTTCACGATCACGTTCATCGACTTCGATCTGCCAATAGCCACTGCGTAGATCGAGCGATGAAAAGTATCGGGTATGGCGGAGTCGGTCGAACGAGTCGTCGATTCGAGGCAGTGGGTAGACGTCTTTTTTTGTAATTTTGTTGAGCCTCCTGTAGTCGACGCAGAATCTGAGTGTTCCATCCTTTTTAGCGACCAGGACAACAGGCGAGGCCCATGGGCTTGTGGACGGTTGGATCACATCATCGCGAAGCATTTCATCAACTTGCGCCCGAATAGCCTCGCGTTCCTTAGTCGATACTCGGTAGGGGTGTTGGCGGATAGGGCGTTCGGTGGGGTCAACTATAATGCGATGCTTTGCTACTGGCGTCTGTCTCACCTTGGACGTGACGGCAAAGCAGTCATGGTAAGAGTCAAGAATTGCTTGAAGGCGGCGTTTCCGGTCAAAAGGCAAAGCAGGATTCACGTCAGTTCGAACTGTATGGCCAGTGCTCTCGGGAGGGTTCTTGTTTAGCAACGATAGGGCGCAGTGGGCTGAGGGCTCGCCGACTTCATGAAAGTAAGCGATGGCTGCCCCTTGCGGTAAATGGCGGTATTCGGCGCTAAAGTTCGTTAAAAGCAGCTCAGTTCGCTTATTACTCAAGGAAAAGACCCCACGAGCGACGCAGACTTGTAGGCTCAACAATAAATTCACATTCATTTCCGCGAGGCCTTGAAGGGCGGGAGGGTTGTTGCAGTGCACTGTGACAAACATGCTGGTGCGTGGAGGTAGTGTGACATGATCATCGCATACCCGGAAAACTGGCCTCTGCTGTGTAGTCGTCGGAAACTGCGCGCTGGGTCGAAAAAGTCACCATGAGGTCACGGAGGTCGATGATTGCGCCATTTTCTCGAAGAAAATCAAGACCGAGGATCAGGTCCTTGGAGCACTCCGCCAGCACAGCAAAGCAACAAGAGAAAGTTACGTGGCGA
Source organism: Amblyomma mixtum (assembly GCF_055824585.1). Classification (NCBI taxonomy): domain Eukaryota; kingdom Metazoa; phylum Arthropoda; class Arachnida; order Ixodida; family Ixodidae; genus Amblyomma; species Amblyomma mixtum. The sequence goes on from NC_143021.1 coordinate 128,599,996, forward strand.
ATCTCGACTCGAGCGGAGCACACGCCTAGCGGCGTCAGTACATGCCCTCCGGGTGTCCTTATCGGCGCGCCGTACCAAGGAGTCAGGACTTTGCCTAGGATTGTAGCAAGTCCACGACTCATAACGCAAAAATCAGCGCCGGAATCTAAGAGGGCAGTCGTATGGTGGTTGTCAACGACGATCGGTATCTCAGCGGAAAGAAGCTCATCGCCGACGAAGTGCGCCGTATCACGGATCGTCGGACTGACGGGTCGTTCAGTGCGTCGAATTGCGGCGTCGAAGGTAAGCTTCTGTGGTCGTCGGAGGTCGTCGGACTCGTTGGCCGTTCGGTGGGTCGATTGGAGGCGTCGGAGCAAAACTGCGGCGAATGTCGGAAAGTGGTCGGACTGCTGGTCGGTTCGGGGGGTCGGAGGTCGGAATGTTTGATCGAATCGGCGAATGGAGGATGTTGGTCGTAGTGCTCATCGGCGGCGGCTCTACCTCGGAGAGTCGCCGTCCTCAGTTTTCCCGGCGCGGACTTGGGGACTGCCTGAAGGAAGTACGCCGGTTGGGGGAAAACTGTCGCGGCGATGCCGACCTGGACAGGCGATGCTGTGGGGATGCAGGTGGGACGGTGGCGCTGAGGTACTGGTCGATGTCGCGAGGTCGTTCACCATAGCGCGGCCGAGGTGCATCAGGTGAGAATCCGCGCAAGCCCATCTGACGGTATGGACAGTGGCGCAGCACGTGTCCGGCTTCGCCGCAGTGGAAGCACAGAGGTAGATTGTTCGGCGTACGCCACACGTGTGCTTTGCGAACGGGCGGTCGAGTGTCGGGCGCATCAGCCGGAGCTGGATGTCGGGGTGCAGGACGGACGAGAGGAGCGGGCCTATAGGGCAGTGCTGGCGCAGGGGTACGCAACACGTCGCTGTAGGACATGACGTGCGGCGCAGGCGGCTGGGGGGATGGCATTGATGGCACTGCTTGCCGGAGCTCTTCACGTATAACATCCGAGATGCCTCCAACACGCGGGTGTTGATCGAGAAAGGGCAGTTTTTGTAGTTGTTCACGTACGATGCTTCGGACAAGCTCGCGAAGGGCGCCGCTCTCGTTGCCGTTCATCGGCAAGCGGAAGTAAACAGCAGTGACGTTCGCAGAACGATCAAATTGTACGAATCGCTGTTGAAGGGCACGCTTCATACTTGTCGCCTCCTTCTTAAAATCAGCCACAGTACATGGAGGGTCACGTACAAGGCCGACGAAAATCTGTTCTTTAACGCCACGCATCAGATGGCGCACCTTCTTTGCCTCCGACATGGACGGATCCGCGCGGTTGAAAAGCCGAGTCATTTCTTCTACGAACATGGCGACGCTCTCATTGGGCCGCTGCGCTCGGGACTGTAGAGCCAGTTCAGCCATCTCTTTTCTTGCGTCGTTGCCGAATGTGCTGAGCAGCTTTTGCCGGCAATCTTGCCAGGTGGTGATGGTAGTCTCGTGGTTTTCGAACCACATCTTGGCGGCGTCTTCAAGTTAAAAATAAATGTTCCGCAACTTCCGCTCCTCGTGCCACGCATTAAACGCAGCGACCCGGTCGTAGTTGGTCAACCAGTCCTCAACATCCTCAAATTTGTCGCCATGGAACGGCGTGGGCATACGCGGAGCATGGAAGAACAGCGGCTGGGCACTCACTGGAAGGTGAATGGGCTGGCTTGCCTCTGTAGTCGTCATGGTTCGCGGTAAGGAGAGAAGGGGACCACACTCGGGGGCTAAGCCTCTCAAGCGGCGGCTGGCCTTGTGCACAGGTGTGTCCACGGTGTGTAGCGGGGCTTCGGAGGCACTCAAAAGCTCTTCGGACATGGGATGTACTCAGCAAGCTTCACCAAAACGTCACAGGAGCAGGTAGGCAGGTTTATATTTGCCACAACGCCCCAGCACCAGCGGAAACGGCCCGGCCGGCTAACCGACTCGCGAGCGAGCTCTCGGGCGAAGAAGAGCGCGTGCCAGCCTCCTGAGCGCGACTACTAGGCGGCGCCATTAATGGGTTGCGGCAGTATTTAAAGAAAATGGCAAATTTTTATAATATGCAACACATTTAAACAAAACTAAAGAAAGATAAGCCGAAACCCCTCCCCCCTTTTCCACCTCCCCTCCCCCCGTTTCAAAGGGGGCGCTCCTATCTTCCATCCATCCATCCAATTAGAGAACCTACATATACGCTGGGAGCCTACATGTACAGTCAGGCCGGAATGAAACGCGAACACGCATATGTCATACATTTCTGCTTTGCAGCGAGATATTCCTTTACAAACTATTTTCGATTATGCATTTCAGTAGGCCCTTTACCCAGACACATGAATCAGGCTAGTTGTACACTTCAGCTGAAAGTAGGCAGGTAAAATATTTTGTTTTCTTGACATGCTCTGTTCGCGTTTCATTCCGGCCTGACTGTACCTAGGAGACTACAGGCTCCCTAGGATTGATTAGTGCTGCCATGTGTGCTCCCGCATGCAGGGAGCAGAGTTGCGCGACTGTTTTAGTGGAGCGGCGATTACATTATCCCGCTGACTCCGCTGATTTATCCGTGCCCCGCGCTAGGATAAATCAGAGGCTCGGCGCAAGGATAAATTGCTTGAATCGATCGCCACACGCGTGGTTTCGGAATGCATGACGTGCTCGTGACTCGGCAGCCTTGTTTGCGTTTATATTTTCCTCCTGAGCATAGAAGCGCCGTTCAGCACGCTGCGGCATTCCAGCTCACGGGTCCATGCGTGTACGCGCTACAGCATCGCTGCACTGTGGATATACAGTATGTTTCACCTGAGACTTAACCCAATTTTTTAAAAATGGGCTTTTTAAGTGAAAAGAGCATTTTTTTTTCGACATAGCACTGTAAGCGGTGTAGTGCATTACAGCTAAGATGTGCTTGCTGGTTAACAATACAGTAACAATCCTAGGACTAGCAGGCTGGTTAACAATACTGGGATGCGTGTATCCCACAGTAATATCCATATCAGTTTTCAGAATTTCGAAAATGCTCTTACCTGACCACTGTGGCCGAACGAATTCTGGCAACATTGCGATAAAATACATGCACATGCGCTGTCGAGACGCTTGCAGGCAAAGCAACTTCTCAAGTGCGCGTAACTCGTAGAAATAGCCAGATGTCACGGACGGCCTCGGCCCAATCTTGCAGACCGAGGGCTCGTTGGACTGGCCGAGGTACTGCGAAATCATGACTGGGCAGTTGAATCCCTTCGCCCTGGACGGGCCACTCAAGGATGGCTGCTACATCTTCCAGCACGACCGCAGCCCCGTGCACAAAGCGCGCGCTGTGAGCGACCTCCTGGAGCGCTACGCCGTGCGTCAGCTGTCGTGGCCACCTAAAGGGTCTACCACAACCCCATAGAGAACATGTGGGAAATATTTAAAAAGGAAGCCTCCTCACGGTGCCTTAAGCCCGCGTCCCACTGTGAGAACACAACAATGACATCACCCAAACACGTTCACAAGCGAGCCGTCAACCTAACCTAACCAACTCGTCCCACAAATTCTTGTCACACTGCACGAACGGCAGAGAAAGGAGACAGGTTGCTGGGGCGTTGCGTCGGCATCTCAGCTTTCGGGGACCCGAAGAATAAACAAACAGCGTTCGTGGATCCGGTAAGCCCTGTTCGCCGGCCGGCCGAATTTCCTGGAGACACCCCATCAACCAAAGTGGCGCTTTGCGGTGATTCACCGCTTTTGTGCCTTTCGTTCTTGGAAACGTCGTTTGCAAAGTGCAAAAAAGAGCGTTTCCTTTCATTGCAATGCTGTCTGCCGTGGTAAGGCGTATTGCAGGCGGGCGCATACAAACGGGAAGGCTGCCGTGGCCACCGTCGCCTGGCGGATGCGGCCACCGTGGAGAAGCACGTTCCTTACGATCCCCGTCGCATTCTTGCGAGCAAGTGGACACTTCTGACGAACGCGGCTCTGTAGGGAGCCAAAAGGAATGCCTTGTGTAGGGACTGCCTAAGCCGCGAGCTCCAATGGAGGAGGATGGCTCCCAAGAGGTGCAGCCGTAACAAACATAAGCAGTTATTGGCAGTTGAAGTAGCGCGACAAAGGCTTTCGCCTAGCGCACTTTAGGCTGCCGAAGTGCCCCCATAGTTTCTTACTCCCATACACGCGTATTTGTGTTTATAGTGTAGTGTTTTTAGAATAATTTACAAATTGCTGGCCAGTCACTGTGCCCTAATTTACTTCAATAAAAACGCATTCCGTTCCAAAGCTGAAAGGATGCATTAAAGAGGAATGTGAACTCGTCTTGTCACCGCGGGATCTCGATGTGCGCGTTCCGTGCATTCTTAGACACTTCTAGTTATTGTCTTGTGCGACCGATTTCCCTAATTTAAATCGGACTATACGTTCCGGCTCCCGCCTTTTTTTTATTTTTTCAACTCACCGCTAAGGTAGGAGTAATTTACTTATTCGTGGGGCGCCTTTCAGGCAGTCGCCTGGCGGTTTGGCTTTCGCTTTTATTTTGTTTTCAGCTATTCTTGAATAAATAGATCCCGTCAGAGACTGCTGCAAATTAGGCCCACGGAAACAAAAAATACACGTCGACTGTTTGCTTCCGCCGATCGCTACGCATAACTCCGCCGATGGCAGAGCGGAAAGCCGACACGGGACTGGCTGAAAGCCACTCCACGCGATGGTTAACTCCTCCTACCGTCAGCGGTGAGTTAAAAAAAAATGCGGGAGCCGGAACGTTTCATCCGATTTAAATTAGGGAATTCGGCCGCACAGGACAATAATTCGAAGTTTCTAAGAATGCAAGGAACGTGCACATCGAGTTCATATTCCTCTTCAGTGCACCGTTAAGAGACCGAGGCACACTGCAGGCAAATTTGTCGATAAGCATCGTGCTGCATGCTGTGCACCCCTGGGGATCGATAGTGCCTGCTTGAAAGCTGTACGAACCGTCTGCGGCTGCACCTGAAGCCAATGGTTCGAAAACGCCAAGAAGACAGAGGAGCGCTCTAATCGGTGCTGAAGCAGCGCTGTTCTGCGTGTTGGTAGACCGCAATTGACAGATGCTTTTAAATGAGCGTATGCAGGGACTCTGTGGGTAGCGAATCCGTATGAGCCGAACACTACGTGCCTTGTTGTATCTCGCTGGCACAGGTGCACGCTATAAGCAATAGCGCGCGGTCGCCGCGGTTGCTCAATTCTTATGGCGATCGGCTGCTGATCCGACGAGGCGGGTTCGATCCCCGCCGCGGCGGTCGGACTTCGCTGGTGGCGAAATAGGGGATATTCAAAATTCCGCAAGTGCGCTTTCCCGCATAACAATGTTTTCCAAGACAAGATGACTTACCACGCGTTTCCACTTGAAACAAAGCAAGAAGGACTAGTTTTTTTGTTTGCCTCTTCCAAAATACGTTTCTTACATTCTGTACACAACCTAAGCGCCTCTCCTGTATCTTTATACATGATTTTAGTTTCGAAACCTGGGCGCCGCCATGTTTGTTTTACTCGAGCGCCGCCTACCGCCGACGCCATCGTGGGCTGATAATTTGCAGCCGGTGGGCTGCAGACGAAGCAGCGTGTGATCTCTGGAAGTGTCACCCGCCTGTTTTATTCCTTGCAAGCATAGAAATTGTGCGTGGTGGTTAGCCTCGTGTTCATCCACGTGTGTGCTATGCTATTAGCGACTGCAAGAGCCAACCGGGAGCAGGCGGCCATTTTTCGACGGAGCGATCAGCAACGGTAGCAACGGTGAGTGCCATGCTCGCAGTTCGCGCGTGTAGTTTCTGTCGCCGGTTGCCTCTAGGGCGAATATGGTATGATGTTGCATGTCGGAAAAACGAAAGAAAAATGCGTTGAAACTCAAGATCGCGGAGAGCAATCGAATATCTAGTTTTTCGTGAAGCAGTTTCTTATGAACGCTTTCGGTGTCTGCTTGGCCATGGTGAGTGTGACAATTTAGATGCAGAGCTTGCGACAGAGTACCCCCGCTCACAAATTGAACATTACGGAAACAACATCGAGTACATGACCGAGACGAGTCCATGTCTGATCACTGCAATGTTTGTTTGCGGAGAAACGTGCGATAAAATTGAAATTTGGTCCCCCCTGTCACTCGCTCGCGCTGGACTGTTCGTATACTACGAGCGATACAAGCCAGTTCACTGAAAGCAATTAGCATTCTCGCCTACTTCACTCCGGCCAGTACTCGATGGTTTACAAATACCAGAAAATGTGCAGTTATACTGTCGATAGGTTGCTACGCTAATGGAACGCTATTACCGCTTACCAACAGGCCGATCGAATCGCCGCACCTGTGTTGAGAATTCCGATCTCAATCGGGTAGGGGCACTGCTCAAGTCGTTGCGTTTGTTGTATCTCTGGTACGGTTATGCATAGTGGACTTTTTTACTGTGCATTCGATTTGATTTCAGTCGAATAATTTAGTACAATGCATGACAGAGTTTACCGTCACGTGCATACCGTGTTTTTTTCTTCTTACGTTGCCGTAGCTGCATATTTGCTCACTTTGCAGTTGGGTAAAATTTCTTGTCCCCGCTTTCATTCATGCCGTGCTGTGCAAATTAAATTAGTATTTTTGTACAAACGAAATGTTTATTTTTTTTATCAGGGGGCGATGCCCACAGGCTCCCGACGTTGGCGATCACGTAAGGTGCCAAAACGAAGTTGTGGGAAATTTGTGCTGTCCTTGCATCGTGCACTGTTCAATTAAAACAGCTTTGCCAAGAACGTCAAAAAGCGTCATCTCTTAAAATTATACACAGAGTATAGTTTTGGCAAGCCAGGCTGTGCGCTTCGTTCCGCGCCCGATATTAAGCATAGGCAGTGAGTTTGTTTCTGTATGCATTTCATTCACAAAGCGCGCTGATGCGTAAGCCTGTTGTTGGCGCAGGCACTTTTTGTTCAGCTACGTCCACTGCCAATGCAACTCGAGACCGGCGAGAAAGCGGTGAAGAAAGAGACATCACAGACGCGCTGCGACCTTTCCTTCGCATAACATGCTGCTCGTACATACTGGGGCGTTTTTTTTCTAATTTATTTGACAAATGTCGCAACCGGCAATAAAACAATGATGTCTAGAGGACGGCGTTCTGTACAGCATTGCTGCTTTTGTTGTACAGACGCAAACACGCGCTTGACCGGTGGCTAAGCGGCCGGACGTCGCTACGCGCGCCGGATTATAAGCCCAGGGGAGGACGGCAACAGCGGGGTGTCGCGCTGCGCACGTGTTTGAGAGTATTTCTCAATCCCCTGCCCGTTCCTCGTAAAATGCACCCGCCAGGCACCGCCACCGTCGAGGCTGCGTTCAGCTCCCCCGCGCGGCCAGTTCCTCGTCCCTGTTAGGAAGGCTCGCCCCGCGACTTCGTAGGGATGGCGTCTGCTAGCGGCTGCCGCTGTTCGTAGAGGCGGGATTTCGACCTATTCAATCATGAGGCTGAAAAATTCTTTCGAGGAGCGAACGTCAGGAAAGGAACGAAGCTTTTTGAAGCAGGCCATGTACACAATGTGAAAGAGGTGGTGTCGTGCGACGGGAGCGAATTAGCAGCCCGGTGCATTGCGCAGACAAGCATCACTGCACCACCGAAAACAACCAAATTAACGCTAAGAAATATTTTTATCTAATGCATGTCAGCGCTGCACTCTCACACAATTTCTTTTTATGTAGCTCTCCTCCAGTAGACAGCTTGTAGCCGCGAACTGCAGTTGCTAGGCAGGCAAATGTAAACACGCTGCTGCTGCTGCCGATACCGTGTTTTTGGAGCGGTGTGAGACGCTCTCCAAAACAAGCCACCAGCAATCCTGGGGTATTCCTTCATTTAGAAAGGCTTACCCTGAACTTTCAAAGACGGCCAGGCGGAATAACATTGAAGGTAATTAGAAAACTCCAGTTTCTGAGCGAACGGCGCAAACCTGACTTGATAACATTCTCGTTTGCCGCACCTTCGATGTTCGATGTGGACTACCCTCTTCAAACTACGTCTTGAAATGATGTGCCCATTGCGTAATCTGCTACTCATGTTTTCTCTTTTTTCAGCAACTGTCAGGCCATTATCGCTACAACACGTGCGTCAGTATTTTGGTCATAAGAAATGTCCAATGAACCAGCTTTTGCAAGCAGAAGAGAATGCAGGCTGCAGCGAAGCACCTGTGCGCACTGAAACTCCTTCGGAAAAAAACCTTTTGACTGGGATTCTGCAAAAAAGGAGTACCGCGGCTATTTCATGCAGCATTCTTGCAGAAAGCTTGTGCTCAAAAAGCGGAATTTCATTGTAAGGTTTGTTTAATTTCTACGCATTTAGTACAAGTGCCCTGACTCCTCGACATTAGGATATATGGTTATTGTACTAAATTATCACCCAGTCGTTGAGACGTGGAGGCAAAGATTTATCAGGAGTATGTTGCCGTTGCCCCTGAAAACGTGCCTTTTACTGTCGAAAAAGACGCTGGACGACAAGGCGCAGAGGAAGCGAGCAAAGATTCTGCGCATAGCTGAAACTAAGGTAAAGCGAAAAATTTGGGCTCCTTCCTAAGTTGGGACTGCGGGCGAGTTTCGGCGTGGCTTTTTAAGCCCACATAATGTTGACAGCCAAGTCAGTGACCGGAAATTGTGGGCGCAAGAAGAGGGAAGGGTTCCCAGAGAGCCATTAGCATTCCTCCGAGTCTGCTGAATTTGCCATGAGTCAAAAACCTGTCTAGGAGGTAATGCATGAGTCAATTAAGCGTCTTCCACATGGGTTTTTCCATTGTTTGACCAGAAACCGCGCGCGAGTGTTGCCCGTCGCGAAGGGTGGGCCGTCTCCCAACGTCGCGTTGGAAATCCTTAAAACCTTGCCCGAGGCGAATTTATACATGTATTATTGCATCCTGCAACACAGAAGTGTGTCCTGCTGTTATTATGTGCCATTTTGTGCTCGGGATGGAGGGGCACAAATGCTTCGCGACGGCGCGCGCAACACAGCGGGAGCTGTCAGACTACCCCCGCCTTCCTGACAGGGACGCGCGCGCCGCCGCCAGTGGCGCGCGCGTACAAAGTTATGCGGGAAAACATACTTGAGGAATTTTGAATATCCACTATTCAGAGGCACGTGTACAGTGCGACGTCAGTGCACATTAAAGAACCCCAGGTGGTCGAAATTTCCGGAGCCCTTCTCTACGGCGTCCCTCATAGCCTGAGTCGCTATGGGACGTTAAACCCCTTTAAAGGCCCACTTGACCGAAACTTTACTTCGGCTAATTTTGGGCTCGATATAGTGTGCATGTTATTAACAACATTTATATTTAATATTACGGCTGTGAAGCGTCTAGAATTTTAGTTAGAAGCGTTCAAAAACCTCTGTAGCAGACGATGCATTCCCCTAGCGGTGTTCTGGACAACTAACAAACCTGACCGGAAATGACGCACAATTGAGACACCAAAATCGCCGGCTTGCCAGTTTCAGGCGTTCCGAAGTGAGTGCGCACCCCTTGCAAGCTCTTCTTCTGGCGCTTTTCTGGCTGTTTTCACCGTAAAGCTCGATGGTCTTCGAGAAAAATAAGTGCTGGCATCATGTCGGCGAAGTGCATGGCCGCGGAAGGGAACACGAAGAATCCGGAAAGCACCATGTATACTTCTCGGCCACTGCCCTTCACCCCCGACCTCGAAAGCTGGTGTCAACGGTCTGGAGCTCAGGCTTCAGCGTGAATTCTCCTCTCTTCTTCAAAAAAGATAATGGTGGGTGACTGACGCTCCTGCCTCGCGCTAACCCCTTTTGTGGGTTGGGCTTTGTCAATAGACCTGTCCCGGTCTGCATCATGCATCAGAGCACGCACGTGTTTCTGGCCCGATCGGCAAAGCATGCCACGAACCGGGTTGTAATTCGGAGAAGAAAGGCTTCGAGGCGTCTCTAATCGGGAGAACAAAGAGGAGGGGGGACCGCTTGTCACAAGCTAGCGAAGCCGGTTCAGAAGTTAAAGTGGACGGCTTTGCTCATCGAGCAACGCCCTTTTGACGGCACGTTGTTTACACCAGGTAGAAGTCTAAGGAGAGGTTTGCTTCGTCTGAAAAGGAATCAACATATGCACACCCGTTTATTGCAGGTACAGCTCTGCCCAATGCGCAATAATGCTGTCGTGCGCCGAGTGTATCGGCTGCCTCGAAGATTTGCAGGCCGGGCTGAGAATCCTGGAAGGCCACACGGGCGTTACTGAATACGTCGACTTTCTTACTGCCTCACGCCATTCATACTTGAGGTCGATTACAGGAAGCTTCAGCGTTACCATTCGAGGCGCGTCTCCAAGACCCCAGAGAACTGAACGCATGTTATTTGAATGATAATATTTGCAAAGAATTTTGATTTTATGTTCTTCATTAGTCAATATAAACACACTGCCTACGGTAATTTGCACGGTGGGCGTATACGGTCGACTGGGGTTCGGGAACCACGTCGTTCTGCCCAGTTGTGTGGTTTGAAAAGATTAGAGAAACCTTTCCGTCCCTGCAGTACACGGGCTTTAAGTGGTTCTAGGTAAATACTGTAATGAACGCAACGCATAAGTTTTCGTTCATTTGAACCGGCATGTATTTCGCAACGTGCAGTGGCTTGCCCGACCGAGGCGCGCAAAGATGAACCAGCCCACCATCGGCACCGCACTGATGCCACGGTCCTCGAAGAGAAAAATATATATTTATTTTGCAACACAAATTTTGCTTCTGGCATATTCTTTCGCTTAACGCAGCACTTAATTTTCTTGAGCTTTCTTTTTAGACATCCATCTGTCTTTATTGATTGAACTGGCGTTCAAAGCACCTGTTCCAAATTTCTGTGCACAGGCAGGAATACCTTTCGACGGGGCAGAAAAATGAGAAGGTAAAGGAGAAGGCAGGTGATTTTTTTTATCAAGACAACAACCATATTGCACGCACAGCAGAGCGCACATGTGCTGTTGGCACGCGCGTGCCCGCTCAGAAGAGCCGACTTTATGATATAAGCACTTCTACTTGGCCTCCATCTAAATATGCTTCATTCGTCCGCTATATCCGAACTTTGCACAAGCTGTAATCGAATACTGCCAGCAAACAGCGCTCACTAGCATTGCGGCGCGATCATCTTCGCTGAGGTTGAGACACGACATTTCTAGTCTACTACAGCAAATAAAACATGTTTAAATCTTTTGCTACGGCGTTTCATCCGTTTTAAGATGTGTGTTTTTACAAATAACCACTATTTATCGCACAAGCTACTGCACGCGCTACGCGGTACCAGCGCTTTGCTTGAGCAGCAACGAGCAGACGCTCCGAACCCGTCCGGACTAGTCTCAAACATGCGTCACTTCCGGCGGGCGGCAATGGCCCCCGTTTTTCCAGTTTCGGTATTGAAAACTCCGATTTTTGCGTGCCTTTTTCACCGTAACTGCTTGAAACTGAAGCGTAATATTTTGTGGGTAGCATAATACGGGGGTGTACTATAAAAAAACAATCTTTTTACGGTTTGAAAAATTTCGGTCAAGTAGGCCTTTAAACCAAACCGAACCAAACCATAGCGTGCGCGCCCTACGGGCACGTTACGGGATGCGTTGACAAGATGGCGGCGCCCTGCTCGCCCGCTTCGAATAAATACATGTCGTCGCTGCGTTGTTCGACGCGGTAGCCCATTCCGCCGTGATTTTTCGCCCTCATCTGCCTTCAAATCATTGCAAATAACTTCCCTCGCCACTCGCCGGCAACCAGAATCGTTAACATTTTCGCACTGTGTCGCTCATACGCACCACCGACTCTCAAGCGACAGATATACCACGAATGCCATACCATCGTCAACAATAATTATCATAATCTTAATCTCACAGCTTAGTTTTCTCGCACGAACGTTTTTGAATATAGTTTCTTTCCTGCTACCACTGAACATTGGACTAGACTGCCCGCTCCAGTGCGTTCCCTCCCAACAGACAGATTTATGCGTGCAATAACTGACTCATAATCTTACTTACTGTTCCCACACTACCAATTTGTGTAGTGTCCCCTATGTTTCCAACTTCGGTGTTTTAATTTTTGCTACCATGTCTTATAGTTTTGACTGTATCTACGATGTTCTGTAATGCCCACTCCCGGGATAGCCCCAGCAGGGGTGCAGTATGTACAAATAAAATAAAATAAGATTTCAAATGGGTGGAATGCACGTTTATTTCGAACACTCTCGCCCCAATGTAGAGGTTTGAGCGACTACGAGCCCCAGATTTAAGGACAATTTGGCGATTTTAAAGCTCTTCGGCGTAATTAAACTAAGCGTTTTCATTTTAGCAACGACACCTGGCGAAGCACTTCTCTAGCCTTTAGTTACTTGTTACATTTCCTTCTATTCGCATACTTTTTATACTTGGAAAAAAAAAAGGCGCGCAGTGCACCCACCCATGTTGCGAATAATTACAGAAAAAAAACTCTTCAACACAGCCTTGATGCGCTTCGTCGTCTTGTCGCTAGATGGCGCAACTGTTTACACGTGAATCGGACGGCCGCTAAGGCACGGCTAACTGAAGGTGTCGTGTTTGGGCCGTTTACAGCGTCCGCAACGTAGTGAGCGATGCGTACGCAATCTCATTCTAAGAACGCCCAACTACAAGTCTAACAGAAAGAACACCGAGTACGTGAGAGGCACCACTTTATTGGTAAGCTTATCGACAGCTCACGCTGTGAGGGAATAAAAATGTAAGTACTTGGCAGAACGAATGAATTGATTATGATATTTTACACGATGCAGAAACCTAGCTAAGGGCATCACAGGAGGCACAGGAACAACGTTCAGTACGGCATCATTCCACTCCGGTTAAACGAGCACGTCGCTCAAGAGCAAGAACTGCCGTATGTGACGTAGACAGGGTTCGGGAAAGTCACTCAGTTGCGTCTTCCCGTCATCCCTGGCGCTGCACTCTACGCCGTCAGGCACTACGCCTGCGAGGCGCATGAACTCTGTGAAGTCTTGCAGTCCGAGCACGCACCGAGCAATCAGTTGCTTGGCTTGAGCTTCTTGAACGAACTCCGCCAACTGGAGCTCGTCTACCAAGGTCGGAGAGGCGGAGACCCTCTCGAAGGCCTCTGCAGTGTACCTCACACGGGAGCCGGTGACGAAGCGAGCGGCCCGCTTTGCCAAGGCTCTGTTCCTGTGCAGGACGTCTTGGATGGTCAGGCGCTCTCTCATCCACTCATTACGATAGTAAAAAAAGCTCAGGTCCTGCAGAGCGTAGTTATTCGCAAGCTCCGGCTCTGAGAGCTCCGTGATTAACACTGCTAACGCTTATTGTCCGGGAGGTTCGAATGAGGATTTCCTCAGTGTTCGGCTGCGGTGCAGAAGCCTGACCACCGGTGCTGAGTCATAGCCCCACCGCCTCTGGAAGATGAACCTAAGGCTTCTGATGCCAGGAATTCGGCGCACGGCCTCGCATATAGCGGGACCGCACACATTCCAGCACCGGTTGCAACACTTCCATTCCAAAGATAGCACCAGATGTTCGATGAAAGTCGCTTCCTGGATGAACTGAACGATGGGCGTTGTGGCTGGCTCTGTTTCACCGGTAACGAACAGTATGGAGTTGACTCGTAGCATGACGTGGCTGGGTTTACGAGACATGGTCGCTCTTTCCACAGCACTTTGGAATTGGCCGAAGGGCACGGCGACCGAGGGGCAGCCAGTCGGACGGGCGCCTGTGTCTGGGTAATACACCGTGCAGTAGCCCTCCACAGTGACTCTGTCTTGCAGGCCACATTCAAAGAGGGTTCCGCAGATCTCCCACGAATGGCGACCGAGGTCTTCAAGGATTATCTTCTTCAGCGGCTTGTTCGCTGTGACCGCTCGACAAAATCTCTGGCACTCTGAGAGGCTAAAGCCCCGCATTGAGAATGTCAGATGCGTGATGGAGGCGTCGTTGTCGAGTAGGCCGGATATCCAGGGCTTTACATGGTCGTCGTCATCGAAGCGCCTAATGCGGCACCTTCGGCAGCAGTCAGCAGATGGTATAGAAGTGTCGTAGTTTGGCGCCTCTCTCACTTTTTGAGGTGCCGTCACTCGCCGGGACGAGGGTGAGCTGGGAGGCGGCGTCCTCTTGCAGTTCCAGCCCGACGACCCAGAAGAAGCTGTTCCAAGCTTTCCAAGCTTTAAAGTTGGCTACGATGTGGCACAGATGACCTTCCCAGCCCGTGCATGCTCGATGGTGGTCTACTCTTAGACCGCCGTACCGGCTGCACGCTCCGTCTATCTCTTCCAGTGGCAGTGACCGTGCCTCTGGCGACTGCAAGTTTTCGGGCACCTGCAAGTTTTCGGGCACCTGCAAGTTATTGGGCACCTGCGAGCTTTCGGGCGCCTGCGAGCTTTCGGGCACCTGCGAGCTTTCGGGCACCTGCGAGCTTTCGGGCATCTGCGAGCTTTCGGGCATCTGCAAGCTTTCGAGTACCTCGACGTTTTTGGCCACCTCGATGTTTTCGGGCTCCTCGACGCCAGTGAGATCTTCGCCTTTAACGAGCTCCTCGACGGCTGCGGAGTGCTCGACGCCTGCAGGCATCTGAATTCGGGGGCCACATCGAGGACGGCGAGCACTTTCTCGTCCTCGGGCACTTGTTTGCCTTCGGGAACCGCCGCCTGCTCGAGAACCTGCATCCACACAGGAACCTGAACCTCTTCGGACAGCACAGCCTTTTTGGGCTCCGCAATCTCCACCTGTTCTCCTCTGAAATCAGCGCTTGCATTGGGGCACTTCCACTTGGGCATGGCGGCAGCACCGGCTTCGCGGGAACTGTCCTGCAAGAAAAGCATCGCGGATGGACATAAGGACGTTGGCGCTACGCAGATGACGCAACACGTTTCCTACTGGTCTTTCACAGCTTTAACGGTCTTGCAACGCGTCCGCATCACCGTTGTGGTACGTCGTACGTCGTATTCACCTGATTATCCCAACGAGCATGACCCACAATGGCCATGTGGGCGTTTAGGGTTGCCAGGAAAACATGTTGGCATGACAGTACTAAACATGCCACGAGTTAATGCGTTGTCCTCAGTGCCTTGTTAAAGGCGTTGTGAAACACTGCTTGAAGGGATGCCGGCTATACTTGAGGTGAATTCCTTGCCACACAGATGCTGACTCAAAAAGAATTTACGTGAATCGGCGCATAAGAATCGGAGTTTTTCAATGAACAACTTTCAAAATACAAGCAAACAAAATGCTCTCCTCAACTCGGTTTTCGCAATGCTTCTCATTGCCATTTCACTCTGCCAGTGAGGACATTGGGTGGGACCAATCAAAACAGCGTATCTGAGCACGTCGCAGAAGTTTGCACACCATGGTTGCCTGTTCGCTGTAACTCGTTGTTGCCAAGGCTGGTAGCGTCGTTTCCATGTTTATACAACGACGTGGACAACCAGCTGGCCCAGCGATGCTTCATTGTCAAGTTGACGGCGTAGAAGGGACCATTGATCAATGGCCTTCCTTGACTTATCGAAATTTCCGGAGACCCTCACCACGGCGTCCCTCATAGCCTGAGACGCTACAGGACGTTAAAACTCTTTCGCTACCGCGCCATAGGCCATCGTTCGCGTACGATAGATTCAAATCGCCCGCGCAAAAAAGCTCATTTTGAAGCGTCGTGGACGTGCTCCGCCATCTAGTTAGCGAGCTCAACAACTGCTTTTTCGATTGCAGCCTTGGTTTTAGTGTTTTGACATGAGGGGGCGCCGTGAAAAATAAAACTCTGAACGGCCGCGGTAGCGTCAGCCGGAGAAAATGGCGTCCGCGTCGCCGCGCGCTCCTCGAAAGCGAAAGTTGACACCGAGCACGTCGGCCGGTTTCGGTTTTGTTTTTTGCGACAAATGCAGCGGTTATTAGTCGGGCAACAATGTAAAAACGTGGGATTTCGGTTTCGACAGCAAGAATTCGCCTCGGGAGCCTGGAACGTCAGCGCGTACTTGCATTAAGTTCTGTTTTCGTTCGCTGTGTGTTTTCTGCGGTGCATACGGTTTGTAATTGATAACAGTGGTTTATTTTTGTGCTTCAGGGTCTTGACAACGTATAGCGAAGACAGTTTGCCAAATTCTCAAGGTCGCGTCGCGTTTTTCATCCAAGACGACAGCTAGGTGTCCATATCGGCACATCGCTGCGGAGCGGCGCTCGGAGATTCGCTCGACTTCTTGACTTTTTTTGGATGCTCTTCACGGCAGAAATGATGAATACCGTGTGCGGAAACACTAATAATTATGCATGGATGAAGATTTTCAGGAAATTCGGCGTGACGGCTCATGAGAAGACTTGAATCTGTTGGAGATTCTGATGTTGATTGGAATGATCATATACATTGGCATTGTTGACCTGGCACGACTGTATCTCTACTGAAATACCAGAATAGTCTATTCTGGCCCTCTGCCATCAAAAATGTTTTTTACTTTTTTGTTAGTTTTTTTGCACGTAACGGACCCGGATGATTGAGTGGCGCAGCTTCTCTTAGCAACACTTGGAAAGTGTCCTGGCTTTTGAACCACATCGATAAAACTTATTTCATCGATCCTGAAGTTTTAGAGCTTGCCTAAAATGCCAAATTTTATCAGCTGGCTTTCAGGGAGGAGCTCATTCAAGAAATCTTCGGGTATGATGAGGGAAGAGAAGTCCACGCCCCAATCCTCTCATAGAATCCATTCAACACCAACCGAAAATAATGAAAAAAAGAATAAACTGCAAGCTCGGCTATCAGAGAACAAGGGAGGAACAAAGATAAAACCTTATGTGAAGCACTTGTCAGTCTACCTCTGCTTCACATCTTCACCCCTGATTGCTCTTCACAGTTGCACCACAGTCATGACCCCTGACTTGACAAGCCATGGAAAGTGCAGTAAATTTTTCTCATAGCTGAAACTGTGAATAATGACAGCTATAAACATGTGCAACAGTTTGTATATTCCAGTTTTCCTCTAATCAAGTTCGGGCTTAGTGCAGCCGGTAATTTTTGTTTTTGCTATCTACTTTTTTGTGTTTTTAGCAAAGTTCACAAATAAATGTTGATTTACTTTTGCACACACAACTCTTCTGTTTGTTTCATTCAGAAGTGTAACTAATAAGCTACAATTTTATGCATTGCAATATGTGCTGAGTGTATTAGTTCTTGGGAAAAAATTTTTTCTTTCAGTACACTCCAAATCGTGCATTTTTCCGCGGTAGCGAAAGAGTTAAACTCCATAAACCGACCACAAATGCCTGATTTTACTACATTATTCACCCAAACGATTGCATTAAGATATATGTGGACAAAAGAATAATGTTCTGTGTACCAACCAGTACGTGCCCACGCAATCATTTTGTTGTACCGAGTGCACGCACTAGATATGGTGAACGAGTCACGGAATATTATGTTCCTTCAACAGTAAACAGACTGTCAGATTCAACACGAACACCAGAAAACCGATTAGAGTTAGTATTCTTGACATACAAATAGTTTTCTTGTGTGATCTCTATAATGTACTTTTTGTACTTCTTGCGAGATACACTTGAATGATGCCGGCCAGTGCGAGCCACTGCCCTACAAGCCCGCCTGTTGACTCGGCAGGCCCGCATGTGCATAAAGAATGACCGACTAATCGAAACATACGTTTGGTTTGGTTTAGTTTATTGGGGTTAAACGTCCCAAAGCGACTCAGGCTACGAGGAACGCCTTAGTGAAGAGCTCCGGAAATTTCGACCACCTGGGGTTCTTTAACGTGCACTGGCATCGCACAGCACACGGGCTTCGAGAATTTCACGTTCATCGAAATTCGGCAGCCGCGGCCGGGATTGAACCCGCGTCTTTTGGGTCAGCAGCCGAGCGCCGTAACCAGTGAGCCACCGCGACGGGTAAAAAATGCATGCAATCGGATATCAAGCCTTGAGTCCACAACAACAGCAAGGTCCTGTACACGGGCAGCACGAGACATTTTCACAGCAAGAAAGACATAATCAAACTTAAATGCGTCACACCTTCTAGTCTGCGAGAAAAGAGAAGTTTTTTTTAATGTTTAATTTAAGGCGATTCATTGTCTAATTGCAAACGGTGGCAGTCTTCTGAGTTCTCAACCTTACGGAATATAAGATAATCTGCAAAGTGCAATATCCTCGTGTTCATGACGAGTAACGGCAAATGATTAATAAATACTACAAACAACAGCGGTCCTAAGTGGGAGCTTTGAAGCACTCCCGATGATATAAGCTCGTCGAACACACAGCCGGAAAATCAAACGAGATTGCGACCGCTGCCAGCTAGCAGGTTTTGAGCTATTTGCAGAACATGTTCAAAGCCCATATTTTTCCCATCTTCATCAGAAGTACCTCATGGGAAACCGCCAACACAGAGTTAGTCATCTCAAAGTAGATTACAGCCGCGTTTACATGAGTGCGACAGGACAGCATCGCATTTACGTAAACGATGATAATGGGCTAGGAAAGCGCGTCGCATCAATGCGCCAGACAGGGGCAGATCAAGAATGGCAATTCGGCTTCAGCGGTGAAAGGAAACATGTTTGGATGTGTTCCTCCTCCTCACTAGAGGCGTTTACATGACGGGATTGAGTTCATGTAAACACTGGGTTTCATATTTTCTCGAGCCACCTGTCTAAGTTCCGAGGCACATATCATACTGCTAGCACAAGGTGACCTAAGCTCTTTTCGCATTATTTTCTTTGAAGAATTTTACCTTGTATCTTATAGAAATCACAGAAAAAACCTGATCTTGCTCTGATCAGGAAAAACTACGGAGAAGGATTACTACATTCGAATCGGGGTGAAAGCATAGTTGGTTGGTTGGCCTCAAGTAGAATGGCACATACCCACTACGGGGGAGTGGCCAAGACACAGGCGGTGAACTGTTGGAATGGTTAGCAGTTTTAGAGGAAAAGGAGTCTTAATAGGGTATAGGCTGACAGATTGGACGACGCAACGAAAGGGGTCCTCTTAGCTGGGAGATCGAAGATGGGACGACGGCTTTGTGTGCAAATTTGAGTGCAACATATGGAATGGTTTCATTTTGTATTGACTGATAAAGATATAGAAAAAATAAATAAATAATAATAATAAATGAACTGTTTGATAATCAGAAAAATGAAAGCATATCGAAAAATAACTAAATAAAATTAATATTAGCATGGGCGTCGCTGTGTTTCTAGAGTGAGTGAGTGAGTAGAAACTTTATTGATTTATAAGATTTAGCCTGCGGTGGAGGTCTTCTTCAAGTCTTCTCTTCAAGTCTTGAGGTTGCCTCCTAGCCTTGGGTGTTTCTAGAAGAAATTTTTGAACTGCACAGCGCGCACTCCTGTTGCTTCGTCCAAGCGAAGTAGCGCCAAAGGAAAGAACAACCTCAGTTGACACAGGCAGACCCAGCTGGTAAAACGAAATTTCTAATAGGCGCCTCCTCAAAGAAGAGAATCGGCGGCAGAACAGCAGGTAGTGATCCACTGTCTCAGCTCGGCACAAAATGGGCACAGTGGAGAAACCGCCAGACCAGACCTGTGAAGGTAGAAATTTCGCAGAGGAACTCGGCATCGCAAACGCGTGAAAGAGACCTCCAGTCTGCGCGAACTCCAGTGTTTGCTACTCCAAGGGTGCAGAAGGTGCTGATAATCGGGAGATGAAGTAAGCGCCGAGGCTGAAAATTCCTGATATATTGTGTAACTGCGAAACCTCACCGCAGCTGTATATGCGCAGGTTGGCAGGACAGCAATTATTGGGCCACAAAGAGAGGTCCTTGCTAATGAATCAGCAACCTCATTTAGCCGAATGCCCACGTGACCCGGTACCCAAAGCAACCTCACCGAATTTAGATGGAGCGGGATCAGCTGCTTAAAGAGGCGTAATGCCCGAGACTCGGAGGGTGATGATAATGAAAAACAAATAGAAAGTCCATCATAACCATGACTTGGGAAACGGTCGGATCTAATTTACGTAAGGCTAGAATTACAGCTAATAATTCGGCCAGATAAATTGGAGTGAAGTCAGGGAGACGGAGAGAAAAGGACATCCCAATGCAGGTTAAAAAATGGCCACACCTGCCTTTTCTCGATCCTGCGAGGCATCGGTAGCAATGAGAATATGAAAAGGAAAGGGCCTTAGGTGGTCCTGTAACAAACCGTGAAGGAGAGGAAGGGGCTGGAGCTTGGCATTCGATGGGAAAATGTTATCAAATGCAATCTCGACTGAAGGGGAGATGTTATACAGTGGATGGATATCTGTGAGCTTAATGTTTAAGGGATTGAGGAAACATATACACGAAACATATCTTCGTACTATGCAAACGAGACCAGGTGGCATTTAAAAAGACTGCGGGTTGACTAAGAAATATTACGTTGGATGTGTGGAGAGGAGAGTCGTAGACTTCTGCTGCGTAGAAGATGACGGTGAGCAGGCAGTGCCGCGGGATGGAGCAGGTGGAAGTTGATGAAGACGACGCTCTCCAATGCACAGCGCGAAAGTGTGGTGCAGTTTAACATGAGGCATACTGGCTGCGGCGATTAAATTTAGTTCATTAGTAAATTTTTATTTAATTTAGTTCATGTTTTACCCATCCTCATTGTTTCTTATTATGCTTCTGATCGTCCTTGTATGTGGGGATTTATGCATGAGGTGTGTTGTTCGTTTCCTACTTGTTCGTTTTTTCCCCGAGTTCCTTTTTTACGGTGTCAAGGAAACGGTTGTACAAGGGCTGAGAAGGCATAGTAGTAGCGCTAAAAAAACAAAGACGACAGGGTAGAGAAAGACAACACTAGCGCCTCTGTTGTCTTTCTCTACCCTGTCGTCCTTGTTTTTTTAGCGCTACTACTATGTCCTCTCAATCCAAACACCATCTAGCCCAGCTTTCTGCCTTAAATGTACAAGGACTTAATCTGTATGCTCTTTCCTCCGCCAAAGTATCGCTTTTTGTATTTTCGTTTACCGGGTCATGACGTACTCAACAGAGTACGTAAAATGCCCCTCTCGCCATGCACAAAAACATTTCTCTTTAGGCTACACACTGAGACAGTACCAGTTAAAACATGGATAGAAAAAAATGGTATTTTCGTGTCTATGTTGAACTGTCGCCTTTGGGATGCTTCTGAAACGATTGAGCATTGTCCCATTCATTGTAAAGATGCAATACTCTTCTGGAGCATCATGCAACAGACACTGAAAAAAAAAAGACTTCATTTAACGCCGCATTCTGTACGATATCTCACTGCACTACCATTTGTTGATCAGCCCTGGGATATGTTGTTTTTAATTGGATTACACAGCCTGTGGAAAACACGCATGATGGACCGACGTTGTGAATCTGTTGTTTCTGCGAGAGGCCATTTCGGTAGAATGAGTGTACACATAAAAGAATTGTATGCTCAGACCGAGTATGAACGGGAGTGGTACTCACTCTTAGTGCTCTGCTGTTCACTGCCTTTTTTCCAGTTTTTTGTTGCTTATGTGTGTTGATGTGCCACGGTTTGTAGATAGCTCATGCACATAGAACGTCGCATCACTGCAATAAATACCATGTTAAAAAGGAAAGCGGCGATAGCGCAGTGGTCTCGCTGAGCGGCCCTTGAAGGTGATCTGTTCGTGCAGCCGCAGGTTCGACTCCCATTCATGGATATTGATTCAATTTCTTTAATCTCTTTTCATGGTTTGACCTCTAACTAAGCTAGAGGTCAGAACTAGGCACCCGGCGATCGAAGCATGAGGCCTCGTATCGAAGCTTTCGTTTCAAAACACCGGACCGTGGGTACGCAAATCGAGAGCTGAGAGTTGATGTCAATATCTTCCCGCATTTCTTTTCTTTTTGGTTCACGGGAAAGTTCAGCTGGGTTTGGAGGACACCCTGGCTGGTAGTGTGAGCTGTCATAAGTTGATGGTGATCTTAACTAAAACAGCTACCATAAGCAATCTTAAACTCGACTTCTCCCATATCTTATACTGATGAGTGAGTGTATCCGGCCTTCATTGCACTCTTGGCGGCATGGATGGTTTTCTTTCTCGCCAAGCACTGAGCCTCCTCTTTTGTTATGTTGGTTTCCATTGCAATCTTGTCTAAGTTTGACACACAAAGACACAAGGCCTCGGCTTGGACCTTCATCGATGCCGCCGCTGAGCTTATCTCCAAAATTATTATCATACTGCTGCCTGCTGTCTGGAGTGTGAAAAAAGCTTCGAAGTCGAAGGAAAACGGCTATTTTTTGTGCCTTGTGACGGCCCTTGACGAAAAGATTAGCTCCATTTCCCTTAAACCCTGGACCCCACTGATTTTTCCCAATGCATATTTCCAGTCAATGTAACTCGCATGATGGGTTAACTTGTTCCTTTTCAAGAGTGTATTCAGATCATACTATTCGTTTTCGCTTGCCTTAAATAAAAGTGGAATAGAACTAAAACTGACAATAACATGGGTCCCGTTAATTTTATGACATATATCTCCCGAGATGCCTTTTTTCTCGGAATTCGAACCAAAATTTCACCTAGTCTAAGGTCCCCCCCCCCCTCCCCCCCGCCCGCACACACACACACACACACCGCACTCCACGTTTTATTAATAACTGTATTTATCAAAACGGCCAGTTAGCACATTCTTGAGAGCGCACATACTGACCGGAGGTCATTTAAGGCCGTCCTGTTTTCCAGGAATTTTGGCTTGACTTTGCTGCTGCGATCCTAGAACGAAACAAAACTCATGTCTTACTTCGATCCTAGAAATCGCTTTTCTCCAGTTGTTTTTTTTATCTCTCTTTTTTTTAATTACAGTAAACTGGAAACGAGAACAAGAATTTGCGGCCGTGAAGTCATCCAAAACAGAAGAACAACATGACTCAAAATTAGGATGATGGTTGACGGTGAGCCGGACTGCAAGGCCTCCCACCGCTCAGGTTTATGCAGTCTGGTACAGTGTGGGGCGATCCTTGCAAGAGGCTGAGGTGGAATCGAATGGTGGTGGTATTCTGGGGATGTGATGAGAAGAACATTCCTGCCCGCTTCGAGAATGCGTTCGGCGAAGAGGAGAATAGAATGACTCATTGGTTATACATGACGCAAGCCAACAGTCGCCGAAAGCATGAAGCACTGGGGATTTATTTTTATTTTATTTTGAGGAGTTAATCAATGGTATTATAATAGGGTTATAACCCTTGAAGATTGTTGATTCGAAAGCAAAAAAAAATCACATTCCGCCGGAGTGATCTGAACCCACGACCTCGTAATTTCGCGTGGGTTGACAGCAGACGGTGTTTCTAGTAAGACCTCACGCACTTGTTGAAAATAGGCCTCTTGAGTTGGAAACGCCCTTTTTTCGGGCATAGCATTGTCAGCGGCGAAGTAATTTAGAATACGGCTAAGACGTCCTAACTATCACCCTGGTTAACTAATATTGGATAGTTGACTTTTAACTATTATTGTGAGGCTTTTTAATTATTGAGGGGCGTGTATGCCATCGTAAGTAATATCCACATCAGGTTTTATATTTTGAAAACCCGTATACCCTCGGCGTTGTGCCCCAAAAGAGGTTGCTTTGCCTGCTTATCGAAAGCGCATACATTTTGGCGCGATGTAGCCGAAATCTGTCGGGCCACAACGCCGAGGGAAACTGTGTTTCTGAAATTCTAAAAACTGATAACTACTGATAACTGATAATACTTACGATGGGCTACACACCTCTCGTAATTAAGGACCCGAATAGTAATAGTTAAAAGCTAATTATTTAATATTAGTTAACCTGCATGCTAGTTAGCAGGTCTTAGCTACATTCTGATGTACTTCATCCCTGAATATGTTTTGCCGAAAGAAGCGTTCTTCAAACTCAGAAAGCGAATTTTTAAAAATTGTGTAAAATCTTAAATGTGACACTCTGTATAATTAAAGTATGTTAATAGAACGGGCGGAAACAATGTATCTTATTCCAGTATTACGCTGCGCATGCGCCAGGAAGAACACGTGCTCAGTCTGGATGGGTTCCATTAGTCACGGATTAAGCAGAGCTCACCTCTTCAGGCAAGTATTCTCCGTTTCGTACATAGCAGGCAACGCTGTGGAGGTTGCTGCTTTTTGCGCGCGACTGAGCCTGCGCGAACAGGTGCGCTAGCTTTGGCAGCGTTGCCTGCTATGTACAACCCACCCTGTTATTGTAAAGAAGTTTTCCTAGAAATGGCTTGGGGGGAACTTTGGCGACCATGCCCGGATGCTGGTGGGGTCCGCTTCTGGAAAGATGTGCATTCATCTCCAGTGGCGACTTACTCAACGCTACTGGGGCTTTTGGTCGAGTTGTCAGGAAGAAAACCAGTTACTGCTTTGTGCAAAGGCTGCCGAGTCTTGTCAATTCCACTGCAAGGGATGGTTGACTCACACTCGAGGACCCTTCACAGCTGCCCAAAAATCCGAAGAGCCAAGCGAAATCATGTGTTGACTTCGTGAAGAGGCGGAACCGCCGTGCCGCTGCTTTTTCTCGTGGCCACGGCGTCGCAGCTGACGGCGTACGCAGATATGCTTAGAAAAAAAAAAAAAAACGTCACTCGACACACTATGCGTACCGTAAGCGTGCATACACTAAACGCTGGTGTATTGCGGGACGCTACGCTATTTCTAAAATTCCCACCTTTAGCTCAGCGTATGCTGGCAAAGACGCCAAGATATGCTCAGCCTGGAGCCGCCCTCCTCTGGTCGTCAGGACGGGAACCATTGTTGCCAACAAACCAACGTTTTCTTTAGCCTAGAAGCGGCTGAATCGTTGCTCTAAATAAAAAATTAAGGAAATTTGGGTATGTTTATTTTAATTTTTTTTACAGGCGAGATGAGACGAAGCGAAAGACCCGTGCTTAATTTGTGGTCAATGAATGCACTGAAAAAAGCAGCAGCAACGATTTCAGTTCATTTCATTGGTTGTTTATTTGCAGAATTTCTTTCAAAATGAAAAACAGTTGTATTCCGCAAACAGATGCGGCGTAGCGGGGCAACCTGCTTCGAAGAGCGCCACCATGTTGGTAGCCGCGGGAATATAACTTCCTCCTGGCCTTCCTGTTGGCCGAAGGGATCGCCAGAATTTTGCAGGTGGCAGAAATTGGTCTCGGACCGATCGGCCTCCTCGCGCCACCCACGGGTCGGCGTGAAAAGCGGCCGAATCCGGTTACCTTCCCGGATTTTCGGACAAGGATGAACGGCCCTTCAAGCCTCCTTGGCGCCCAGGGAAAGCATTTTCGCCGCTGCAGTCGTCGAGTTGGGCTCACCTTGCTCAGCGCGATTCCCTCTCTCGACCCACCACCGTCGGATTTATGTAAACGAGGTTTATGTTGAAGAACCATAATTAGTTCCAGCATCGTCTAGGCCCTATCAGAAATACTCGTCCATTTCCAGCCGAAACCAAAATTTGTTTCTAAGGCCTTCGTTGCCCACTTGGGGGCAAGGATGTTTTTCTTAGGCAAATGCTGAGCGTCCTGTTTTGTCATGTTAGTTTCCGACAGTTCCTTGGAATCTTGTCTAAGTTTGACCGAGAAGGACACAGGGTCGACATCTTTTATCTGAGCTATATCTACACTGCTACATCACACTGCTGCGTGGTGTCTGGACTGTGGAAAATGCTTTCAATTCAAATACAAACGGCTATTTTTTGGGCCTTGACACTGCCCTGGAGAAAAAGTTAAGCGCCATTTTCCTTAACCCTACAACCCACCGATCTTTCCCGAACCTTATTTCCAGTTAAGGTAACCCGCATGGTGTTCTAACTAGTTCATTTTCAAGAGTGTATACAGATCGCACAATTCCTTTTTGCTTGCATTAAAGAAAAGTGGAACAATGGACGTGGAACTGACATTAACATGGGCGCGGTCTGTTTTCTGGCATTTCTTTCTGAAAATACCTTTCTTTTTCCCGAGTTTGATCCAAAATTCCTCCTCTTATAACGTCCTCCACCCCGCTGTTTACTAATTTTTATATTTATTGAAGCGGCCAGTTTGCACAGTTCTGAGAGCGCGGGTACTACTGACCAGAGGTCCTCTGAATCCGTCCTGTTTTCTATGCATTTTGGCTTAACTTTGAAGCTTCTATCCTAGAACGCGCACTTCGTTTATTCTGCGTTTTTTTTTCTTCAGCAACTGGAAATAGGAGCAAGAACACCGGCTTTGAAACTGTCGAGACGAGTAAAACTTAGTAGTAGGGGGTGGGGATAATAGACGATTAGCCGGCCTGCAAGGCCTCCCACCGCTCAGATTTCGGGTTTTGTGAGTTGCCTGCATGCCTTGCGAAGCTCGTGTAGTGTGATACAGTAGTGCGGGCTATCCCTGCATAGCGACCTTGTGTGTGGTATGTGGTTTAAGAGGCTGAAATGAAAGGTAATGTTTGAGGAGAACATTCCTACTGCTATTCGAGGGTGGGGTGTGTCAAGGGTGAATTCTGCTTATCTAGTACTCTTGTATGATGTGATGCTTTTGGTTTTGAGTATATTATGTCGCTTTTTGTTGTGTTTATATGCCATTGTAAATATTTCATTCATGTTGATAGTTTAGTTTTTTTTTTTCTCAACTGCCTCACCTGTAGCTGTCTTGTAAACAACTGAGCAAATACGGTGCCTTAGGAGTGTGGGCGTAGGGTGCCTCTCAAGCTGCATTCAAGCAGCTTTTTCCCCTGCGTCCTCTCTCTACTAGCGATACCTGTGCCACTAAGAGCGAGAAATAAACGTCAACTTCAGAACTTCACGGAGTGTCTCACTCGTTATACATGACTGAAGTAAGTCACCAAAGCCGTGGAGCAGAGGGGATAGTTTTTATTTTGTGTTATTCATCAATAGGAGGCTAACAGGATAATCATTTTTAAAGATAACTGATTAAAAAGCAGAAGAAAACACAATCACATGCCACCGGAGGGATCCGAACCCACGACCTCCGACTTTCGCGCGGGTTCACAACATGTTAAAAATAATTCAACCCAAAGCGCGTAAACAATGTAACTTTTTCCCAGTATTGTCCTGCGCATGCGCGAGTACACTCCAGCCAAGCCTCCTCGTCTGTTATTTTCGCTGCACGTGTGCGTCCAAGAACGACGTTTCCTAAGCCAACAACACCAGTAATTAGGTGCATCTTCAAGGCCCTCCCAGAAATACTCGTGCATTTCCAGTCAAAGCCAAACTTCCTTTCCAAGGCAATTATTAATACTGCTCGAATTAACGAAATTCTCACGACGGCACTGCTTTCATAAATAGGCTAAAGCGTAGGAAAATTTTCAGCTGGGAGGTAAGAAAGAAACTGGCTGACAAGTTTCTCACACTCCCTTTTTCTGACGCAAGCTGCTCAAGTAAAAACTTTTTCAGCTATTAAGAACTATTTTCAGAACTCGATTTGCTTTCTTTTTAATATATAATTGGCACAGCAGCTCTCCCCATGAGATCACAGTCCTTGGGTTACATACGCAAAACAGCCACTGCAGCTTTGGTGCCCCTCCTGTCTCTGATGTGAACTTTCAGGCTACTTTCGGTGTTTGAGTGTGCTTAGTTCCAGAGTACTTTTTCACCTTGGTTAGGAAAGGGAACATCAGTATGCCTTCGAAATTTCCTCCTTTGCGAGATTTGAAACCACATATCTCATCGAGACACACAGAAATAAGTCAGTTTCCAGCTGACAAAAACACGGCGGCATTATACTTCCAATTCACAGCCAAAGCTGTGAATCCAGGTAAAACAACTGGCTGCATATTATCGAAGATCGCGGCTTTTGGAGTTTTGACTTGGCCGAGAGCAGCATCTAAAAGAGAAGCAGTTTTACCAGGATCGCGCAAATATCCGGCAATTTGAGAAGGCTAGAATTTTTATGCAGCTCATATGTAGCCCTACGTCGGGTCGCCAAAGCCCCCTGTCATCATTTATGAGAAAACACCATTAAAACGGTGTTATGGGATTATTTTGCCAGCATTAGTTATGAGGAAACGAAGGTTGAGCAATGCTCATACGAACCAGTATTGCCCGATGGCGGGGCATAGTCAAAGTATAGAAAACTGTCAGCCGGAAAATAGCCAGCGATGCATCAAGACGAGACAGTTAAGAGCCAAAAAGTATGCAACGTTGTGGTTACGAAATTGCCGACGCATCTGCCATTGCAATGTGCTCTTTAAACTCCAACACAATAAGCTAAAAGCATCAGGCGACAAAGCAGGAAGTGAGACGTACCTCCTATGCAAAATCCGATGCCCTTAAATACAATCACGTTTATTTGAAAGGTGAGAAATGGAGCCAACAAAACGCGGACACGCGCTTTCTCTTTCCTCTGTTCCGAACCTTTGAAGTTATGCATCAGCTAGCCATTTCTGGGCAGAGGAGGAAGTGAAAACTGAGTCTGTCAATCTTATTTAAGTTATCGCGATCGGAAGGAAAACTGCATCAAGAAGTTTCCTTAAAAATTAGGAAGTGGCCACAATAGAGTGGCTTACCTGGGCTCTTCGACCACGGCGGAGCTACTGGGTCTTCGCCTGGGCTTGGACCTGGTGCTCACCCTTACTCCGCCGCCACCCAGGTGTGCTCTGCTGTGTGATTCCCGTGCCGCCCTCAGCCGCCTGCAGACTCCCGGCCGTGGCACCCGGTTGCTGTGCGCGTTACGCGAGCGCATTGAGCGCCTCGCGGAGCGCAGATGCAGTATTCGCGTGCAATGGGTGCCCTGGCACTGCGGCATCCGCGGCAACGAGCAGGCCGACGAGCTCGCCACCGCCGCACATCAGCTTCCTCCCAGCGACGAACCGTTCGCCCTGGAAGACGTGCGTGCGGTGATCCACGACCACCTCCGTCAGCAACACCCGGACCCTCGCATCGCGCGAGGAGAGCGCATTTCTCTCGTCGGCGCGCGCTCACTGCCGCGCCTCCAGCGGGCGATGATCATCCGAGTGCGCGTCGGCTGCGTGTGGCCCGGGGTAAGACGGGTGCGCCACGGACTTTCGTCGAGCGACGCGTGCGCTGACTGCGGCGCAATGGAGACATTGGAGCACATGCTCCTTCGCTGTACCGCTTCTGCAGTGCTGCGTCGCGAGATGCTCGCGGCCTACAGGGCGCTGGGAATCATCCCGGACAGTTTCGAAGCGCTCCTGTGGCCGCGCGGCAGTGCGCGCACCCGCGACAGAACAATGGTGAGCCTCTGTGTGTTCATCGAGCGGGCAGGCTTGACTTCCCGCTTGCTCTTCGCCAGGTAGTGCACGCGTGACACGAACGCTCCGTTGATGCTACCTCGGACGGTATACGCGGCCGGGCGCCCCACCCCGGCCGCTAGTGCAGTGTGCCGCGCGCGCGATTAGTCCGAGACAGGACGCTACGTGCGCGCGGCTATGTACATACAGTTTACTTCTTGTGTGAGTGATTGTGCGCAGTGGCCGCTCGCGCGCACTTATTTTCGGACAATGCTTGGACATTAGCGCGCGAGCGGCGCGAACTTGATTACTTTTGTATTTTGTAAATAGTGTACAAAGCTCTCCCCTGTCCTTTCTTGCTGTCGCTCCCCTCTATACTTCTCCTCACTATCCTCTCCCTTTCCCTTTCGTTTCCGCCGGCTGCAGCTCGGGTGCTTAAGATATTAGATAGCAATTGCCGCGGCCGGCAACACTCTTTTGCTTCACTTTTTTTTTTTAAATAAACCACTACCAGAAGGAAGCCAGGAAAAAGTTGCAGTAGGCCTATCCGGCGGCCATTTTCAACGCAACGTTTTGGGACCGACTCGGTCCCAGGAATTCAGGGGTGCTTGAAATGTTACACAGCAGCAGACATCCTCCTTCACTTTCCCTTTGTTAACGCGCGGCAAACACGGAGGTAGCAGCAGTAAGAGGATGACAGAAAAGGAAAGGAAATTAGCACGGGCCTGTGACTGGCGAGTTGTCACCACCACCACTGCAGGCGTGCGGATAGGGAGGATAATAGGTAGAGGGGGAACAGGAAGGATATGGCGCTCCTGGAATCTTATTCTTCATCCTGGAGGAATGCTGTCAACTGTGATCCCAGCTTCCTGGTTTCCTGGAACTTTTTGACTACCCTTAGCTGGCAAGCATGTCTTGGGTGCAGTGATTGTTGGGCCATGCCTTTTTCGTCGTGTTGTCGGAACTCGGTGCAATGTAGCTGCGGTGGACAAAGGGAGAAGTTTTTGTAAGCCCCTGGTGGCGTTCCTGAAACGCAGACAGAATGCGCGTCGACGTGGCTGTAGCAGGCTTTGTAATGCAGGTTTCACATGCAGGCCAAAACGCTAGAGAATCCTCCTGCCACGACTCAAAAACCTGTTCTGAGTCGCCGCAGCGATCAGCGGCGGGGTTCGAAAAGTTGGAAATTTTCGCTGCGACGCGGAAAACGCGATGCGATATTCTGTTTTTTGAATCTTTTTCGTGGTTTCCACAAGACAAATAGCGGTGAAATTTGTCGTAATTAAAAACTTTATATATTTTCTTCATTGTCTTCGTGAACACAGTTTTTGAGTCCCGTACACGTGGCAAGCGGCTGGTAGTGGCGCTCGATTCCCTCATGCAGCTGTCAAGCAGCAGCTTGCCTGCGCTGCAGTTAATATTCGCTAAGAAGGCTGTAGGCAAACACCAGACCTAACCAGGCGTGCTCTCCTAACCACAACGTACACGTGCAGGGTTGGTGCTTCTACTTCGGGTTGAAAGACGCAAACGGGCCGGCATAAGATGGCTTCGAAGTCTAGTATACAACGTCCGGTAGTGTTCATGCCAGTGGTGAGCATGAATTCTCGAGTTCGATCGCAGCCATGTATAGTGATCACCCACACGGCCGCGCTAGATCACCGCAGGCAGCTGAAATTAATGCGAAGCCTTCCGCTGTCCATGCTGTGTACCAGTGCCCGATTGATGGCTTCGACATGGAAAACTGCGTCTTTTGAACTGTTATTGACATACTGCATATTAAAAATTGTAGGACGCTTAAGCTTCGCCTTTATGAGTGGAACGCGACAGCGTGTTGCAAATGGTGGTGGTGTAATTAGGAACGCGTTTTTCGTTTTTTCATTTGTTCCGATGAATTCAGTGATCTAATGCAGACTCTAAAATTTGTTAATTACCACAATCAAGGATTGCGTTACATTCCGAGCATTTCTACAGCTTTTATTCCCCTTTTTCCATTTCTTTCAATCGTTTAATTAATCAGTTAATTACAATAATTTCCTTAACTCGTCATAGCTATCACACACCGATCAATCGCTAAAAGCTCAAATTACCACGACAATATTTTTTTACAAAGCCCCCAATTATTTTCGACACGTGGAGGCGACTACTACTGCGCCCTTGCAATGCAAATATGAAATTAAATTAATTTTTATTACTTGCTCGGTGCATCTAGCTAACTTCCGAGGCACATCATGCTGCCAGCATAAGAATTTTATGTAGTATCCAATTGAAGTTACAAAAAAAAAGTGGGAAACCTGACATTGTGCTCTGATCTGGAAACCAACGGACAGTGGATATGCAAATCGAGAGCTGAAAATTCATGTCTGTAACTTCCCGCGTTTCTTTCACATATTTAGCTAACGGGAAGTTTCACTCGGCCCAAAGTACACGCGGGCTAGTATTATTCGTCGGCATAGGATATGCGGTGATGTGAACTAAAACAGCTAACAAGAATGTTCTTAAACATGACTTTTTCCATGTCCTTGAAGAGAAGTTCATTGCACTCATTCATTATTCGTAGAAAGGGACCATAGTCCCTCACAAAGACAAAAACAACAAGGCAGCGACTAGTGTCGCTCGGTACAAACAAGCTATGAAACAAGTACACGACGGCGACTGCTGTCGCCGTTCACACAAAATCATTCACAGCACATCATGTTCAAAGGGTCCATAATGTCCAGGCATCGCGGGGGGAAGCACGCTCACTAAATACAATGAACGCGCACCGACACCGCGCACCACACACTCAATACGGCAGGAGCCGCACCGTCACGCGGCCCCCGCTGGCGGCGATGAAGCGAGTGCTCCACCGCCGCAGGAACTCTTCTTCTGGGAGGGTCACATGATCTAAACACGCCTGTTGAAAAAGGCGCGTCCGAACCCTCTGCAGCATGGGGAACACGGCGCGTTGAGGCCGGCCCTGCAAGGAAGCGACGCATCTCTGGCGCCACAAAACACAGGCCCCGACGCACAGCAAGAGCCGCACAAATGCGTTGCGCGGCCTGGTGTGCGAGTCGAGGCTGATATATTTCGCCGAGCTAGTAGCGTGTCCCACCAGGCAACGGGTCCAGGAGCACCGCCGCAGTGCCGAAGGAGGAAGGCACGTGGGCCGGAGACGGGGAGTAGGGGAAGTGAAGGAAAAGCTGTATTTACATTTTTACATGATTATTTACAAAAATGACAAACAAGGTAAAAACTGAGAAGTCTCAGGGAAACGTTGAGCGTATCGCTCAAGGAGTTGCTCCGGGAATTGCTCCTTGATGAACGGCTCGAGCGCTTTAAATAGGCCCTCCCGAGATCTTCCCGCCTTTTTCAACCAATCGTATGGACTCCGTCCGGGTGCTCCAAGGTCGTTCACCGCTTTGTCGTCTTCCTCGGCTGAGGCCCCTGAATAGTCGGAAGTGGCCGGTCAGGCCAGGTGGATTTCATATCTTGTCTCGAGGAAACAAGATGGGCGAACACCTGCCGCGTCGTCACCTCGCTTCATCCGCTGAGGCCCGTGGATAGTCGGAAATGTCCAGAAGAGCATGTTGACGGGCTAGTCATTTCCGGCCAGGTGGATTCCATATCTTTGTTCCAAGGAAATTCCCCAAATGCGAACACCTGCCGCGGCGTCACCCCGTGGTTGACAAAAGAGCTAGGACCGGTTGAATGGCAGGCGCTTGGCAGACGCTCGTCTCCGCAGGTAGCAGCTGGCGTTGAGACATGTCACCTTGACAGATGCACACAATGTCGGAAGGTCAATACTTGGGTGCCTTGTGTGACGTTTAAGGGGAACTCCGGAAGACCCGTCGTGGCAGCTAGGCAGAAGTGGTGGTACCAGGAATCCAGGAGTTGAATACCTCCCTCGTGTTCGTTTCCACCTGTCATCAGGTTGCATGGGAGCACGTGTATGGAGACCACTTTCGCAGAACGACGCACTGCCTCTGGACATGGCCTAAGTGGACACAGATGTGACGGGAACACACAAAGAGAGCTAAGGGGGGGGGGGGGGGGGGTAGAAACACAACAGCACGTCCGCCGCCCGAAGAGGTCTCGTAGTGGTTGCAGCCAACGCTGCTGCGCGCAGAGACCTGGAGTTGTGTCCGTTCGGCTTTTGGTCACAGCTGGGCCCAAAGGTTCTTCTTGCTTCGTTGACAGCTGTAACATCTCAACCAGCAAAGTCCAAAGCCCAACAAGCAGAAAGCGCCAAAACAGACTTTAAGAAATGCCAAGCTGTTTTCGGTCAACAAAGTCTCTTTAGAGAAAATGAGCTGTCGCGTGAAATTTACGTCCTCCTCCGAAAGTTTCCAAGTTTGACCAAACCAGAATACACAGAGCTTGGTTAGCCAAAAGGGAAAAATTTCCTAAAATTTGGGGGGGGGGGTGCCGTAGCACGGTTTATGTCACAGAAAGCCACCTCCCGTGAGAGCACAAAGGGAAGGTGGAGCTGCTGAACACACATACAAAACAGAGGAAAAAAAAAATGATTCCCGCTAAAGCAAAAAAAAAAAGAAAATACAAATTTGCATAGCGGAATAACGTCTGGGGAGTCAGGAAAGGGCATTACACGGGAAAGCTTCGGCTGAGGCCATCAGCGTTGCCATTATCTCGTCCCTTTTTGTAACGCATGTGAACTGAGTGCCGCAATGCCAAGCTCCAAAATTTCGCTCTCATTTCGCATAGGAGAGTGTAATGAACAAAAGACATCAAGCATTAAACTCAATATGAGATTATGCCTCGTATCCGCCCCTTGCGCGGCCGCGGTCCGACAGCTGCCTTAGCAGATGAGACATTACATAATGCTAGGAATTTCAGCTTGCATTTCTGTACAGGCGAGTTAAATGAACAAAAAGAAACAAGCAATAAACTGAACAGGATTATTCCTCGAAACCGTCCAGAAACAGCGTTACGATTCGAGGAATTTACTGGTTCCTATTCTTCAGCCCCCCCTGCGCGGCCGCGGTCCGATAGCTGCTCTAGCAGGTGCAACAGGACACAAGGCTAGGAATTTCAGCTTGGGACCCTTAACTGTTCTTCGTCCAAGTCTCACGGTTCTGAAGTTTGGCTGACGCTCAGAAAGCAGAACGCGAGAAGGGAACGAACGAGTGCGAATGCCGTGCCAGCGTATCCGTCTCTCTCGGATTGGGTTCGCGCGTTCCGTTCTCTTGGCTTGTGTTCCCACGGGGCGGGTGCGAACTCTTGAACACCGAGGTGCCAAATTGGGGCGGCTACGCGGTTCGGATTTTAGTCGAGCAGTCAACAAGAGCCGCACTTTCCCCTTAATTAACTCTTCCCGTTTGGATACCTCTGTACGCTTCCGCTCCGTGGAAACCCTCGCTGTTGGTTTGCGGGGCGCGTCACTAGCCATCGCGGAACCATCACAGGTTAAGTCGTCGGCGTTCGCCTCATTGTCAGTTTGTGATCCAGCCTGCTCTGGCTCACTACCGTGAGAGTTTATAAGGGTTACAGGGCCACGTTTGCCCTCTTCACCCGCGTGCTCTGCTGGCGCTGCGAATTCTGGAGCCTTCGAACTGGTGAGGACCTGCGCAGCGTTATCTCCAAAACTAAGGCCCTTTTCTTTGTGCAGCATATCCAAGCGATTTGATAAAATCAAGGGATGCTGCATAGGCAGGTTTTGGGAGACGGCTGCCTCGGTCAGACGCAGCTCGAGGGGGCTCTCGATCGCGACGCGGACAGTAAGTTGGTCGTGTTGGATACCTTTCCTATCCTCATACTGGCGGTACAGCAGGCCAGAACGGAGCTGGAAAGGTGTGTTCTTCCGTGACACACCTATGTCACTTTGGGGACTCAAGTTGCGTAGAGATTGGTCTTTCTCTTGCTCAGCGGTGAACGTTTCTCTGTCCACACGAAGGAGTTCGAGAAAGCCATCCGAGTGGGGTAACACTAGATTCGTATTCAGTTCCTCACCTAGCCCCAGCTCATCACTTGCGCCTGCTTCGGAAGACTCACTATAGCTTTCACTACTGTCGGTACTCTTTACCCCTGTGCTAAAAGTGAGTAAGTCCTGGGCTGGCTCGTCATTAGGTAGCGCGGAGCCGTCACGGGTTAAGTCGCCTGCGTTCGTCTCGTCGACAGTTTGCAATAAAGCCTGCTCTAGCTCATCACCGTGAGAATTTATCAGGCTTACAGGTTCAGATTTGCCCTGTTCAACAACGTGCTCTGCTGGCGCTGCGAATTCATGAGCCTTCGAAATGGTGAGGACCTGCGCAGCGTTATCTCCAAAACAAAGGCCTTTTTCTTTGGGCAGCATATCCGAGCGATTTGAGGAAATCGAGTGATGCTGCTTAGGCAGGTTTTGGGAGATGGCTGCCTCGGTCAGCCGCAGCCCGAGCGGGCTCTCGTTTGCGACGCGGGCAATGGGCAAAGACACGCAGTTTTCATTCACGATTTTAATTTCACTTCGCGCCGAAACCTCCTGATTTAATGTCGAATTCCTCTCGGCGCGCTTCGCCAGTAAAATTTGCAACTCCAAACGCATTAAAGCAAGTTGCCTTTCATCGGCTTCCTTGAGACGAAGGCGTTCTTTTTCTATCCTGTCAGCCTCCTCCTTAGCGGCTTCCTTGCGGTAAAGGCGTTCTTTTTCTATCCTGTCAGCCTCCTCCTTAGCGGCTTCCTTGCAGTAAAGGCGTTCTTTTTCTATCCTGTCAGCCTCCTCCTTGCGTTCTTTTTCAACCCTGTCGGCCTCCTCCTTAGCGTTCCTGATTCCCTCCTGAATGACTTCCCAGGTCTCCCAAATTTTGTCACCCTCCTCCTTAGCACCACATTCCTTAATAGCCTCAATCAGCTGCGGCTTTCTGTGACTTTTCCTGGCCTCAATACCCAGCTTTTCACACAGCAACATCAACTCTGGCTTCTTTAGTTTGCCCAAATCCATGGCAATTCTCGAACGAGGACTTTCAAAAATAAGCTGCTACGTGAAATGCTTTAGCGAGCACGTGCAGAAGATTAATCTACAGGTAGTGATAAATTTCCAGAGTTATCAAGCCTGGCAGATTCTTAAAGAAAGTCAAGCGCTCACCACTGCTGAAGCCAGGACCAAGCGTGGACGATCCCGCCGCTGCCAACCAGTTGATATATTTTGCCGAGCTAGTAGCGTGTCCCACCAGGCAACGGGTCCAGGAGCACCGCCGCAGTGCCGAAGGAGGAAGGCACGTGGGCCGGAGACGGGGAGTAGGGGAAGTGAAGGAAAAGCTGTATTTACATTTTTACATGATTATTTACAAAAATGACAAACAAGGTAAAAACTGAGAAGTCTCAGGGAAACGTTGAGCGTATCGCTCAGGGAGTCGCTCCGGGAATTGCTCCTTGATGAACGGCTCGAGCGCTTTAAATAGGCCCTCTCGAGATCTTCCCGGCTTTTTCAACCAATCGTAGGGACTTCGTCCGGGTGCTCCAAGGTCGTTCACCGCTTTGTCGTCTTCCTCGGCTGAGGCCCCTGAATAGTCGGAAGTGGCCGGTCAGGCCAGGTGGATTTCATATCTTGTCTCGAGGAAACAAGATGGGCGAACACCTGCCGCGTCGTCACCTCGCTTCATCCGCTGAGGCCCGTGGATAATCGTAAATGTCCAGAAGAGCATGTTGACGGGCTAGTCATTTCCGGCCAGGTGGATTCCATATCTTTGTTCCAAGGAAATTCCCCAAATGCGAACACCTGCCGCGGCGTCACGCCGTGGTTGACAAAAGAGGTAGGACCGGTTGAATGGCAGGCGCTTGGAAGACGCTCGTCTCCGCAGGTAGCAGCTGGCGTTGAGACATGTCACCTTGACAGATGCACACAATGTCGCAAGGTCAATACTTGGGTGCCTTGTGTGACGTTTAAGGGGAACTCCGGAAGACTCGTCGTGGCAGCTAGGCAGAAGTGGTGGTACCAGGAATCCAGGAGTTGAATACCTCCCTCGTGTTCGTTTCCACCTGTCATCAGGTTGCATGGGAGCACGTGTATGGAGATCACTTTCGCAGAACGACGCACTGCCTCTGGACATGGCCTAAGTGGACACAGATGTGACGGGAACACACAAAGAGAGTTAAGGGGGGGGGGGGGTAGAAACACAAGAAGGCTAACAAAAAACATGCGCGACATCAGCCGCCAAAAAGTGCGCGCTACGACGCACTCAACAAGCGCGTGTTCGAGGGTCTCTGTCGCACCGCACTGGGGACACCGAGAAGAAGGAGCGATGCCCCACGCGGCGATGCGGACCCCCGTTGGGAAGACTCGCCAGCCTCACAGCCAGCCGAAGTCGCGGACGTCTGGTGGTATCCAGTGCGACGTCAAGTCTCGCCACCGTACCCGCCTGCTCCGCTCTAGCTGTTCTGGTGTAGCCTCCTGGATGGCAAGGAGCTCGCAAACGCGGGAGGCCTGCGTCTGAGAGACGTCGACCTCGGGCAGGGTGGCGGTGAGAGACTCGGCCGTCCGACAGACATACCGGAAGAACGCCGGCTGCTGTTCGGCTGAAGGACCTACGAGTTCACCAAAAAAGAGGCGCCGCGAAGTCCCGAGAAGGTAGGCGAGGAGCCCTCTTCCCGGGTAGTCGGTGGTGTTGACCAGGTCGCGGACGCCTCGAACAGCAAGCACGCTGCACACTGTGCTCAGGTTGGGCAGGCTGAACCAGCCCATGCACGTGGGAAGACGGAGGAGCGCGCGAGCGACGGTCTCCGTTTTTCTCACCCAGAAAAAACTGCCACAGAGAGTGGCCAAGCGGCGCGTAAAGGTGCGCGGCGGACAAGCGACGCGAGCTATATAATAGAGCGGCGCGTACACCGATGACCTGATGATAAACGCGCGTTCCGACAGCGACAGGCGGAAACGCGCTGCTACTGTCAGGCGTCGCTCAGCGGTCGCTCTCAACTCGGTCCACGAGTCGCGGGCTACCTCCCCCGAGGAGAGGAACACGACTCCTAGCACCTTACAAGCCAGGACCCACTCCACCTCGCTCAGCAGGTCCGACGCGAAGGCCCCGAAACGCAGAGCCTTGCTCTTGCCCCTGTTGAGGAGGGCGCCGGATAGCTCGCTGTAACTGGAAAAAAGCCGTACAAACGATATACGAAGCTGTCCGCGTCCCTCAGAAACAAGGACACGTCGTCAGCGTATGCTGACGCCTTCACCTGGCCCTGGACAGGCAAAGGGAAACCGCGAATCGACGGAGACTCTGCTACGCTACGCAAGAGCGGGTCTAAACATAACACGAAGAGCATAGGTGACAGGGGACAACCCTGGCGAATACCGCGCTCTATCCCGAAACGTGCGGTCAACGCTCCGTTGAAGAGCAAGCAAGCTGTAAGATCGGAGTACAGCCGCTCCAACCGCTCTACGAACTCCGGAGGAAAGCCGAAAGCCCCGAGAACTCCAAAAAGGTATCGGTGCTCGACCCGATCGAAGGCTTTAGCCTGATCGAGAGAGACGAAACAACCCGGAATTCCTGTTCTCGAGGTGAACGTGAACAAGTCACGCGTTAGTGCGAGAGACGAGAACACCGAGCGTCCGGGCACGCTGCAGGTCTGCGCAGGGCTTACGAGCACCGATAAAATCTCACTCAACCTTTTAGCCAGCAGTGACACCACGATCTTGTAGTCTGCGTTTAGTAGAGTTATCGGGCGCCACGCCTGCGGGTCAGATCGACACCCGCCGGGCTTCAGGATGAGCACTACGCGGCTCTCTCGAAAAGACTCCGGCCTCTCGCCGTCCCTGACGAAGGAGTTCACCATACGGAGGAGGTGATCCTCCAGGACGGTGTAAAACCTAGCATAAAAGCTGATGGGAATGCCGTCAGGGCCTGGAGCTGAGGCGGCGTTCATGCCCTCAACGGTGGCGAAGAGCTCTTCCGCGCATAAGGGAGCGCTCAGCTGCGCGCCGAGATCACTCGGGACCTGCGGTAGCGTAGCGCAGAAACTACGGAGGGAGTCCGTGAAAGAGGCGTCGTCCCGCCTTTCGGCCTCGGAAGCAAACAGCTGCGAAAAGTGACGCGTAAATGCGTCAGAGATGTCAGCCGCGCTGCTGCTCCTGGTACCGTCCGGCAAAACTACCTCCTCCACGCGGGCCTGTCGCTCCTCGTCAAGGCTACCTGCCCGTACTTGGTGTAATACGGTCGGATCGGAAACCGGTCGGCCCTGTACGAGCGCCCTACTTGCTGTTCGCGATGACTGACGCAGGAGTGTGTGGTAGCGCGCCTTCAAGATGTTCAAGTAATCGCGCATGGCGAAAGTAAGCGGCGCGCCGCGCTGCATGTAATTCAGTGCATCTGTCCTACATTGCACTTTTCGATGAGAGGATGTTTTTCTCAGCCAAATTCTGGGCGTCCTCTTTTGTTGTGTTAGTTTCCGGCATTTCGTTGGAATCTTGTCTATGTTTGACACACAAGGCATCAGCTTTCATCTTTATCTGATGCCGCCGCTTAGCTATATCTCCAAATTTGTTGTCATACTCCTGCCTGGAGTGTGGTAAATGCTTTGAGTTCGTATGCAAGTGGCTATTTTTTGGGCCTTGTGACGACCATTGACGAAAAGTTAAGGGCCATTTTCCTTAACCGTACACCCCATCGATCTTTCCCGATGCATATTTCCGTTCAAGATAACCGTACGCCCCACCGATCTTTCCCGATGCATATTTACAGTCAAGATAACCCGCATGATGTTGGAACATGTCCGTTTGAAGTGTGTATACACAATTCATTTGGGCTTGTTTTAAATAGAAGTGGGACTTACAATAACTTGAGTGCGTTAATTTTATCACATTTGCCTTCCAAATGCCTTTTTGAAGCGAAAAGCTTCACTAGGCTAGTCAACACCGAGGCTAGCGTGGGCCCCGTCATCAGAAAAAGCCACAGGTGCGCATGCGCGAACTGCGTGACGTCACGGTGGACACCCCAACCGCGCCGTAAGGGAAGGAAAATGAAAAGAAAATTGGTTTTAAGGAAAGGAAACGACGCCGGTCTCTCTGATATCTCGGTAGATACCTTGAACCGCGCCGTAAGGGCCTTAAGGAAAATGAAATGAAATTTGGTTTTAAGGAAAGAAAATACCTGTCTCTCATATCTTGGTGTACACTCGAGAGGAATGCACGCCACAGTACATGTCTCTAAAGCAACCTTCAAGACAGCACCGTAATGCACTACATGGGCGGCTCCTCCTCCGCCTTGCCGCAGCTTTTCGCTTCGAGATATCCAGGCTTAACTTCAGCTAAGCCACAGCAAATTTTGTTTCCCCGAATTTAATCGAAAATTCCTCTTATTGCAAAGACACCAATCCCCTTGTGTTTTTTTTTTTCAATTCTGTATTTATGAAAACGTGCAGTTTGCAGTTCTGAACACGCGGGTGATGACCAGATTTCCTGTGACATCTTCCTGTTTCCCGGAATTTTGGCTCAACTTTGCGGCTTCTACCTTAGAACGTATGTCATTAAGCGTAGAAAGTTAGGCTAGTTGGTTGCTAGTGCGTGAGTGAAGAAACTTTATTTCCGCCAGAAGAAGACCCGTGCACCTCCGGGTCCGCACGCAGGCGTCCGGGGAGGGGCAGCGTCGCAGCTGGAAGACTAGCAACGATATAGTCGCGCAGCTTCTGCTGCCAGGCGGGTAGCGTATCGTTGTATGCTAAGGTCGGCACTTCTGAGTATTGTCAGACATTCCAACGGCTAAAAAGACGTGGACGAGGGTAGACAGAGAGGACGTCCTGTCTGTCTACCTTCGTCTTTCTAGCCACTGGAATGTCTCACAATAGTACCTTGGAACGTGCACTTCTCGTTTCCGTTTTTTTTTTTCAGGAACAGGAAACTGCTAGAAGATGGTTCCGTAATAACAAAAGCTGCTGCGCAAGCACCTGAATGGAAAAGGGGACTTAGGCAAGCACACCTGCAGTCCTAGCTGTGGGAGACCAGGTGAATGGAAAGACTCACTGGATGAAGCTAGTTCCGTCATCCTGCTTCTCAAGAACTCAGATGAATAAAATATGCGTTGGTCCCCTAAGCTGTCTCGCATCTTTGCAGGGAAAATATTGTACAGTGATGAGATGGGTTTATTTCCACATAGAAGTTAAGAGTAGGGCTGGCTTCGCTCTGAAGAGGTCAGACAGGCGTGATTCATCGGGGACACATATTCCGTACTGCACTACATTATTTTAATTCGTGACTAATGGCCACTGGCAGAGCTGATCGCGTCGAATCATTGCCTCATAGTTGATTATGTCGTCGACTAAGAATATGTTCGTTAAAGAACGCGTGCAGCAGATAATACGTACTGAGCCTCAAGATAATAGAATTATTGCATAGCATGATCGGCGATCTGCTTTCGCGGTGCGCTTCACACTTGTCCGAAAAACCGGCGAGCGAAGCGGATTCTCTCACCGCAAAAACTATAGAAAGATATGACTTAAATAAACAGCAATTGCTAACATTGGGCCGCGGGGTGCTGTATTACTCCGCTGGCTAATCGCAACTATAAACGAAATCAGCTTTTTAATGTTTGACTACACCAAAAAACCCACGTATCAATATTCTAGAGCTCAATAATTTTTTTCTTGCGATAAGCTTCTTACTCCAGGCCACCACGTCATCGCTCGCAGCAAACACAGATATGGTTAGAAACGAGCATAAATCGACGCTATTTTGTTCTATAACCGTATGCACGCTTGCGTACATTAAACGGGGCCACATTCCCGCTTTTCGTTCACCGTAAACATATATTATAGCCGGACAGTAATTTCAGCCTAGTGGCGCCATTCTTGTCAGGACCGGAAGCATTACTCTCAACAAACGCACGAAGATGACGGGCGCGTGGCGCCATCTTGAGCTTTTATTGCGTCGTGCGCAGTGGCGACTCGGGGAAGCACATCGCGTGGACAGCCAGAACTCGAAAGGAACGGTTCATTTAGAATGTTCTACTTTGGGCGAATGTGCCTTGGGATGTTTGGTGCAAATTTCTGGCCGTAATGTTGGGAATAAACAAAGTCACGTGCTGCACCTGTTGCTCTGATTCGATAACAAGACTACTCGTACATCAAGATGGATGGACAGTTGGGCAAGTTCTTAACGGTTCATATCGGAAAGCGCAGCGCAAGAGACGCAAGACGTACAGAAAGAGGACAAAGGCAAGCGCTGACTCAACACAAATTTTAAAATAAAATTAGTTGCGAGGTAGCCCTTGTCTTTGTCCTCTTTCTGTGCCTCATGTGTCTCTTTTGCGTTGTGCTAGAGTCTTTCTATGCTTTACTAAAATTATTAAAGGACTGTAGCTGTACCTTCCAATACGTGTACCCGTACATGACTGCAATCTGAAATTTTTCTAAGCAGAATTTCTCCAGTACCAGTACTCCTTCAAACCACATCACACATTGCTCAGTAGGCGTGCTTAGTGTTTTGGGGGTGATATGTGTTTGTTATGGGCTGATGCCTCATCACGTGCACAGAAATGTACCCGGCGCTCTCCGCCTTTGAGTTAGAGCAGGGATGCGAATGTGATGAGCAAGTAGAGGCAGGTATCAGTGAAGGGAAAGCGCCATTGTACCCAATTTGGTTACAGATGGCCCAGGCTGACAACAGTCTGGAAGCCTCTGGGCCTGAGGCCAAGGGCTCCCAGGGGCCCCAAGGTAGGGAGGGGCCCCTGGGCACCTCGAGCCTACTCTGTTTTGTTATCCTGCTGAGGGGGTATTGTGAAGCCACGACAGGGATAAGGAGGGGCACCTCCAAACCTGTTTCCATTCACCACTGAAGTCGTCTTGTCTTTGTCTGTCTTCCCCCCATATGACTCACTATCGCCGTTTACAGGAACGCGACGCCCTGCTGTGGCATTCTGGCTTCTGCAAGCTTCTCTCCCTTGTTGTTACCCCTTTCACCCTACCCCCTCCACCCTCCACATGCCCCTTTCTCATGCTTTCAGGGTCTTTGGTATCTGAAATGTCGTCATCAGCAAAAACGTCCAATGAGCAAAGCAGACTTCCAGTGGTCTGTAACTCACCCGACACTCATTGGTGAAGACGTTAGTTTGTCGCCGCCTATAAGATAGGGTGCGCCCAATATGAAAGGAGCTTTCCAGTGGTCTGGCACCCGCCCTATACTTCGTCACCGCCTCGTAGGCGAGGAGGGTATATGCTAGATTTGTTTTAAAAAGGCCTGCAGCGGCCGTGCCGAGTCCAGTCTGTCCAGTAGCGTGGCTTTTTGGGCTTGTTGGTACATACTTCAAAGACACTGTAGCGCAGCAAAAGACGAGGACACAAGAAACGAGAGACGAACAGCACGTTCTACCGGGTGGTAGTAATAGCTTGGTTTAGGCTGACAGTTCGAGACAGCGCCTGTCCCGTCCACTTGTGTGTCGTCCGTGTCCTTTTTGCGCTATGTTTTCAAAGCATTTTTCGTCGCTTCGTGTTCGTGTCGTGCCGGTGGTCAGTGGGCCAAGGCTTCGCTCCGGGTGCTGTTCGAGTCCGTCCTCGTACCGAGTGTCACATCTTCTGCACATCTGAGGACGTCAAGCAAGCGGAACCTTGGAGGAATGGAAGGTGAGTGTGATCTCCCGTTTCCAGCGTCCGCGCTCGTCACCATGGCCCGTACCAAGCAAACCGCGCTTGCTCGCGCGT
Organism: Amblyomma mixtum; assembly: GCF_055824585.1. Taxonomy (NCBI): domain Eukaryota; kingdom Metazoa; phylum Arthropoda; class Arachnida; order Ixodida; family Ixodidae; genus Amblyomma; species Amblyomma mixtum. The sequence goes on from NC_143021.1 coordinate 128,643,664, forward strand.
GTGTTGCCTCGGTGCGTTAGCCGTTTGCGGATTTCCTTCCGAGAGACTGCGGCTTCGATTCTACCTGGGTGAACTGTTTCAATTCCATTCTGGACGCGTTTAGCCAGGTTTCGGGAGCTTCTTGTTGATTGTTGGCGCGGCGTGTTTACACTCGCGCGCGGTCACCGCGCTAAAGCGGCCGCCCGATCAGGCGGTCGCTACGTGGTGTGCCATCATGGTATCGCCCTCGCGGCTCAGGCCGTTTACGTTTTTCTCGCGTGAGCCGCAAGGCTTCACGAATGCTGATTTATGCAAGGACTTGGTTCAGCGTTTCAACAAGCACGAGCTTGGTGGAGTGCAGGATTTTGGTGCTGGTCGATTTGAAGTGATTTTTAAGACGAGGCAGGCAGTTGAGCGCTTTTTAAGCGATCCTGTTGTTAAGGTACGGGATGTAGTGATTGTTTTGAGTACCGCGGTGTGCGGTCCAAGTTCGTTCGCGTGTTTGGCTTCCCCCTGGACCTGCCCGAATCTCTGCTCACTTCTGAGCTCGAGGTTTTTGGAAAGGTGCAGGGCCGTACGATGGAGTGTGTGCCTGGTTTTCCAGATGTCCCCTCTGGTAACCTTAAGATCAAGATGGAGATGGCGAGACCCGGCCCGAACCTGCTGTACGTAGCTGACAAGGTCATCCAGTGCGAGTACGAGGGGGTCGTTCGCGTTTGCCGCCGGTGTAACTTTGAAGGACACCACGCGGCCGCGTGCAAGACACCCAAGTGCTCGCGCTGCGACCAGTTCGGCCACGAGGCATGCCAGGCAGCGTGTGCCAGGTGTCAAGGCGATCACGCAGTGTCCACGTGCAGAACAAGGAATCGAGCCCTGTCCACGTGGTCGCCCCAGAGGAGGGAGCTGACGAGGCCAACGCCGGGAGAGAGGAGGTCCCGCCTGCCGCGGCGCTGCCCTTTGTCCCCGCCACACCCAGTGGCGGCGAGGGTGACGCATCCGCGGCGGGGCAGCGCCATCTTGGGCGGGGGCGCCCCCTTCTCTCGCTTCCGCTGCGCCCAGCAGTGGCGAGAAGGGTTTGGCAGAACCTGTTGTCTCGAACAACAGCGAGGACGCGGCGGGTGTTCCCGAGCCCATCAGCCAAGAGCTGCCGGGAGAGAGGAGGTCCCGCCTGCTGCGGCGCTGCCCTTTGTCCCCGCCACACCCAGTGGCGGCGAGGGTGACGCATCCGCGGCGGGGCAGCGCCATCTTGGGCGAGGTCGCCCCCTTCTCTCGCTTCCGCTGCGCCCAGCAGTGGCGAGAAGGGTTTGGCAGAACTTGTTGTCTCGAACAACAGCGAGGGCGCGGCGGGTGTTCCCGAGCCCATCAGCCAAGAGCCTGCAAACCAGCCAGCCTTGGATGCGAGCACTTCGGTGACCGCGGCTGCTGCGTCACTGCAGGACGAGCGGTTCAAAACTGTGAAATCCCGCAAGCGCCGCAAAAAGCGCAGCGACAAAGGCGTGTCCAGTGCTGCCGCGGACTCGGATTCTGAGGGAACCTCCTCCCAGGCACGGCCTGCAGCCAGGCGCCACGTGGCAGCCAGGTCTCCTCCAGCAAAGGCCTCCCGTGCGGTCCACTCCTCCCCCTCGGACATGGACTCGGATATTGGTGAGCGCAATTCCATTTGTCCAAATTGTCTGGTTGAGGATTGCGAGTGTTCTGTGCTTTCATCCGCCTCCTACTCCTCCACTCACGAGGGGTAAAACTTTCTGCTGGGCGAGTTGGCTGATTATACTAGTATGTTGTAGACTGAAGAAGTTACTGTACTCATCGCTCTCAAAAACACTTCTATGTTTGCACATGTGCAGTTGGTTGCTAAATGTAATATGTGACTAGAATTTGTTTACATTCTGAGTGTAGGTGCTAAGAAATTGTGTAATCTGGGAATGTATTGAATGGAAGAGATGGAGTATAACTCCATGGAACATTTTTACTTGCAATTTTGAGCGTATGCACCAGGACTATCAGCGATGTTGAACTGCGGCTCAGTGGATATGGTGCTCGGCTGTGCTGACCCGAAAGACGCGGGTTCGATCCCGGCCGCTGCGGGATTGAACCCGCCTGTTAATGTCATGACCGTTATGCAAATTGTTTTGGCAGTAGACGTGGACACTATATGTTGTTCTTTGCTGCTGTTCTGCTTGAAATCTAACATTGACAACACAGCAGTGGCAAGGTACAACAATTGCACACATTAGGTTTCAGAGCGTGTTGAGCATGAGGTAGGTTCTCTGAAAGTAGGCCAAAATATAGGTTTTAATTTAGTTTCTTAGTGAGATACTTCTGTTCGCTATCTGACGTGACTTCTTCTGAATTGCAAGTTAGGGTAGAACTTCTTAGCTCTTTGGGGGGCATCATTATTTGACAGCATTAGCAAGACCATTTACTTGCTGTGTATACTTGGAAAAAGCATGCCACCACCACCTCTGCTGGTTGTAATGGTGTGATTCGTTGGCAGTACCGTTAACAGGATGTTGCTTTAAAATGTTGCTGTTTCGCTTTTGTGAGACTTGTGTGATGTTCCATTCACAGAGAGCTGATGCCAGTACTGCCCCAAGATGGCATCTTTGTGGTGGACTCACTCCTTGTAAAGCCCAACGCCCACCAGACCGATGCAGTGCTGTGGAAGTGGAGGGATGATAGAGGGCTATGGCACCCATACTCTTCCATTGACTGCAAGATCATTGAGGTTGGTGCCTGCATGTTCACTTGTGGCTGCTATTTTACAACTGCAACCATTTCATACTATGTCCTGGTTCACAAATGTGCGAGCGCTGGGCTGCGTACGCTCATCACCTTTTCACTGTTTATGCCTTGCACTGCCTGTAGTGTGATATTGAAACTACAGCGTTATCCACTTACGATACCAGATATAACTATATAGTGCTTAAGATGCTTTGTCTCCTTGCTTTTTTTTCATAGCCTTCTCCGCAGTCCTCAGGTGCATTTGGGCAAAGCATCGAAATGATGACTAGCTTGGCTGGCATTTCCTCTTAGTCTCTGAATGGATCATGCCGTCAGAATTTGACGATATTATGGGCATGTGCACCAGGCAATTGTTTTAGAAATTTATCCAGGATTTATATTGTGAAGAAAAACAGCGTAAGATGCATAATTTTTGCGTTTGTTATACGGCAGATTACACGAACCAAGAACAAAATAGCAAGGTTCTACTGTATTTCTCTGAAGGGCTGTGATGGCTTTGCAGGGTGTGTAGCAACCTTGAATCATCAGGGGAATTTTCTTTACCTGGAGAAATGAGGGAATTGTGAGGGATACGATCAAGTGACAAAGTTAGAAAAAAGGACTGACTGAAATTAACGCAGTGGTCTGCCGCAAGTTCCGACGGTACTGCGAGTGCCCAGCACACGGTCTCTCCACGTTCGCGTGGCATATTTTTGCTTCTAACATGTATAAGGCATGGCAGCCTGTCTGTTTTAGGTGTCTTTTTCTTCTCATCCATGATGTGAGCATTGTATATACTGGTTCATTCTGTACAGGTTCCTGGACTCGACAGTAAATTTGCCACCCTAGCGTGGCATCAAAATCAATCGAGAAATCTTGCTCTCGGGCCTCATCAATCTTGTAGGCTATTGCAGAAACAAACAAATAGAGGCTAGTTTCGCTGCGGTTTGAGCTGTGATGTGGTCATAGAAAGCTGATATTTTTTATGGAAATCTCTTGGTTAGTTATATGGGGTTTTATGGCGCATAAGCAACTATGGCTATCATGCGCCAAACACAAGGGATTCTCTTGGTGCTTGTCCCGTGGCATTGCTGTTGTCGAAAGGGGTGCCAGAGTGAGCACGGGTGCCTTCATTAGAAAGGCAGGAAAGGGCAGTACTTTTCACTGGTAGAAAAACCAACCTTTGAAAGCCTGAAATAATCTCTGGCAGTACAATGAGCAGTTTATGAATCCCCTGAAAGCATGCGGAGTGTTTCGTTTAGATAATTTTCCAGCATTTTCTCAAAGTGGTGCTCTTTGTTTCTTCTGTAAAAGCACGTATGACCACCACTCTTATGAAGCATTAAAAGAGAGCAGAAACTTGTGAGCATAATTTTTAGAAACTTCCAGATCTAAGATCTCTGAGGCACTTCTCGTCTGGTGAGAAGGAAAACAGCTGCTGTCACGAGGTTGTCACGAGGCAGCGTGGAAGACGTAGTCTTGTTAAAGCTCTCACTCGCGTTGTAGCTGAAGAGCATCATCTCCATTTGCCAGCTTACAAATTCAAGCTGTCACGTTTTTCCCTGCTCACAGTTATGCTTCAGGCAAATTGTACCATTCTACATGATTTCCCCTCATTCATTGCGCTGCTCAATAAGCATTAGGATGTGATATATTATGAGGAGTAAAATATTGGTGTCGAATACTGTTTCATTGGTGCATTTTGAGGAAACATGTTTGTATTGTAATTTTAACTATCTGTATTGATATCTGAACTACTCTAGAATATTCAGTTGTATTTGCTCTGAATTTTATTACTATTGGCTGCTTCAAAATGAAAAAATTTGATGTTGACACGCACTTGGCAGAGAACATCAAATGCTGGGAAGAATAAAGAAAAGAAGAAAAGAAGCTTTCTCAAACAGGGAAAGCAAATCTCTTTTCAATGCAGCTTTTGCAGCTTCATTAATTTTTTTCTGTGAATTGATCATGCATACTGTCCATTATTATCGCCACTATGTTTCTCGCTTCAACAGTCGGGAATTCAAAATGAGTAGCTTGCTGGACGCCCAGTTCTAATTTTCTTTGTTGAATGTTCCAGCTCGCCTAGATAGCATATTTAACTCAGGAATGCATTTAGCGGCTACATTTTTGTAATTTTGTCCGCAGTTTTTTGTTATTCCATCCACACTGCAAGGAAACTCGACCATGTAACGCACGCGGAAAGATATTTGAGTGGAATTGGATTCGTACTTTATGTGCAATGTGGATAGCACCAATGCGCTGCACTGGGAGCATTTTCATCCAATGCAAGCAGATGCTGCTTTCAGTTGGCATCTAGATCACAAGGAAAGCAAATATTTATTTTAAAAATGCATTGTACAAAACAAATTTTATCTGTTTATGAATGCACAACATACAGTGCGAGATCACCAAAAAAAACTGCCGGAAAACTTTGCACCCTTTTATTCTTTTGGAATGGGCTGAGTGTTCCAAGTCTAAAAACCAAAGCTGAATACAACGGCCAAATCGCGTATTCCAACAGTGATTTTCCCAAGTGAGCTGTTTGATTTCAAAACTCGACATTGCCCCTCACCCGCTTGTCTTTGCTAAGCATATCGTAGTACCGGCCGGCAATTCGAAAAGCCCTGCTATGCACAGCGTGTGTACGAGAGCAGACGACGCAGCAGTTCCTTTGTCTCTACTTTTGGAGCCCGCGTGACCAGGATTGCTGCTCTTCCTTGGGAGTGACGTTATGACACACCCCGGCGCTCAGAAAGCGAAACCGCTCAGTATAAGTAACACGGTAATAAATTATTTATGGTGCATATGGAGCCTTCGACCTCCTGTGTGCCGCCAGCGTCGGGAGCCACAAAAGGAAATGCAGCAGTGTTGCTGGCTGGCCAAGCTTAACTGCCAAGACTTGATACCTGATAATTTGATCCTCTTAATTAGTACTGGTCTGACCCAGTGAAACCCTTTTGTTGTTTGTCTTGACTATTTTCATTCTCTCTTGAGCTCTGTGCACACTTTTTGTGTGTCGTTCTTCCAGCACATATTGAACAATGTTGCCTTTATCTTTCAAATGTCCATGCACAAGGCCACTACAGGAGTGTGTAGGCTGCTGCGATAGTGTGTTGGGAGATGTCCTAATCTTTATCTGTCTTGCATGCACCTATTCATCGTTCCAGGCTACTGGCTCAAGAACGTGCTCACAAGTCTGCACCCTGGCCTGCAAGCAGAGTGACAACAGACCTATGTCGGCCGGAACTGCTGTGCCAAATAAAGCATTCCTACCAACATATGCCTTGTCAGTGATTAATGAAGCGTATGAATAGATTACTAACAACTGGTTGGCCCTATAGACAAACCATGTTACAAAACAGTCGGTTGAGACGATACCCAGCCACCACATTGTTTCCTCTGCAGAGCCGCATATTGCCTTTCTGTTCGTGCCCCTGCAGCAGAAAATGCTGCAGAGTTAATGAGGAAAATAAATTTCACTGACAAGCTGCTCCGAGACTACTGCTAAAAGGGTACTGAAGCCCAGTGGAAATGTTAATCAGGTAATGAATGTTTGTGGGCGCTGCACGTGTACTTTCAATGCATAGGAGGGGCCAATTCCAACTTTTTTTACAGGTAGGTAGCGCCTTTTCTGATTGCACCATCCCTTGGTGTGGGATGCTTCTAGCTATACTGCCACCTCATTCAGCACTGACGATGCTAGGAAAGCTCTTGCTGAATATTGTAATCTGGGTGCTTTTAAGTGAATGGTCTTTGTAGGTATTTCAAAAGGGGTAGGCAACCGTCCTAGCACTACTGGGGTTCCAACCAACAACAAACTAGGCAGATTCTGTAGTGCTTGGCTCTCGCTGGCAGTTAGTGAAATTGGTATCTCCCTAAACTGCACTCTGAAAAAGCATAAAGGAAACTCTTCCACGGTAATTCATGACATGGAAAACATCACGTGGCTACATTTCTCTTGAAGGCACTTTTTGAGCAGGAATTGGGTTTCACCCAGTTTTCATGATGCTTTGGGTGCACAAACTGGGTAATGTTGGTCTTTACCTGTTAAAAAACGACCCTAAATAATTAAAATGATATTTGGTAAATTCGATTTACAGTCTTCTCTTACCGTTTCTGACCTATCTTTCCTCAAACAGAACAGTGGCTGATTGAATTCGCATCACTTGTTAATGTCAGATTAAATTTTTTTCTTGCTCTGACCTTTCTTATCTGCTAAGGGCCATTATTGCCCGAGAGGTATGTAGGGTGTGTACTGTACACACACATAAATCGCCTCATTCAAATCTACGCCATTTACAGAAAGGTACTTCGGTCCCGTCAAAATCTCGTATTTCAGTGCGACAAAACTGCCTGTAGTACACGCTTATTCAACGGCCGTACAGCTTACCTGTCCTGACCGATGATGAAGCATGGCAATGCAGCGTGGGCGCCATCGTGCTTTCGAGAGCCCCCGGACCGACAGTCTATGAAGGGTCATTACATGCACTATGCGCGCGTTGCTTGCTGTGGGTTGTGGTCTTTGCGGCTGCTTCACTGGAGTTCTTTTTTTTTCCCCCTGCGCTCCTGTCACGACGTGGGGCCAGTTTATTTTAGAACATGCGAGGCCGATCGAGTGGCATCCATGAGGCGCCGCTAATGCTGCCAGTGCTGATGAGCGGTCGCATATAAGGATGACAAGACCAGTGAATGCATTAAACCCTCTCGTCGGGCTCTCTTTATTCCGAACTGTGTGTCAAGAACTATTTTCGGTCCCCTTACCCTTAATTTCAAATCGGCATGATTTGAACAAATTTTCAGTCCCTTAACAGTTTGAAGTATTGAGGCGTCGAGATATGCCCGACCATTGGCGCTTGGCGTTGCAACGATATATATCCTTCTCATGGCGCGCGCACAATTTGGCTGTAAACGTGATGGTCCTTACTTTCGTCTTCAAAAGTCTTGGCGCAAATCTCAAAAGTTTACTTACAACAAATCTGATTTGATTTAATCTGATTTTTCAATGTAACCCACCCCTTATGTAATACCCCCAATCCTGGGGGCCTTTAAGGTAATAAAGTGAAGTGAAGATAAATATAATACTGCTCAAAAAGAGCACGCGGCTACAAAACCACCGTGCCGCTCACACGTGTCCACTATTGGCACCCTCAGTTCGAATAGAATTTGACCAAAAGTTTGAGCTAAAAAAGCGAGCACGAACAACGAGAGTTCACCGTGAGTGAGTGTGTTTGAGGAAGGGTCGTGCTCAATAGGTTTTGCCACTAAAAGCACTGATCGTGGTGCTTGCGTGCGGAACAGCGAAACGATGATATCGATACGAGATGGAAGTACGCGTTATATGTTGTTCCGCAGCTGGCGCTTCTATAGTCCTCACAGTGAAAAGTGGAAGGATTGATTTTTTTTTCTTTCAAAACAAACGTTGAGTAGAACCCCGCTGTTACGTTCGCGGTTGCTGTGTTTTACCAGTGGTACGTTTTCATGAGCCAGTCCAGCTGCCGCAGATCGAAGCCCATGTATACCTAATTGAAACTCGATCGCCTGTATCTGTTACATAACGCAATTGTTGCATAATTTCCGCATCGTATACCGCGGAAGTCGCCTCGCGGTGATAGTTTACACCGTTCCGGCATTCGTTCAATGCGTATGCAATGTCGGCGCAGGGTAGAAAAAGCAAACTATACACTCTATCGGCGCTTGTCCGCCGCTGTGTAAGACGACTTATGGCGGGAAGCCCCCACGCCAAAGCGAGTACGCTTACAGAATAGGTGATTTTTGGTGGGGCTGTTGGCACAGTTACATCGCCGCTGTGATGCCAGCGCGAACGACCCTAAAGCGCGCAAACGAAACTATGCCGCGGCAGACGGCACAAGCAGCACTGTACGAGATGCGGTTGCGCGCGTTGGCTCCGATGGTTTTGTTTCTGCCATCCGCTTTATTCTTGTCACCTGCACCTTAAGATACACAATTTCGAGATTTCGATAGGCGATGATTGTATGGGATTAACGCGGCCACCGCGATAACAGCGAAGAGGAGCACGCGTACCGCAGCTTCGCACGCTCTGGGCATGCTCCCTCATAGCTGCTAAAACCCTTCCACAGACAGCTGCTCAGAAGCGGAACGGACAGTTGAGGAACAGTTTGAACAGCATCATGGAAAAAATAGCACACTCATCACTTGTGTTGTTTGGTCTTTGCTCATGCAGAACAATCCAGAGAAGGACATGGCGCACACGTCATAATAATAAAAAAAAAAACTGCAGGCAACGGTGAACAATTTTTTTTTTCACGCTAAACATTCATCTACGTTTCCTGGCTGTTACTTTTTTTTTGCGGTCCTGTGAAAAACTCTGCAGCAATGTGTTTTGTTGCATTCGACGCTCTGGTGCATTTAACAACTATATGTGGACACTTGAGTGCACTCTGAACTCTCACTTTAGGTTGTACACGCATATATGTTGCCCAAAAATTTAACTTCATATTGCCTCTCCCAGATGCACACAAATCACGTACATCACCACCTCGACAACATGACCACAGATGTCATGCATATTCAAGAATGCTGATTCCATGGCTGCAGTTGAGGTTTTCGGCCAGAAGCATGGGTAACGGGGTGAGCTTGCACAGGTTGATCGCTTGCAACAGAGAAGTAATCACTAGCGAAATGCGTCGTAGTATGTGCACCGACATTTGCAGCTGAACTGGTTTTTACTGCAATGTGAAATGTGTAGTAGTCACTGAAGTAGAAAATAACTCAAGCATGTACTGCAAAAACAAGAAAATTAAATCAAATTGATTCAGCAGGTGACTGTGAGAGTTTTCAATTGCAACGTATATATGCCAATCCTAATTTATCTTCGAGAAAGTACTCTACAAGCTATAATTAGTCCAAAATTGATGGCCTACGGATTGTTTCACTGAAGATGTGGTAATTTTTTAAATAGATTAAATACAGCTAAGATGTTTATTTAACCCGCAGGCTTGTAAGTTAATATAACATATTTAACTTTTTACCAGTTGCAGTAATGCACCTTATTTATTGAGAGGTTGATTATAGCTGGCCGTAATATCCGCATCAGTTTTTAGATTTTTCAAATTGTGATTCTCATCGCGGCTGCAGCGCACTGAGTTTGGGGTGCCCAAATGGGCGAAACTGTACGGGCCAGGAGCACTCGCATCCACGCCTACAAGTCCATACCCAGCTCTTTCCTCGAGCAGTTCCCACTGCGGTAACTAAAGTGTATACACACTTTATTCCCTGCTACTGTTTTTCAAGCTCAGCCAGTGTAAAAGCAGATCCCTTTAAGAGCTGTTCCTTATAAAAGAACTAATCCCAGCTAGGACATATCTTCCACAGAAAGATTACAGCAGAAGCCTTAACACAGCTGAAATACCTGCAGGCTTTTGAAAGGTATCAACTGAAAATGTAGACAGTTTACTCTCATAAATCCCAACTGACCCCTGCTGAGATCACACACAACCCTGTGGTTTCCGTAGCTGGTGACCACTCGAAATCTGCCATGCTTGTGAAGTTGACCTGCCATTGGTCAACTTCACTTCAATGATGTTTCAGGCACACCTCCGTTTTGATTACACAGTTTCACTTAGTTCCAGCTCGAACAGTGAAGCTGCTTTGCAAGAGGTGTGGGATCATATATTAGCAAACAGCTACGATTCTTAATTTGAAACTGTGGCCAACAAATTTCTGGTTGAGACTGGGTGATATTACTTCATATCAGCTGCAACTATGTCAAATTCTCAGTTTAGGATGTTTCTCTTGCACGTATGTAAATCCAGATGGCAATTGCCCAGTGAAAGCAAATTATATTTCACCTGAACTATAGCTTATCAACTCCTGCCTTCATGACTGTAGAAAAAAGGTTTAAAGCTTCTTCAAGTAAGTGCAATATCAGTACAAGACCCACTTAATTTTCATTGAAAGGTATGATGGCATTTTCATCAAGCAGAGAGAGACAGTGGGGATTAGAACTGCAATGTGAGACATGGGTCATATGGTTACTTGGTCGTCAGAAAGCTCAACTTTTCTTATTAAATAGAAGCAGAAATAATTTGCTTATTGTTAAGATGTCAGGTTGAAAGCTCTTGACTTTAGTTGTTATCAAAGCTGCTGAGCAAGAAAATTGTGTAAAGCACACATTTTACCCCATTAAAGATGAAGCATGGAAGAACATACCATCAGATGAACCTGTGCTCACGGAAAAAATAATGCAGACAGTACAATAAGAGCCAACAGCCCCTGTGAAATAATTTAAAGGCCCAGATTGCAGTATAAATCAATCATAAATCAATATGTTCAGAATAATGTTTGCATTGTTTCAAATCAGGTCATTTACTGAGCAGAACAAATAAAATGTACTGCACTCGTTCTGTTAACACATTTTTGAAAAGACCTCTTTGCTGTTTTTCTTCCATTCACACAATATTAAATTAAAGATTACAAACAGCCTGGCAATTAAAGATACATAAGGGCAAACTGTGCAATTACTCCTACCGGAAGCAAAAGAATCAAAACAACCAAAAGCTACACGAAACAATTATTACAGGCACAACAAATACAGATTATTTTTTTTTCTTTTTGAAATGTTACAGTCATGCTGCCTTGTGTATCAATAATGAGAATGTGATTTTGCAAGAAGTGTGCTTAAACATTTTCAGCCTCACCTGTTCTTTCCCAAGATGCCATCTCGGTAAAGCGCTTTCATATAACTTGCACGCACACACACCTTTTTCACTGCCAGAAGACTGCGTGTGGTAATGCAGCAAAACACTGAAGAATAATACACCAGCTTCAGCTGCCCCTTTAGGCTGTGCACGGATGGTACTGTAAAGAGCTGTTTGTGTGATCCACCAAAGTTGTCAGGTATATATATGCCAGTGTGCCGCTTTCCTGTACCCAGCTAAATTTTGTGGTTCCGCAACTTTCGAAGGGAAGTAGATTCTGTTGAAAAGTTTCATATCTAAAAATGGTGATGAGTAATTTCTGTTTGTAAAAAATGGTGATGTCTGTTTGTAAGAAAGGCTATGGAAAGACCTAGAAACAGGAAAATGTATAGACTTGTTGACAGAAGACGGCTATTCAAAACACATTTCAAACATTCTTCAAGCTATATTGCCCACATGGCAAACATGAAGGAGTTGAAACAAATTTTGTAATATCTTAGCTAAGAGTATCATAACTGAGTTCTAATATTGTTTTTTTCTCATGCATACTAGAGCCAAGGATTTCACATTAAAGAGCAACCACAGAATCTTCCGTAATGTGACATAAACATAATAAGCTACCACTATAGTATAAGATAATATGCTAGGATATTTGATTCAGTTCGCATATTCTATTGAATTACAGCTGCAGGATAGAGAACCACGATTAAGTAAAATGCCACTCTATCTGTTAGCCTTTGAAATATTCCTGAAAGAGATCATTGTTTTTGTGCGTTAACTGGAATTCCATTGTCAGATAATGATTTAAGCATATATAATTTATGTTTTCCTGCAACTAATGCATTGTTGTCTCAAAGTGTACTTGATCTGTGAGCAAAACTGTGCAGTCCATGCACTGGAAGACCAAGCACCTGAAGTTATCGAGCTCAAGCCATTAGTGATTAAATTTTTTTAAATAGTATGGAAGATAAAATAGAATCCAGCAGTTTACCAGCCTCTATATATTGGTAGTTTACCACCAGGTTCAGTTTTGGCTATTTAATTTAATAATGAATGGCTATACAAAAAATTCTCAAGTATAGCGAAAAAGGGAGCTCAAAAGCCTAGCAGGTACAGTTTGCTTGGTAAAATCCTATGTTTTATCACATCAAAGATTTTCTGAATACTGAGAAAAAAAGCGCAGTTAAACAATTTGTCAAATGACGAATACAGCTCAGCTGCAAATTTGTCAAGAGTTAATGTAATGCCCCTTCGTGTAATATCGCCTTCCTCATGATTAAAAAAACAAAGAATGTTTAAAAAATTTGTTAAAGAAAATGTTAAAAAAATGTCCTTAACTTGAGCTGAACTCCATTGCCTTCTTATACAGCAGCGAATGTAATCATCAGGTTACTGAGAGAGGCAGTCGAGCACAGCAGTGGGACATTCCGCCAGTAACGAAGGAGGAAGCAAAGAAAGCCTTAGGAGCAATGCAAAGAGGGAAAGCAGCTGGTGGGGATCAGGTAACAGCAGATTTGTTGAAGGACGGAGGAGAGATTGTGCTAGAAAAACTAGCCACCCTGCATAGGCAATGCCTTGTGACCGAGAGTACCAGAAGCTTGGAAGAACGCTAACATCACCTTAATTTATAAGAAAGGAGACGTCAAGGACTTGAAGAATTACAGACCGATCAGCTTACTGTCCGTTGCCTGCAAGGTATTTACTAAGGTAATCGCTAATAGAGTCAGGAAAACCTTAGACTTCAGTCAACCATTGATCAGGCAGGCGTTCGTAAAGGATACTCGACAATAGACCACATTCACACTATAGAGTCAGGACAACCTTAGACTTCAGTCAACCATTGATCAGGCAGGCGTTCGTAAAGGATACTCGACAATAGACCACATTCACACTATCAATCAGGTGATAGAGAAATGCGCAGAATATAACCAACCCCTGTATGTAGCCTTCATTGATTACGAGAAAGCATTTGACTTAGTGGAAACCTCAGCTGTCATGCAGTCATTGCGGAATCAGGGTGTGGAAGAGTGGTATGTGAAAATAGTGGAAGATATTTACAACGATGGCACAGCTACTATAGTTCTCCATAAAATCAGCAATAAAATTCCAATATGGAAAGGTGTCAGGCAGGGAGACACGATCTCACCATTGCTATTCACTGCCTGCTTACGGAGGTATTGCGGGGCCTGAAATGGGAAGAGTTGGGGATAAGAGTTAATGGAGAATACCTGAGTAATTCGCGATTCGCTGATGACATCGCCTTGCTAAGCCACTCAGGACAAGAACTGCAAAGCATGATCAATGAGTTAGACAGGCCGAGCAGAACGGTGGGGCTAAAAATTTACATGCAGAAAACCAAAGTAATGTTCAACAGCCTAGCAAGGGAACTGCAGTTCGCAATTAGTAGCGAGGTGCTGGAAGTAGTAAGAGAATATGTCTACTTAGGGCAGGTAGTGACCGCAGATCTGGATCATAAGAGGGAAATAACCAGAAGAATAAGAATGGGGTGGAGCGCATATGGCAGGTTCTCTCAGATCATGAATGGTAGTTTACCAATATCCCTCAAGAGAAAAGTATACAACAGCTGTATCTTACCAGTACTCCCCTATGGGGCAGAAACGTGGGGGCTAACAAAGAGGGTGCAGGTTAAGTTAAGGACAACGCAGCGAGCTATGGAAAGAAAAATGATAGGTGTAACGTTAAGAGACCGGAAGAGGGCGGAGTGGGTGAGGGAACAAATGGGGGTTAATGACATCTTAGTTGAAATCAAGAGGAAGAAATGGGCTTGGGCAGGGCACGTAATGTGAAGGCAAGATAACCGCTGGTCCTTAAGGGTAACGGAGTGGATTCCAAGAGAAGGCAAACGTAGCAGGGGACAGCAGAAAGTTAGGTGGGCGGATGAGATTAAGAAGTTTGCGGGGATACAGTGGCCGCAACTGGCAAAAGAACGGGTTAATTGGAGAGACGTGGGAGAGGCCTTTGCCCTGCTGTGGGTGTAGTCAGGCTGAGGATGATGATGATGATTGCCGTTCAATTACAGCATTACCCACAGCATCCGACAAGCTGATATGGACCAGATTGCTTTGGTGACCCTGGCACAAGATATCCGCGGCGCTTCACGTTGCGTCATAATAGATCTGTTTCTCTCTCAGACACACATGCGGCTGCTGCAGAATCCATGGATGCGTGTGTTCCTTAATTGGAATGTGGGTGTTTGCGCTGCAGCTACATCTGAAGTGTCATACAAACTTGCCTGAAACCTCGTTTTCCTCAATATATTTTGTTTACTGGTGATTATGTTGGACTGTCTGTCTATTCTTTAGCTTGGTGGGTGGCATATATCAAATTTCTTCCCTTTGTATAAATTAAATGGATGATTCGTTGCTTCACCCCACGTCTTTAAATAATGCTGCTTATTCACCTACTTATTTTTCGTATCGTATATAGGACAGTTGACCACTTGCTTTTGTTCTGCTGTTCAATAAGCTGTAATGAGTATGTGTGTGCAGTTTATGACCAAGTAGAATGAGCCCATGCTTGTCTGAGGTTTGGTTTTATGTGGTTTATCGTACGTCCCAAAGTGACTCAGGCTATGAGGGATGCCGTAGTGGCGGGCTGTGGATAATTTCGACCACTTGGGGTTCTTTAACGTGCACCGAAATCGCACAGTACAAAAGGCCTCTAGCATTACGCCTTCATTGAAATGAGGCCAACAAGGCTGGGATCAGGCCCACATCTATCAGGTCAGCACCTGAGCACCAAAACTACTAAGCCACCGTGGCGGCCTGCCCATGCTTTTCATTCAGTGTTTCGGTATACACACTGCATTTGTCATCACCTGTTGGGTCACCTTGTCAAGCCACTGACAGCAGTAGCGTTTTGTGACTGCTCCCTCTTTGCACGAAAAGAAAATTCAATTTCATTTGAAGAAGTTATGCATTAAAATATTTTGTTCCACCACCTTACTTATTCACTCTCAAGGCTCAAGGGTATTATTTAGAGAAATGGGTGAACAGAACAAATTATTAACAGAACAAATCAGTTGCAGCTTTCTTGAAGGCGATGTTGTTGACGATCGCCGTGACAAAGGTAAAAAAGTGGTTCCAGTCGTTACTGGTGTGTGGATAAAATGAACATATGACATGCGAGAACACAGACTTTAAACATGTGGTCATTACGTGATGAAATATAGGGCTCATTGTAGTGCTTGTGAAAAGCTGAAAATCAGTGCACCAGAGGAAAGAAATAGATGTTGCAAAACAGAAAACAAGACTGTCTGTAGTGTTGAAACTGAATGGTAAAAAGAAAGAAAAATTTATAGTAAAGCAAAAGAAATATCAATATTGTTGTGACAAATTTGTCGTCAAAAAAAGGGCATTTGAAATGCTAAAAACATCTTGCTACCCTAATATCACTCCCAAATTTTATCAAGAATTGCAGAGAATTTTATAATGTGTGGTAAAACAACTATTTTGATTCAAATTTAATACCAGCCTTTGCTGCTCTGCCAATGCCAAAACTTGTAAAAAATTTTCTCGAAACATGTAATACCTATTTGAAACACTTTTTGTATAACGTGTCTATACCTCTGGATTGTAAAGTTGAGATTTCGGGGCATGGTCGAAGGTGTCTACCACTCATATTAATAAGACAGCAAGAGCTGAATTACGACTATCCAACATTAAAATGATCATTAAACTGCAAGATCAAATAGCCCCAGTTTAAGGACTCATCATGCTTCTGCAAGTTCCAGTGGTCCTCGCTAAGCTGGTGCCAACAATACATGATCCCAGCTCTTTGAACAGCACTTCAACAAACCTTGTTAGCAGAAGCACGAAGTTGGCAGGGCACAAAGTGCCATGAAAATGCGGCCGACCATGCTCACGTCGAGGACCTCATTTCAACAGCAACTAACATACACAAATATCTACACAGTACCAAGATTTATTACAACGAAAAAAAAAGGTTTTCCTTGCTGCTAACCAATACGAAGTGGCCGATTTTGAGTCACTGTGACACTTACGGCCAAGTGAAATGTGCCGTGTGAATTACTTCTGCTTATATGCATTGCTTACAAGGTGAGTTATTATTGAGAAAGTTGGCTTAGAATTGAAGAAAGCATATCAGTCTGAGTGGTTTAAGCACACAAACAAGGAATGAAAACATGGGAAATGAGCTGCAACTAATCAATTTATTTCCTGGCTGAAGCACTGTACACAGGAATAAAGGAATCGGTTTGGTTTGGTTTATGGGGTTTAACGTCCCAAAGCGACTAAGGCTATGAGAGACGCCGTAGTGGAGGGCTCCGGAAATTTCGACCACCTGGGGTTCTTTAACGTGCACTGACATCGCACAGTACACGGGCCTCTAGAATTTCTCCTCCAAAGAAATTCCAGCCGCCGCGGCCGGGATCGAACCCGCGTCTTTTGGGTCAGCAGCCGAGCACCATAATCGCTCAGCCACTGCGGCGGCAGGAATAAAGGAATCATTATTAGTATGGCTTCAATGCAAAGCAATACTGCAATTAAATAAGAAATTCAAAAGACAAGCCAGTATGAAAGTTGTTCACGTGCCATCATGTCTATGCTGTTATGACTGGTACCCTAATCTCTTAAAAGACGTTCAATCTCATAGGTAAATGAATGCATATTAAAGGGGGGGGGGGAGGGGGAGTATACACCATTGCCACGCCATCTAGCATACCTACTGACGGAATTAAGTATTCCCACAGAACACCAATGCAGTACACCAATTGTTTGTAATGTCTTTTCTGTCACCCATGCTTTCTAACACAAAATGTGCGTGGATTCAGGCAAGGCAGCTTGAGAGAAGTGTTACAAAACAATTAAGGATTCTTAACCTGCTGGCCACCTTTTTGACGTTAATTGTGGAATATATTGTGGGCTTAGGGCGCAACTGCAGTTAGCTTTGGTGCATAGGGCACACGTCGTGAAGTTTTCATCTTGCCTTAATAGTAGAATGAAACATTGGTCACTGACCATGTCGAACACGTTGATTGATATTTCAGAACCCTAACAGGTTGCTCGTTCAAAATGAAGGACCGGTCATGACAAAGCAGCTCCTTAACTAATCAGGGCAATGACTTTGCATAAGCCTGGTAAAGGTTTCCCTTTGTTCTGATGACTGTCTTCGGAATCATCTATATTATAAAGGATTCCAGGTGCAGCCACACTTACAAATTTCTTTCAGTGGCAAAGATTTCCAAACTCTCCCAAGCAATTTCACGCCCTGGTTGTGCATGTTCTGCCACAGCAGCTGTTCGATTCCTGCCGACATCACTGCGGTGCTCTTTCAGCCGCCTGGGTATGTTTCTAGTTGTCTCCCCCAATGTAGACCGAGTTAATCGTTGCAAGACAAACCATTCCAGGGAACTTCGAACGAGGCAGAGCATCTTTAACATTTGCAAAATCCTCGTGCAATTTACTAGTTAGCACGTGGGCAATATTCACCAAGTGCGTTTTGAAAACTCCTGCCATTCGTTTGGAATGTACAGGGTCGTCAACTCAGTACGAACACGCGCGTGGCCTCACTCTGGATGGCCACTGCGCACGACACGGCCGCGCATCGAAGCGAAGTGGTAGATGACGTGAAGCACCACGTCCAGGTCCAACTTCTCCTTCGCCACTTGGCTGCGATGAGCGGCCGTGCCGTGGCCCTCCAGAGTACATACGGAACCACTGCTCGCTTCAACTGACGAATGCCTCGGGGACTGCAAAACCACCGTGCCGGGATCGTATTTATGACCCTGGCCCCACGTTGTAATGAATTCTCATTATTAACTTGCATATATCCTCTGCGCAAATCAGGTTGAATGCCGAAACGAATGAGCGCACATATGCCTACTCGCAAAACTCATAAATTACGCGAAATGAAAGCGTATTCATGTCGAATTATAACAAGATTTTCCAGAGAAAGCTGGAGCGTCTTCGAAGGCACTGCACAAGCGCGAGCACCCAAACAACGCAAGCACACACGAGTCCTTTCACAACGAATCAAGAGATCACAACGCGTCACGCAAAAGCCAAGGTGACATATACACGGTGAGAATGATGCCAAACGCCTGCATGACCATAGGAAACTTTACCACACCGCCTAAAATCGAAGCGCGACCCCGACATCACACGTCCAGGCGTTGACAGGGGCCGATCAAACAAGCAAACGATGCAAAAACGGCGGCCCGAATCCCGTCCGCCAACAATAAACGAAGCCAAGGCAATCCATGGGTGAAAATAACGCTTTGGGCCGGCTTTTCGTTATTTCCACCGGGTAGCAATAACGCTTTGGCTTGGATTTTCGTTATTCTCACCCGGTCGCAATAACGCCGGCCTATTTTTCGCGCTTAGCCAAGGCATAGGCCAAGCCGATCCAAGTCGTATCACGTAGATAGCCGGTTACCGGTTGCATGGCGTCCCTGGTGAGTCGCGCACTGCGCAGTCGAGGCAGGGCTACAGTGCTCTAGAATAGGAGGGCCTAGCTTTTTTTAAATTTTTGTTTAGTTAACCGAACCGAGCAAGGTTTTCGAAGAGCGTCATGGTACGTACTAGCATTTTTGGACCCCTGCTGCCCTACAGCCGAAACAGCTACTTTTGGCAAGGCTGTGACTACCTTGGAATATAAATCCAAATAGAGCCAATCCATAGTCGGCGGTGTTTTTTAGGGTTAGGAACAGCGGAATCGTTACACAGAATCCAAAATAGGGCAAGTTAATCACTCATTCGTTCTGCTGTCGGCGAGAGGAGGCAAAGCGAGTATCATACGTTCCACTTAGGGCAACTAATGTGCCTAAAAACTCAATAACATGACATTTTCTCCGAAGCGGGCGCCATGGGCGCCGCCATGTTGAGAACGCTATTTTTCCTGGCGTACGCAAGAGCACGCACGCTAAATTCGAAAAATAGCGTACGTAACGCCAACGTACGTAAGACATAGCGTTTGGCGCATGCGCAGTACGACTGACGCTATTTTATAGCGTACGCTATGCCTTTGCGTATGTCTACGTACGCTATACTAAACCTCTGTAATGGCTTTACCCTTCGTATTGCGCAGTAGCTTTCGCCACCTAGCCTACACCTCCCCCATTGTTAATTTATTTTTATTTTCCCTTCTTTCCACTTTCGCTCTTACAATGTCTAGTCTGGCTATCCTTTTCCCCTCCATATTCACCCCTCCCTTGATTTCCGCCACCAATCCTGCAACCTCCCCTTCGTCAATGTCACGCCCTTTCCATCCACTCGCCCGTCCTCCCCAGTAAATCCCAGTGCTATCTCTGTGGCTGTTGCTGCCCCCTGTAGGAGGGCTGGGCGGAGTTTTGCGCACCTCAGAACCAAGTGCTCTATGGTCTCCGTTTCCGTTTTACAAGCAAAGCACAAAATATCCACTTCTTCAAATTTGGACCTAGACGTTTTTGTTATGAGAGCCCCTGTCCTAGCCTGAAAAAGCAGTTAACTGCCCCGCGAATTATCGAACAATCGCTATTTTTGATGTCCTGTTTTCGTGTCCTATATACACCTAGCGCCGATTTTTCCTGCAATCTTTTTCCACATCTTTCTTTCCGTCTCCTTTACCTCCGCTTTCACGTTAGTATTTTGTTGTGTCCCATCCCTCACCCGTAAATACTCCGTTCTTAGCTTTCGGGTTCTATTTGTCCATTTTGTGTCAATACTTTTCATGTACAGATACTTGTACACCTTTTTTGCCCACCTTGTTTCCTCCATTTGCGTTAGTGTCTGATTATATTTCAGTTTGCTGATTGCCTCCCGAACCTTGAACGACGCCCAACCCATATCTCCCTGGACTCCCTCATTCGGAGTGTTCCCATGGGCTCCCAAGGCTAGCCTTGCTACACTTCTTTGTCTGACCTTTAGCCTTGACTGTACTTCTGATTTCATGTACAGGACTGCATTTCCAAATGTGAGGCCCCGTACCATGATTCCTTTCCATACCCCTCTAACCACCTCATACCTATTATAGTTCCATAGTGCTCTATGCTTCATAATGTCTGAATTCCTTCTTCCGTTATCCTTCAGAATCCTCTCATGCTCTTCCAGATATTTTTTCCCTTCAATTAGCTATACACCTACATACTTAAAAGTTCTCGCATGGTGTATCATAGTGTCCTGTATTTCTAGTGGGTCTCCCTTCTTATCATTATATACCATTATCCCTGACTTCTCTTTACTGAACGGGAGTCCTAGCTCGTTGCCCTCCTCACCACGGTTTTTAGTCAGTTCCTGCAGCCTATCTCGCTTGTCTGCTAGTAGAACAATGTCATCCGCATACATTAGTCCAGCCAACACTTGGTTTACCTTCTGACCTTCCTGCATAAAACTCACGTCAACTCCTACCCTGCTCTCTTCCAACCTCTTTTCCATTTGACTCACGTATACCATGAAAAGTAGGGGTGATAGTGGGCAGCCCTGCCTTAGCCCTCTCTTAATTTTAGCTGGTTTTGTAGTTTCTCCCTCCCAGGTTGCTACCACCTGATTGTCTGAATATACACGTTGTAGATATTCAACTAGATTTCTATCGGCACCGTATGTGCTGGTTCTGTAGCTACACCTTTTGTCGCCTAATATCTTCACGTAGCACCTCGGGATATTTCTTTCAGTAGCAACATCGCGTGCGTATTCCTTCATCTCTCCCGGACCCTCCGCCATGCGTCGGTGTCAGAATAAAATTATTTGACTTCTCGCAGCCCGACAGTGCACGCCCCATTCCCGTGTCTCGCACCAGTCATCGCATTGACATTGGATATGCACACCCCCTTCGCCAGAAACCGTACCGAGAGGCCCCGTCCGAGTCAAATCAAATCAAAATTTTATTCGTCTGTATGCGTACACATTCATCTATTCTGATCTGCCTAAGCACATTTTGCTTGTTGGCTGATCAGGCAGCAGGTGGAGAAATACCTCCGTATGCATACGTTACTTGTCTAAACACTCATGCTAACATAGAGAGAAATAAAAGCAAAGAAAAAAAAACAAAAAAATTGAACACAAAATTGCACGTACGAAAGAACTCAAGCTATACATAGGGAAATACATTTACACAGCCAATTTCTCATGTCAGTCAACATCCTACGTTTTTTACTTGCAATACATAGATCATCAGGAATTTCATTAAATACAGCCGGTACATTATAACTGCGCATCTTTTTATCATAGTTTGTGTAAACCCGTGGCTTAAAAAAAACGTTCCGTTTTTCTCAAGGTGACATCTTTTTTACGGGAGTCTTATATTGATTTGAATAATAACACCGTGTTAACACAACAAAGTGAAATACTTCACGAATTTCAAGGATGCCTAACTCATCGTATTTCTCTTTTATGTCTACCGAGTGTAGTTTTGTGCCGTATGATATAGTGTTCACTATTCTATTTAGGATAACATTTAATGCTTCTTTCTTGTATTCGGAGCAGTTGCCGTATAGAGTAATGCCGTACTTTAAAAACTCAGGGGCACTTTGACTGTCTAAAGTGCGTAGAGGCGAAAGCGTTTTCCGCACCACTTTCGCTGCTTTTGTGGCGCTGGTGGCGTCGCATATAATCGAGTACTAATTACTAAGTGATGACAAATCACTAATTAATGCTTAATTACAGATTAATGCCTGAATACTAATTAACTGCTAATTAATGGCGCTTAAGTTTCGCCTTTACGAGTGGAACGCGACAGCGTGTTGTAGCGCTGCCAGGGAGTCCACGGAACGCCACCACCCGTTCGGCGCGATTCCTTGCCCTTTGAATGCAACGCTTTTGAGGAAAGCAAAGGACGCAGTAATTCTCTGTTATCTCAGTGGACGCCTGAATCGCACCGTAGAGGAAGGGAGGAAGTGGGAGTGAAAGAAGACAAAGAGGGCCGTAATGGAGAAAATGAAAATTGTATTTGAGGAAAGGAAATTACGCAGTAACTGTCTCGCATATCTCGATGGAAAGCCGTCAAAATTCAGGGGGGCACTTTTTTGACCTAGAGTGTGGTCACTGATGTGTGGTTAAGATTTTAAGCTGCGCCTCTAAGAGTGGAACGCGACAGCGTCTTGCAACGCTGCCAGGGAGTCCAAAGAACGCCATCGCCCATTCGGTTCTTCGCCTCGCTCGTCGGTAAATTGGTTTTTGGGGAAAGGAAATGTATCTGTCTCTCATACCTCGGTGGACACCTAAACCTCCCCAGGAGGAAAGGGAGGAGGATGGGAGTGAGCGAAGACACCGTATTCACTAGACGCGCCTTTGTTCATTCCAAACCATCGAGCTGGCATGGCGGAGTGGATAGCATGCTCGTTTTGCACGCCGAAGACCGGGGTTCGTTTCCCGAGCTCGACCAATTTTCTACTCGGTTTTATTTATTTATATGGCCTGACTAGACAAGCTAATTAGGCTAATTGGGTAATTAAGCAGTTAACTAAGCTCAGTACCACTTGGAGCATCACTATACGATCCCTTCAATTGGTTGCATGGGTACTAGCCAAAGTATAATTGGCCCCGTTTGAAATTCGCGCACTGTGACGTCACGACCGTTTCGACCAACTGAAAAGCGTGACATTTCTGTCGACAACTGCTGCTTACAACGATGAGACATTAAAGGCTTTCGCCTTAAAACAGGTTCTACTAATGCTGTATAGATTAGTCGCCTAAGATGGAGCGGAGCTTTTCCACGAAGGTGATCATCATAGCCGCAATGGCCCTTATCTTTCGAGAGTCATCGTCATCATCAGCCTTACTACGCCCACTGCAGGGCAAAGGCCTCTCCCGTGTCTCTCCAATTAACCCTGTCCTTTCCCAGTTGCGGCCACCGTATACAAGCAAATTGCTGAACCTCATAACACCCACCTAACTTTCTGCCGCACCCTGCTACGTTTGCCTCAGCTTCCAATCAACTCCGTTACCCTTAAGGACCAGCGGTTACCTTGCCTTCGCACTACATGCCCTGACCTAGCCTATTTCTTCCTCTTGATTTCGATTACGATGTCATTAACCCCCGTTTGTTCTCTCACCCACTCCGCCCGCTTCCGATCTCTTAACGTTACACCAATCATTTTCCTTTCCATAGCTCGCTGCGTTGTCCTTAACTTAAGCTGAGCACTCTTTCTTAGCCTCCAAGTTTCTTCCCCATAAGTGAGTACCGGTAAGATAGAGCTCTTGTATACTTTTCTCTTGAGAGCTATTGGTAAACTGCCGTTCATGATCCAACCGGACCTGCCATATGCGCTCCACCCCATTTTTATTCCCCTAGTTACTTCTCTCTCGTGATCTTGATCAGCTGTCGCTACCAGCCCTAACAAAACATATTCTCTTACTGCTTCCAGTACCTGGCCACCAATTACAAACTGCTGTTCTCTTGCTAGAGTGTTGAAAATTTCTTTCGTTTTCTGCATGTTAATTGTTAGCTCCACCGTTCTGCTCTGCCTGTCTAACTCATTGATCAAGCGTTGCAGTTCATGTCCTGAGTGACTTAGGAAGGCAATGTTATCAGCGAAACGCAGATTACTTAGGTATTCTCCGTTAAGTCTTATCCCCACTTGTTCCCATTTCAGGGTGCGCAATACCTCCTGTAAACAGGCGGTGAATAGCATAGGCGAGAACGTGTGTCCTTGCCTGACACTTTTCTTTTGTTGGAATTTTATTGCTGATTTTAGGGTTTACTGTGGTAGCTGTGGAATCGTTGTATATACCTTCCAATATTTTCCCATAACACTCTTCTACACACTGATTCCGCAATGCCTGCATGACTGTGGAGGTCTGTACTTAGTGGAATGCTTTCTCGTAATCAATGAATGCTATATATTGAGGCTGGTTATATTCTGCGCATTACTCTACCACCTGATTGATAGCGTGAATATGGTTTGTTGTTGAGTATCATTTGCGAAACCTGCCTGATCATTTGGTTGTTTGAAGTCTAAGGTTGTCCTCACACTATTAGCGATTACCTTCGTAAATACCTTGTAGGCAACATACAATAAGCTGATCGGTCTGTAGTTCTTCAAGTCCTTGACGTCGTCTTTCTGATGAATTAAGATAATGTTAGCGATTTTCCAAGCTCTAGGTACGCTGGAGGTCACAAGGCATTGCGTATACAGGGTGGCTAGTTTGTCGAGAGCAATCTCTCCTGCATCCGTCAACAAATCTGCTGTTATCTGATGCTCACCAGCTGCTTTCTCCCTTTGCACTGCTCCTAAAACTTTCTTTACTTCGTCTTTCGTTACTGGCGGGATGATGGCGCTTTGCCGTATGGACTTCAGATCACAACTATCGTTTCCCTCATGATCGCCAACCCCTTCAAACGATGTCCTAAGCAATATTCGGCAAAATTATATAAATACGCGTGGATAGTCAGGGTCAGTTAAACTACACTTGTATTCCTTTGTAGACAGAGCTGTGGCACCACTTCGCAGCACAGTACACTTTCCACATTGCGCTCATCTTCACAAGTCCCTTTCTAAAATGTTTGCTGGCGGTTCAAGCTCAGCGGGAAATTTAGTGCATCTTACCTGGTCTCTAATCTCGCCGCTCTATCCGCTGGCTATTTAAAAGAGTGGGAGTAGCTATATGTCACGTGCACAAGGCAGTTGTTTGCACGTTTTCTTTCCAGCCACTTGTGACTCCTTTCAAACTATCTTGCGTGGAAATATATAATGGGCATTGTGTTTCGCTATTCTTGGACAGTTATAATTCTACTAAGCCAAGCTCGAGCTGTGTTTTATTACTGCCGGCGTAGCGCTACCATCGTGTAGAGTGTAGCGCTACTAATAGCTAAGGCGTGCCACTTGCATCATGCCATAGCCCTGCCGGGAGAGATCATCGACGAAAGGGCACATAATGAAGCATTGAGTGCTAGTAAACCTATTACTGCCCCACCAGATATGCACAAGGAGACAAAGAATCAACAGAGGAAAACGCAGAAAAAACATCAGATATATAAATGATACGGCTATACGTGTCAAGAAAAAATTAATGCAAACTATTAAGCGCGAAGAAAAGAGTGATGAAAAGGTTAAAAAACCTGTACCGTTTCCTTCAATACTAGTATAATAGATGTATTGACAGTCATGTCAGATTTCTTTTGAATGCAGAAGGCTTCAAAATTAGGCTGCATCAAACATTACTTTCTCATTTTAACAGCGATGTATCTGAAAACTTTGGGTTCGCAAGCCACTAGATCAAGGGAGTATGCGTGCTTCTGAGCGAGCTCCCATGTATACTCAGCGAGTATTTAGACGACATAGACCTTTGGTGCCTACAGCTCCTCACTTTGGCACAAGGAGTCGCAGGTCTACTTTGACTCTGCGCGTGTCCCTTATGCTCGGTGATTATCTCTGAGAGAAGAAGTATAATTCGAAGCTGCGACAAAATTTGCACGCTTCTTGAAACACGGCTGTGATTGGGTGAGAATGCCATAGGCGCCGCCATGCACATCCTGCAAGTGGCTCAGATAGAGATGGTTGCCCCTTCACTTTCAATGGCAGCCTGCAAAGAAATATTATCCATTTACAGTGGCAATCTCTGCTTCCGCTATGTTATCAATCAGAATAACTCAATTGCCGTTGATAGAATTTCTTCGGTGGGAATAACAAGGAACTTATTCGCGCAGTGGAGGTGCTACCTCCAGTAAAGGCCGCTGGGCCGCGAGTAGAAGGGTCGAATGGCACTCGGAAAAAATCTGCCATCGCATTTATGAAATTGTGTCGATGCAAAATTTGTACGAATTCCCTAGCGAAGAAGCGACATGTGCGCGAAAAAAGCGAGTTAGCGGACGGCGCAGTGGAAACCTTGAATGAAATGTTTAGCAGAAACATGAGAACTTTGAGCGCGACTGGTAAATACGAATTGCAATATTTCCGTCTGAAAAGCCAGGCGCTTACTTTCACGCTGATTACTGATTGCTTTTTCTTCCTTGAAAAGGATATCGTGACCCACCTGAGTTCATCGTGGCTTCCTGTTTAAGAGAGAGAATAAGGCAACTGCGATTCGTGAACTGCTCTCAATTCCTTTGTAGCTAGAGAGTGGAATTAAGCACACAATGCTTTTTAAAACGGAAATATACTGCCGCTCTTCAGTTCAAGGTTTTTCCGTTCTTAGTAAAGCGTCTCGATTTCAGTCAGGGCCCTGCTGTGGCTGGTTATACATACATAATCTGTTGACACGAACGGTAACAAATCATCGTGACTGGTGTTCGACAATTGTGAACAAAGGATGCCACCTAATTTATCTCATTCTGGGAAATGCTGTGTCAATCTGCTAGACGTTACTGAATAATGCTGACCATTATTGAAGTCCTCACAATTAGTGTTACGTCGTATATTGGAGAAATAGTCCTGTATTTTCTTGTGCATGTGCAGAAGGCTCAACCGCCATGTGTACGCACTGTTAAAAAGGTGGCCTAAGAGGCGAGGGGTGACAAGACTCGCTGGGACAGGCGCAGGAATGGTGATCTTTACGCGTTGGTCATTTTTGCCCGTGACGTTGTTTCACAAGGACCCTAGCGGAAAAAATAATACGACAAAATAAGTAACTAATGTTACCGAATACCACAATTACATGCTAGTGTTAATCGCCGCCGCTTGCTCCTGCTAAAGTGGAACTCACAGTAAAGTTTTCTCGCATGTGAAACGTTAACGTGTCAGCTCTTGAGACGCGATAAACGCTAATAGAATTTCGCTTAACATGTAGTCTATGCACAGTGCTTTGCCTAAAGGTTCAATTTCTGGTAAGGCGCCGCGCAATTTCATTCCTTCATAAGGAGACTTCAAGGATTGGAAATAATTCTCGAATTGTTTCTTTCGTATGTAAAACTCTGTCCATGTCATGAACAAAGAAGGGTTGTAATGTCATATGCAGGTGTGCCTGGAAATAACACGACTGCGGTAATTGAAGGATTCAAGGCATTTTCGTTCACACGCTAAAATATTTTCATTTTCATGCTGCAGCATTCAGTGTGCAACTGCAGCGCTTCGAGGGACCGCTCCATCCGGATTGTGGAGGCCCTCTCGGAAAAGAATGTGGACGATCTGGCGTCAAGGTTCACCAGAATGGACTCAGCCTGCAAAAAATACGGCGAATCTCTCCGTTTACGTCATACTGGAGGTCGCCAAGGGGTCTCAAAGGAACCGAATTGCACGTGGAGAACGTGTTCCCTCTATGTGGTGAGGCCACATCACTTCGCGTTTTGTTCGGTTCCGAAGGCAGCCACATCCAGTCTCAAGGTACTCGTCTTGAAAGCCGACAAGGCCCTGAGTCCGAATCAAACCGCGAACAGCATTTTCATGGCATTCCGGAGAATATATCGCGCCGTCCTTCCCGGGGCCTACTGGAGAGACAAGCTTGGGTCCATTTTCACCAAGGTGATCATAGTGCGCCATCCGTTTGAAAGACTGGTCTCTGCGTACTTGAATAAAGTCAGGACTACCAATCCCTACGTGTGGGGAGCCAAGCTGTTGTACCAACGAGGATTCGTAGGCAGCGGACCAAATGGAACATTCGCGTTCGCAGAGTTTGTGGAGAAGATATTGAACGAGCCCGTCACATACTGGGACCCTCACTGGACACCCTACACGACCCGATGCCAGCCCTGCACCATGAGGTAACTCGTTCCTTGCCTGCGCAGGAAAAATATGCTAGCGTTTACATGGTAATTAGCACTGTTAGAAACCAGCGTCTAATAAAAGATATTCCTGTTAACCTTCACCTTTTAAGTAAAATTGTAGAGTGGGTTTTAAAACTAAGGTTACTTTGAGATCAATTCATAAAGTCCACTTACATGATCGAGATTGCTTCCTAGCATGACAGAGTAATTGAAAGGCCTTCATGCATAATGAACGCCCCGTGGTGCCCCAGTGATTAGAGCTCTTGGCTAATAAGCCGGAGTTTCCTGTTGCGATCCCGACCGCGGCGGCCGCGTTTCGATGGAGGGGAAACGCAAAAGGCGCCCGAGTGCTTTACAATATCAGAGCAGTTAAAGATCACCAGGTGGTCGAAATTATTCCCAAGCCCTCCGTTACGGTACTACATTCTTCTCTTGTACTTTCACTGCAGTTCTATCCCTTCCATTACGGCGCGGCTCAGGCATCCGCAGAGGTGTGAGAAACACTGCGCGATCTCATTTCCTAAAAAACCAGTTAATATTGTCATTAATAATAATAATATATTTAGTTACCACGACTATTTAGTGTCTGCAGTGTTTTTTTTCCTTCCACTGATATGGTCACAGATTTATGCGTAAGGTGATAGAGTAGGCATGGTTTGTTTCATAAACGCATTTCTCTCTTTCGTCTTCTTTTATTTTCAGTTCTTTGAATTTCTTTTATTATTCGCCTGTTTTTACTTTCCGAAAATGTCTATACCTTCATTATGATCGTGTTAATTCCATAAAATATACTGTACATATCATGGGTTACTTTAGCCTCCCAGGGTTAACCTGGTTGACTAGGATCTGCGTTCCAAAAAGCTGTGAGGTTCGGGTAAAAGCTAACCACCTGCTCGAATTCTCAAGCTTTGCGCAGCTCCAACTAAAAAAATTGCCTTCCCCATTCAGAAAGAAGCCTGCTAGACCTGTTTCTGACAAATGCCATCAATTCCACTATCTCGGAACCTCTACCAGTGCTGGCGCCGATCTATGTTGGCACCGTCCATGTGAGGATGTTGTTGAATCTTCAACTGTACTTAACCTCGCTACGTCAATGGGAAATTGGTTTGGTTTGGTTTATGGGGTTTAACGTCCCAAAGCGACTAAGGCTATGAGAGACGCCGTAGTGGAGGGCTCCGGAAATTTCGACCACCTGGGGTTCTTTAACGTGCACTGACATCGCACAGTACACGGGCCTCGAATTTCTCCTCCAAAGAAATTCAGCCGCCGCGGCCGGGATCGAACCCGCGTCTTTCGGGCCAGCAGCCGAGCACCATAGCCACTGAGCCACCGCGGCGGCTCAATGGGAAATTACGGGGGACTACGTCAGTGGGGTCTACTTAGGACGGTATAGATACTTGGGAAATGCTGATTGGGAAAACGCAGTTTCTTTTCAGAAACGTGCACAAAAGAGGAATTGCACAAAAGAGTGCACAAAAGAGGAATTGCAACTGCAATGGCCTCATACATTCTTAAAAATGTGTTAAAAGGCTCAAGGTATCCGCACTGGTTCCCCGCCTATTCAAGGAAAGAAATTCGCAGAAAAACTGCGTTGTCATCGATGGTATCATCTGACATCACTTCATGAGTGGTATACAAGATACGCTGCTTATCGACATGAGGAAAAACGCCTTTACCTCGATACAGAATAGGGCAAAAAAGCCTTAAACAAGAAATAGTCATGCGTTTCCGAAAATGTTTGCAACCGTGAGGCCGTCTTTAATAAATTTGCCGATTATTTAGCTAACGTTTATGCCGAAGCTCCAGTCGCCCCAAAAAGTTAGTCCTTCCTGAACAAAACGACTTTTTCCTTCCTGTTGAGAACGTTTGTTCTAGCCAGGTAGAAGCAGCTGTACGCTCCCTGCTAAACAAAAAAATATTGGTGTTCTGACGAAATCGCGATCTTTGTTATAGTAGGCTGCGTCCGCGGTCACACAAATGTTTTAGCCCACGTTTTTAACTTAACCTTACACCTTTGAGAATTTCCATTCTGCTAGAAGCCATCACTAGTTTTGCCAATACACTAAAAAGGAAGCTTGACCGACGGGTGTTAAACTATAGTCCAGTTTCTCTGCTGTCATCTCTGTCGACCGTGTTTCTTATACCTGTTCACGCTTCCTTTTCAAGAATAAGCTAAACAATAAGCAACACGGCTTTTTACCTGGCCGCCTTTTAGATACTAATCTGGTTTCTTTTCTAAATTATGTTGCGCCAACTTATTTGAATGAAGAAAGAGGTCCATGCTATATAGTTTTAGGAAAGCAATTTAGGAATATTTTAGGAAAGCAATTCACTTAATTAGCCATTCGTTGCTACTAGAAAATCAGCGATTCTACTAACTATCGCGCTTCTTTTTGGGCGAGTTGGTGCATACTTGATTTGAAGAAAATAGCGCCAGAGCATGCAAACCACGAAAAGACAAGGACGAGACACAAAGCGCTAACTCAACTAATTTTATTGAAACCAGGCAGCGCCTTTATATGGCGAAGTTTCACTGAAAAAGAAGGAGGACGGCAGGAAAGGTAAATATATCGAAGCGACCACCACAGCGAGCACACATGAGCAAGCGGTAACCAAAACAAAAACAAAAAAGTTAACAAAGATTATTTAAGGGCGGCATCTAAAAATTCGAACTCAGACGAAAAAAGTGAGAGACGGGGTGCTGACACACCTATTGCCAAGTTTCCTTATGTGAAAAGCCTCCAGAAATTCACGTGCCTTCTTATCTGCGCTTTTGCCGAGAATCTTAGTCTGACTCAATCATGCCTCGCACCCGTCGCAACCAATAATATGCGCTACCAAATGTGCATATTTATCCTTTAAATCTGATAAATTTCGGGCATGTTCCCCCAAGCGCTCGTTGATGCAGCGCCCAGTCTGGCCAACATAGGTCTTCCCACACGTTAAGGGGATAGCATAGACCACTCTTGCGGAACACATGATGAATGAACACATGGTATCGCACATATCATCATGTTACCCTTTGAGCTCTAGTGTACTGCAGGGGTAAAATTTGTCCCCGTTAGTATTCTATGTGTTTGTGAACGATGTTAAAGACTGTATCAATCACTCTAAGCTAATACAATTCTCTGTTGATTTAAATCTCACGGGACGGTCCGTTCAATGCTTGACTGCGAAGAGCTGCACAAAAATATCACCTGTATAAAAGAGTGATGCACGCGACATGCTGTAGCACTGATTCCTAACAGAATATGCGAATCTCTTTAACACGTCAAAAAGAACCAATTCTCTTTGATTACACCGTTCATACTGATACAATACAGCGTGGTAATATTGTTCGCGACCTAGGAGTATATATTGAGAGTGAAGTCAACATTAGCCACGTTAATTATTTAACAAGCTCGAGTGTTCGTACTTTAGGGGACCGTCGGACGCTTCACTAAGCAATTTAAATTCAGACTGTTTTCTCATTCTCTACAAGTCACTCATTCTGCAAAAATTGCAGTTCTAAAGCGCTCTATGGAGCTTGATATCTGTACAATGCACAATGACCGAACGCGTCAAACGGAGGTCGGTCCGTATCCGATATGACCGAGAAATGGGGAGACAATACTACTTCTAATATGGTCGATTGCTGTCTAAACTGATTCTTCTTCCACTGCATGTTAACAAGGCATGAACTTAATGATTGTTCATTCGTACAAAAATACTTGCAAGGATAAATAATTTGCCCTGAACCAGCATCAGCTCTTAAACCGACAGTGCCCAGGCATTTTGCAAGAAGCCATAGGGTATTTTATGCTCAAAAGCACAGAAGTCGCTCTCCATCACTGTGCATTCAGTACATGTTTACTACATCTAGACTGCCGAAAGATACAACCGTGGACATTTTTAACTTTAACAGTTAAATATGTGTGATCTAGCGTCCTCGTGCTCATAGGACTTCCTATTTCGCCTACACATCGTGCATGATTGAATGTGCAGTGGTGCACCACACACCAGATAGGAATGCTATTTGTGGCACATAAAGTAACCAAATAAATAAATGAATAGTGTGGGAGAGTGCGGGTGGGCGGCTCTTAGCGTTTGTGTGAGTACTTTATGTGCTCGAAGGAAGGGAACGAAACTTTTGATTGTGCTAATTGTGGAATCTATCGTGAAGCGGCATACACGTAGCAGTAGCTGTAGCATTGACCATTCGGAATGTGCGCAATAGTCAGAACCTTAATTACTGCTACGTAGACAGGCGATCAGTACTGAATGGGTCACTGCTACGTCGTGGCCACGCGCACATAGCAAGCGCGTCACACCTTGGGCAAATTTCGCCATGTTGTTTGATTGCGAAGTTAGTGAAATACGAAGATTTAACTGCGTTGCGCAGCAACATCTTTCGGACCAGCTCAATTGCAGCCGCGGCAGTTTTAAAAAGTCGTCAGCGGCTACGCTGTGCATCAGTCGCTTTGTGCAAAGTACGCGAATGGCGCTGAGGCGGAGCACCCGTTCAGAGCAGTAGTGACCAACTAGCGCTGATTATCTTCAATAGTAGCGGGGTAACTACCTAGTAGTTTTTTTCACTGCACGTGCATGTTTAAAAAATTGGGTATGCGCAACGAGACAGATTTTTACCGTCCTTAAACATTAACTGATATTCATAGCTTTTAAAAAGTCTGCATATGACAAATACTCTGTTTTGAGGTGTTTCAATAATCATGAGTATTCACTAAAAGTGCAGAGTTTTGAAGTCATTAGGGAAGAAACGGAAGAAGTAGGTTTTGCAAAAATTTTTATTGCAATAGATTTCAGAGGCGGACGACATTTATGGTCTAGGACTCCCTTCATTATTCACTAATCGATATGAAAGAGAGCCCAGAGGTTCCTCAATCAACAGATGCATTTCCAGGTAGGAGTCTCAACTACCTGATTTGTGGAATGTTCGCAAATCTGTTACCGGCAGTGAACAGGCCATTCGTTGTGAGTAACGTGCTTCGCTAGTTTCTGAAGCCTTTCATCGCTGAGGAAGTTAAGCGCCTGATTGAGAAATGCAGGAGCTCTGTCAGCAACGTGGCGATACTGTGGATCGAACATTGTGCCGTACCCAGAAATTCTGGACCGGACCATTTTTGAGCGAGAAACCGTTTATGGGCGCACCTCTTTCATATAATCTAATATTTGGCTTTAGCACCCAAAATTGTTGCTGATTTTATTTACAAAGCCTATTTAAACAGGCAGGTCGACCCGAACTTGATGCGTCAGCGGCACGATACCAAAACTTATTGTCCGGCGTGCGCACTTCCTTGTTCTTTCAGGGTCCATAGGTAGCGCGTGACAATATATTTGCAGGTGACCCGACGCCATCTTGTAATTTTTTTTTTACCATTCACATTTGCCATCGTCAAAAGCATTCCTAATCAATTTTCTATGGCAGCCTTAACTGTTCAAAGCGATCGGTGGAAACACTTAAAAAGAAAGATGTGGCTACACGTCAAAACAACACTACCTTCAGTACTGCCTTGAAAACTTTGTCCCTAATAAAATAACAAAATCACGCAAAGCCTCTCCCTGGATCACACGTGAAGTCCTGCAATTGAAAAGAAAAGTGAAACGTTTGAAACGTGGAGGCGCCAGTCGTTCCATTATTCAGTCTTTTCAACTATCCCTTAATGCAGCTGTGAGGACCGCTAAACGCCATTACTTTGAATACAGACTGCCTAATTTCATTCGAACTTCACCTGAAAAATTTTGGAACCACTTATGTCAAAAGAAAAAACCTATTGACCGAATAATGCACGACGGCAAGCCTATCACAGATAAAAACGATATTGCTACGCAATTTAACCGCTACTTCCACAGTGTCTTTGCTAATGCAAGTGGGGAACACGGTCCTTTTGAAACGCCCTGTACTATGCCTTTTGTTACGATATCAAGACCTGGCATTGTTGAATTGCTCCTAAACCTGAAAACTAAAGCGTCGCCAGGCCCTGATAAAATTCCGAACGCTTTCTTGCGCCGGTATGCCGAAAAGCTTTCCGAGTTTCTGGTTGTTATTTTTCGCGCATCTTTGTCATCAGCTGTAATTCCTTCAGAGTGGAAAACTGCACGTGTTGTTCCTGTTCTAAAGAAAGGGGACGCATCACTGATATCAAATTATCGTCCCATCTCTCTCACTTCAACCTGTTGCAAATTACTAGAACACATAATAACCAAGTTCATCATCGGTTTTCTTGACGATAACAATATCCTTTCTAACGTTCAACACGGGTTTAGGAAGGGCTATTCTACTGTAACGCAACTGACATCGGTTGTTCATAGTTTCGCATCTGTGCTTGATAAAACCGGCCAGGCTGATATTATTTTCATGGATTTTAGTAAAGCATTTGACCTCGTCTCCCATTTTAAATTAATTGACAAGCTTAAACAAGTTGGTCTTGCTAACTTCATAGTTAACTGGGTTTCAGCTTACTTATCTAACCGACAGCAGTTTGTTAGTATTGACGACCATTATTCAGACAGCCTGCCTGTCTCTTCTGGTGTTCCCCAAGGAAGTGTCCTCGGTCCCCTGTTATTTTTAATATATGTGAATGACATTGTAAAAGTAGTTACTCATCCCGTTCAAATCCGGCTGTTTGCAGATGACTGTGTTTTGTTTAATGTAATTACATGTCGTGAAGACCAACTATTACTCAATTTAAACCTAAACAATATTCTGGATTGGTGCAACCAGTTGGACATGAAACTTAACGCTCAGAAAACCGTGTTTATGAGATTAACCAAGAAAAAAAACAGCCTTTTATACCCTTACGCTCTTCCATCATTTCCACTTTCGGAGGTAACTGAATATAAATATCTTGGCGTGACGATAACTAATAATCTAAGCTGTAACAAACACATAAGTAACGTATGCGCATCAGGGTTTCGTAAACTTTGTGTCCTCAAGCACAAACTGAAGAATGCTCCTGCGGACTTGAAATTTTTAGCCTATTCATCATTAATCAGACCCAAGTTAGAATACGCTTGCATTGTCTGGGACCCATTTACTAAAACTAACATTCAAGCGCTTGAAATGATCCAGCGCAAGGCCATTCGATTCATCTTTTCGAAATACCGTTCAACCGACTCACCTACTGCCATAATGCGAGCAAACCGAATTCAAACATTGCAGGTAAGACGTAAAATACTCAGATTAAAATTTCTTTTCCTTCTCAAATATAACAAGTTGTCAATGTGCCCGGATCCCTACGTCAAGCCATTTTCCGCTCCACGACCAACAAGACATCGCCACTCTGATTCACTAACTCCATTCACCGCCAGAACTAACCTATTTAAATACTCCTTCTTCCCCCGCACCGTAACTGAATGGAATGCTTTACCTTTAACAGCACTATGTGACATTGACTCCATTGAAGAAATAGAAGATTGACGCCATCTAACTTATTTGCTTTGTATTTCGAATTTTCTTTCAGTGTTTTATTTTGTATATTCATTTTGCACTGTATTGCCCCTCCTGCTAGGGCCCAGAAGGGCCTGCAGTATTCTGTAAATAAATAAATAATAATAACAGTATCCTACAATTTAACAATTTTCAAACTTTTTCCCTGAGAAAGCTGGACATGCGTAACCTGGAAGGTGCACATGCGTTAACCATGAGACCTTGCCCTTGTCGCTACACTGTCACTACACTGATCCTCTGAACTTCTTTCTGACTTTGCTGTGATGTTCGGGCAGCTTACTTGTATCCGTCGCAGCTGTCTCTAGCTTGGGTCTGTTTCTTTCCATTCTTCTCCAGACCTTTCTCTGAGGCTTTGTCCGGTGAGATTCCACATTTATCGGCAGTGCTCCATTTGCTTCTCTTTCTTAATGCTTTCTTTAAAGCTCTTCTATGGGCCACACCGGGTTCATTCCTAGTTGCCTCATTCGAGATGTGTTCCCGCGTTTAAGCCACTGTTTCAGTCGTTTTTTGTTCTTGATCGACAGATTTTTGTCTTCGGACCGGTGTTTTCTTTTTTTTCTTCTTTCTGGTTCTTGCTCGAGCGCAGTGCACGAAGCATGGCTCAGGACTCATTGAAGAATCATTCTCCTCAGTTGTGGTCAGTACTACTTCCTCAATTCTCTTCGTCAGTTGGTTACTTTCAGCGCAGTCGCAAACAGACCTTTCTCTAGTCTGCCCCTTTCCTTCCACTGCGCAGTCTTCTTCCTCAGGGGCAAAAATTTCCTCGCCTTCGTCATAGGTGCAGATTTCCCCCCTTCTTTGCAGGAAAAGCCTTCCTCGTTGCCCGAGGGTTCACTCGTAATGATTTCCGGGTTTTCCCTGAGTGTGCTCTCTTCAGCTATTACTACGTCGGAGCTCTCGTTCTCTACGAAAATTTACCGCTCTTCCTCACTGTACCTACCGCAACTCTATGGTGTGCAGGACTGTGATTTTTCGCTGGAGCTCCGCCTTTCGTCCCCTTCAGGTGACTTCAATAAGGTGCATTCTGACTGAAACGTCAGGTTGGCCTTCTCCTCAGTGCCTGCTACCTCAGCATGTGGATGCACTTTCAATTTCCCGAGGAAGCGACACTGCAGTCGGTTCTTCACTTTCTGTGGTTTCAGCTGCAGGAACAGGCTGTTCCAAAGCCAAGCTCTGACTTATGGAGCTACTTACAACCTCTTCCATGGTTGCTAACAAATGATACTCGTTAGTCTCGAACCCGGCCTCTCCGGGGTTAAGCTCTACTAGCTTCCTGGCGTCGTTCAAACGCCGAATTTCAGCAAGCTTCCTTTGAATGATTGTCATATCTCTTTGAAAAGCCCTTCCGGCCTCTTCCTCCCTCCTCTTCCATTCTCTTTCTGCTGCTTCTCGAGCCCTCTCTCTTTCCTGGTCCACCCATTTCCGCAGTTCGGCTCCGGGCATCCCCATCTGGATGCCGGCCTCTACTAGCTCGTTTAGCTCCTTTGGGCTCATAATTGGAGACCGAACTCTTCAGAGCAATGAATACCTCTACACGATGAACCTCACTACCCGCTTCGGCGCGGCACCCCACAATATCGCTCTGCTGCTATCACTCGTTTACGACCTCTTCGTAAACTCCTCCCAACTCTTTACAAACACCAAACGTCCTGTCGTGGACGCCAGAATAAATGTCACTCAACTTCACGCACTTTAGCGTGCGGTCCCAGAAATCCGTTAGACTGTGGGGGGATAGCGGTCTCGGACTCAAATGAGGTGTCCCCGAATCAGCGTGGCAAGCTCAGTGGAGACCAGCTGCCACGTGACAAGAGGTTTTTGGTCGCTTGCTGCCCAGCTTTCGGCGGTCGCAAGCCAGAGAATGGGTTGGAGCCAAAGATTTACAAACAAAACAAAGTTTATACAGCAATGAGTCGATGGAGAGGGTTTCACAATCACTAGCACAAGCACGTACAAAGTTATTAACAAACCAATGCAATATGTACAAGGTTAAACTCGAGAGAGACTACACTAGAAAAGGGATATTGCACCTAAAGTGCACTAACACAAGAGAGAGGCAAAGAAACAAAACACAATTTCTTTACCGGGCGCTGCGACAGGCCGACGACCAGAGGTCCACGATGATGCCATCCCGCAGGCTGGTGCGCGCTGCCTCGTTGAACCCCTGCTTGGCGAGCGGTGTCCCGGGAGTCGAGCGGGCGTGCTTCACTGCAGCTTATACGGTGCCTCAGACTACACTGACAGAGGTCAACGCCCCTCTTATATAGGCTTGGTCCGCGTCTGTTTGTTGTACGCGCCAAAGTAGGCGCGGACATACAAACAGTATCGGCCGGCGCCGTCTCCTTCTTGTCGCGCCGGGCTCGCGTCCCTGATTGGTCAAACGCCGGGAGTGGCTTCGAGGTGCATCGGGATTTTTATGTCATGGCGCCGCCGCCTACACGCGAGTGAAGAGGAAGAGGGCATGTCTTAGCGCACGCAAGGCTACACACTCTCCGCTGGTTTCGGGTAGAAGCGTCGCCGACGTTATGGAACAATCGACGGCATGGCTGACGCAATCCCCCCGCGCGCCCCATCGGCGAGTGCTGGTGGAGGGGGCAGCCACACACACAAGGCTAGCTCTCCGTGGTTGCCTTCTCCCCCGCTTTACGACCCGCGCTGGCGAGATGCGTCCGCGAGGCACTCTTTTGGTTTCTTAGTTTCAAAATGCGCCCCATTTGGTGGCACCATTCAATTGTAAAAATTTAAACCACCTTAACATTTAGCACATAGTGTGTCCAAGCCACACAAAATTTTACTGGAAACTAACATTGTCCCTTACAACTTTTAAATTTCAATCGCTTCCTTTTCTTACTTCATTAAACGAATGCGATATTTTCTGTATAATTTTATGTATCAGGCACAGTTATAGGACCACACGCAAACATTTCTACTTCTGTTAAAATATTAAGCAAGGCGATCGCAATTCACGATTTTTAGAAATTGATGTTCACCATTAGTAAATTTGAGCACATGTGAGCAACAGAGGAGATATAATTTTGAGTAAACAAGCGTTCTGCGCGGCCCGGGAATTTTGAGCGGTCAGGATGGAGCGGTGCGAGGTGCTGGCATCAACGCGAGGCTAGAGCTAGGCACTGCTGCACCACGTCCTCGCAAGCGGCCTCAGGCGAACGCTTCTATTACGCATAGCACGAAAACTGCAAGATGATAGCGTAGCAATCTTTGCACGATCAAATTCGGCGCATGTCCTCTATAAGAAGCGAGATGCCTAACGCT
Source organism: Amblyomma mixtum (assembly GCF_055824585.1). Classification (NCBI taxonomy): domain Eukaryota; kingdom Metazoa; phylum Arthropoda; class Arachnida; order Ixodida; family Ixodidae; genus Amblyomma; species Amblyomma mixtum. The sequence goes on from NC_143021.1 coordinate 128,682,355, forward strand.
CTGGGAGTAGCAGTAAAAATTGCATCTTTCATTCGTTTTGTTGCAACGGCTTACAATCTGAATCAAAACTTGCCTCGCATAACTCTTTTAAATATTCTATTTTTTTTTGTTGGAACAGCTTCCAAGCAAATTTTGCATGGTGAAGTAAAGTCAATTTGTTCTCCTGCATTGTTTGACTATCACGGAGCTGAGAAGCGAAAAACATTGCTGCACGGGTAAAGTTTTGCTTGCAGCATGTAAAAACAATCCTTTAGTCTTCATAACCCCGACCGCCGGGCCGCTCTACAAAGTTAAAATTGAAGGAGCCGTTTAAATATTACATTCTTAGAATTGAAGAAATGCTAGGAGCGCCTTCTGATGGAGTTAATGCTTATGTCATATTTCACTAATTTGTCGTGAACTTTCCTGAATCACCGCAGTGATTCCAGAGTTGAGTACGCACCCTCTCCTGCAGTGAATACAATCGGTCTATTGCGGAAGCAGTAGCCACGGGAAGAACGGAACAGCGGTACCATTGAGTAGGAGTCTAAAAGGCTGCGTCTTGACTCTATGTGCGACTAATTGCATTACTTTCTAATTATTATGAGTTTACAATGTAGTTCGAGTCGAGCGGCTCTTTCCTCAATAAAATGTGCCAACGCAAAGACTCCAATGAGCAGTGACTAAATCTTAGACCCAAGTCAGAGCACGCGCAGCTCAGTAAAAGAAATAGTTATTTGGTTTTGTTTATCGGGGTTTAACGTCCCAAAGCGACTCAGGGTATGGGGGACGCCCCAGTGAAGGGCTCCGGAAATTTCCAACACCTGGGTTCCTTTAAGGCGCACGGACATCGCACAATACACTGGCCTCTGAAATTTCGCCTCCATAAAAGTTGTACAGCTGCGACCAGGTTCGAACCCATTGCTTTCGAATCAGCAGCCGAGCGGCATAACCACTCGGCCACAATGAAGGCCTCGTTAAAAGAAAGCAAGCAAAATTTTCGCGTCAAGAGAAATTTTCATTCGCCAGCAATCGCACAGTGTCCTGTACGTGCAGCTCGGGAACAGAGCACAGTGGCCTGCTGTCACGACATTTACTCTATTAGCAGCCGGTGTAGCTTTGGAGGGCTGCGCGGAATACTTGAATGCCGATAACCTAAAGATTGTACAGCCGATATTGATACGTGATAGCAAACTAAAACTGATTTGCGACAGAGATACTCGATGGTATCATCGATACACATCTGAAATCACCAAGATTATAAGTCTAGCAATATGGTTTGCTTAGTTTAATATACATAGTTTAATATGCATGGCGTGGCACCGAAAATTCTACAAAATTTTAAAAAAACGCTTTATGAGCTATGAGGGCGCTTTTTAGGAATGCCATTGTCAGCGATGTAGCAAATTTGAATACAACTGAGGCTTGCTATTTAGGAGGCTAATATTGACGAATATTGAGTAATTAACCTAACAACTAATGCGGCTAGGCTTCTTAATTATTCAGAGTCGTGCAGCTCTGCGTACTTAATGTTCATATCCGTCTTTGAGTTTCCAAAACGTGCTTACTCTCGGCGCTGCGGCTCAATAAATTTTGGTTATTTCGGCGCGTTACGTGCACTGGATAGGTTGCTTTTCCTTGAAGCTTCTCTAAAGCACTGTATTTCTGCATGATGTAGCCAGGATTTGCTGGGCCACATCGCCGAGGGTGTCGGTGTTTTTGAAATTGCAGCAGACGATATGTATATTACTTATGGTGGGCTCACACCTCTCTAGAATAAGGAGCCTGACAGTAGCGGCTTAATAAAACACGTTGCGAATCTAGTGCAGCCCCATAACCGAGTGCCATAACGACCGAGCCACCTTGGGGGCAATGCAGACACTCACTCTCATGTCTTCATAAGTTAACTATTGAATATTACTTAGCCAGCTTGCTAGTTAGAACGTCTTAACTGTATTCTGATGCATTATACCGCTGAAAAAGGTATGCCCAAAGAAGTGCTCTTGTAACTCAAAAAGCCTATTTAAAAATCGTGCAAAGCGTGAGATGACACACCTGGTATGTCACACTGTACTTGAAAGAGCTTGAACGAATCCGGCCGCACAGATGTCTCTAATATATTTAAGCTCCGCTGTCAGCGCACCTGGTGTCGTTAAAATTTCAGCTCTAAAATGCAGCCATGGTGCCGTTTATACGACCACTTCCATACGCAGCCTAGAAAAATGTTTTTAATGCTAATGTTCTGCATGTGGACTGGTCCCTCAGCATTTCACTACATACGAATAAATTTGAAAGTGTTTGTGATGCTCTTCGCTTGTTACAGGAATTTTTACAGGTGGCCTCTGTCTTTCCCTGCTCTAAAAGGTGCATGCTCCGTGCAGTTGTGAAGGCGTAACAGTTTATCTCCCAGCAATATGTTTACCGGATGTTTGCAGTTGAACGCTATTTGTTAGAGGCTATAAGAACAGCAGCAGAGAAAGAAAGGACTGCAAGTTTTCAGTAGGCGAAGCACGTCTAGCTAACCTCTGTAGTTTAGACTTTTGTAACTAACAGTGATTACAGCCTGTTGTCAAATCATCGATCAGAAACAGCCACGGTGATCCAGTCTTCTTTGAACGAAACAAATGAAGAAAGAATTTGTATACAGAGAATACGCGCTGTTTGCCCCGTTGTATTTCATGAAGGTTGCATTTATTGCTCCAGCATTAAGGGTCTCTTTCAGTATAGAAACCGGCGTTGTTCTTGGCATGTCGAGAAAATCACTATTGCCCGAGGAGGCTGTGACATCACAACCTCCTCGCGCAAGTAATTAAAACAACCCAAAACAGTGACATAGTAAAACAATCATGACTTCGCAGCAGAATTTCTCAGTGGTCTACATGATAGGGGCGTCACTCGAGCACCATTTCTTAGTGCCTCTGAAAGAAAAGCGATTGTTCTGAAAAGAAAAAAATGTCGAACTGGAGCTGGAACCGCTGTCCCATGAGTCGTGAGCCGGGCGCTTGACCACTGAAGAATCTTTCTTTTTCAGTATTGCCTTCAAATGCGTGCAAATACAATACGACACCAGTCAAATGGTTACATACCAAATTGCAGCGCCCTTAGCTGCGACTGAACATTCTAACTTTCAGTGCGAAAGCATTATACATCCCGTTAGCACAAAAATCGGCGCCCGTCGCCGTCCAAGCCAAGAAATTCCTCAGTGATGTCACCGTGCTTTCATATGACGTCAGCATTAGACCACAAGGGAGGAAGTCTAAAGGAAAGAAAAAAATTACCGAGCACTGCGCTGTGTTGCATTGGAACGTAAGACACTTTTTCTGCAAGACATCGTTGTCTAACATCACTACATATCCCCAGTATGCTTTACCGTCATACACATCACAAGGCGTTCACCTCGTGCCATTGTTACACACTCGAACGAACACAGATATCCACCTCGTTCATTTAAGTCCCTCTTCAGTGAACAGGGCGCCTTGGTACGGGTGTTTGTGGCGAATTGGACTGGCCGCCTGAATGGTTGCCCCGGTCTTCACGCATGTGTATGTCTCCCGCAATTTTGATACCTTGGTGGAATGCAGTGTATGATAATGTGCTACTGCATTGCGGAATAGTGTGCGTGTGTAAGTAAAGAATCAGATAAGTCAGCGAGGTTGACTTCCATGAAATAAATAAAACAAAAAACCCCTTCGTGGTAAATGCGTTGCTTGCCCACCTGGCACCCAGAGGGTCTCGGTTGGAAACCAGTGCGGGGTAATTTCTTCTTCAAATGTGGTCACGTGAGAGGTGCTACTTCCTGTGGACACATTTTGTGGAGAACGTCTGAGGACAACTTCCGGTGACGGGTTTTCCTTCACTGAACCTTATAATACTTTATCATTAGGAAGTAAAATTTTTTCGCTAGAACTTGGGTGCATTCCTAAATATTAACACCTTTAGACGGCTTCCATATTAATCCAATTTAGAACATAGCGTAACTTTATGGCTATTTTTTTGCTGCAGCACGACCACTTGTAGAGCTTCTAAAGCTGAATTTTAAGTAAGGCGTAACCTTACTGGTTCTCAGCACCCGCTATAATATGGTAAGCATAGCTCGCCCGCAAGGCAGGGCGCGGTGTGTTATGGAAAGTGTGTTTAACGCCAGTAAGCTGTAGGGTGCTATGGAATACCACGAAGTTGATGGCTGCGGGTTACTAAAGACCATTTCTTTACGTGCACAGAGGTCGCACAGCGCGCGGACATCATTTCATTTCCCCAATGTGTATGCGTATATGATCATCGTGTTAGCGCACCGAACGTGCTGTTCGGTGAAGGATTTTGTTTTCAAAAGCAGCGCGTTCTTTTCTACTTTATGCTTAACTATTTTTCTTCCCGTAGGAAGAAGTTATTCATTTTACGTACATTGCAGAAGTGTACTTTATCAGCCAATTGTTAAATACTCATTGTGAATTGAATCCAAGCATGACAGCTCTGCAAAGGCCAGGGAAGCACTGTAAGATATTAAATTCAAGGAAAAGCATATTTGATGGCCTATTACGTAATGGCTCAACTGGCAAACAAAAAGAGCATATAGGTAAAATTGCGTATGTCTATGTTTTTTCTGTGCTCATATTTTAGCAATCTGGATACAAAACAGATGGGCTGTATTAAAAAAAAATGCTCATGTTGCAGGTACGATATCATCGGAAAAGTGGAGACATTGGATGCTGACCTGCAGCACCTGCTGCCCAAAATTGGACTGGGCGGCTGGTCGTTTCCGAGGATGAACGCCAAAAGCAGAACGCACGACTCGAGAGGGACATCCATGCGTTATTTCGCGGAGCTCTCGCTACAACAGGTGCTTATGTTGTACGCCATATACATGTACGACTTCGAGCTGTTCGGATACACTTTGGACGGATTCGCGAGTCTCGTCGGGTGAAATTAGGAGAAATGTTAGCGTTTATAAAAACTTTGTAACTTACAAGGGAAGTTATGAAGGCTACTTGATCGTCCATCGTTCTTAAAACCCATTGTCGTGCGTTATCTCTAAAGAACCGAAGTACTTGCAACGCGATACATGTAAATAGCATTTCGACTTCCTTTTGCGCCTTGTATCAATCTCGACCTTTCGCGAATCACTCATTTGTATATATACATGCAAATTGATAGAATAAACGTGCGCGCTAGTAAGCGCTGTGTTTGTCTCTTCGGTCTGCGTCTCGGTCTTTTGCTCTGTTTTAAGTAGTAGTTTGCAAATACAATTTAAATGCTCACCCTGTGTGTTCCCTCGAGGTGAACGGACGGGAGCAGCTTTCAATATAGCGCTCGAGCGGTACGACTAGGGATAAACTAATGCGAAAATGTATAAAATATATAGCCTTTGTGAGTCGCGATGGAGAGTGAGAAGAGAACGGAAATTATGAAAGAAGCCTGTGGCAAAGAGATTAGCGGTAGATGCAGTTATAGGGAGGTTGAGATCTGCCTTGTAGAGGCCCACAGGGGCAGTCTCGAGAGCGTTTAGTCTGAGTGAAGGTAGCCTAGGGTACAATGTACAAGGCCTTGTTGAGGGCCAGCGCGTGGGCAACTTGGCACGCATGAGCCTCGTGCAGACCTGAGCGTCGAGCGACCACGGGCCGCAAGAGATGAGCTACCGAATGGCAGGTGGTGACAGCATGGTGGAGGGCTTGCACATTCTTCGCCGCATGCAAAGGGAAGCCAAGAATTTTTGCACTGCGTGACGACAGGAATGGGAGAACCAGAAAGGTGGAGAGCGACGAAGTGATTTTGTGAGCGCTGGTAGGAGGACTCATTGAGAAGGAGAAGCTCGGATTTCTCAGGAGCAGGAGAGAGGCCAGCGGTGGTGAGAAAATGGCTGAGGCTTAGCTAAGGTTAAGCCTAGTCAGATGCGAATCATATTGATGGCTAGGCTTGGTAATATATGGCTTTCCTTAGTTGAATACTTGGTCATTTTAATACAACCACTAGAAGTGTAGCAAGGATTGCCGTGGCAGCTATATACGGGATCATCGGTGAATTGAATGCAGAGTGTACAACCGCTGCCCCAGCACCGGCTACAACAGCATTCTTGGCAACCATGGAAAGCACACTGGAAAGCTGAGGCAAGCTCAGCTTTATACCGCTGCTCTAGCGTCACGTGGTCAGCTGCAGCGCCTCTGATGTGGAGCCTCCACCGCCGCGGCCGACCGCGCGAGCCGGCAGCCCATCTCTCCTCTGCTGTGACGTCATGTTGTCACGTGGTCAGCCGCCGCGCCTCTGATGTGTAGCCTTCACCGCCGCGGCCGACCGCGCGAGCCGGCAGCCCATCTCTCCTCTGCATTGACGTCATGGTGTCACGTGGTGTCACGTGGTCACGCTAAAGGTCAATGGTAGCTACACCGCCGCGCTCGACGGGCTGTAGTGTAGCTCTAGTAATATGCTTCGCATAAAAGGAGTCGATGAAATCTAGGCCACGTTGCAGGGTGTCCTGTAGGTGACAGGAAGAGCCAGACGAACACCAGAGAGTGAGGTCATCAGCGTAAAATATATGATGCAGATCGGTTTTCGCTTATCCATCAGGGTTAGTGGTTATTGACTCAAGCGGGTATCTCGCCCATTCGTCTATCCGTTTACCTCTCCTATTCCCACTTCGTCTCCCAATCTTCGTATCCTTTCCCTCCCGACCAACATGTCTCCCGTGCTGCACGCCGGCTGTCGTTATGCGGCCGCGCAGCACCATTCCCGTCTCTTCGATACCCAGGGTGTAGGCTACACGGATGACTCCGTGGCTCCTCCAGGTTCTTGTGGGTACGCCCGGCACCATCCCCACCTCCCTGCTCCTGAAACCCACACCAGCGGGCCGTGTCTACGCCCTCCGGATGCATTCTCTTTCGAGGTCCTCGCCATTGCGCATGCCCTCCTGTCATTTGCCCTCTTTCCGTATCTCTAAGAGTACACACTCTACTGACACTAACAAGCCTCTATACACAACTTACAGAAACACACCCTAACCCCTTCTCTCCAACAGGAGGTCGAACGAGCGGTTTCCGCACTGCAGCCTTCCATTCTTTTCCTCCCCTGGGTACTTCGGCATTAAGGGATCGACGGCAAATAGCTGGCCCATCAGCTAGCCTGCGACACACTTTTCCGGGCACCGTTGATCCCCTGGTCCAAGCAGTCGCAGGACGGTGGGATACTCGCCCTTCGCCGCACCATAAAAGAGGTCTACCTCGAGCTCCGCCTCGACAAACGCCTTTACCCTCCCGCTCATTCATCATTCACGGTGTCAGAGGCTGCATTCATCTGCTGCATTCATCTTGATGTGCCAAAGAAAGCGATTCTTCGGCACATCCGGATTAATGCAGCAATCATCCTGTCCCGCCTCTTTCTCGCCCACTATCAATCGGACACTTCCTGTCCCAACTGCCCTGTTTCTATGCGGACCTGGCCAATTACCTCCTGTATTGCCTGGCTGCTCAGCAGCCGGGTTCCTTGCCCCCACCTTCTCTATACATCACCACCTGGCTCGACTGACTTTGCGCTGAAGGGGAAGAACAGCGACTTCTGGTCGCCCAGGCGGTCGACATGCTCGGCCTGTAAATTACGGTCGAATAAAGGTCTTCTACTACTACCGCTGCAGCCTTTTATGAAAAAGCCTTTAGATCGAACCAGACTTCATCAAAAAACAAGAAAGCCACGAGCACAATACCCTTAAGATAGCAGCTGCACAAAGAATTCACTATTAGTTGTACCGCAGAGCATAGAGCTCTAGAGAAGTGTTCTTTGATCTTTATAATGTAGTTCCGGATAAGCATCTATTAAAGAGAAATGTATTACGGGAAATGCTTTAGTACCACAGTATTCGGTGAAGGCATACTGAGACATGATGTTTTGCCTTTAAGGTAAGGCCATGGAGACTAAGCGGAACGGATATCGCGACGGTGTAGAATAAAAGTATAAGTCGAAGGCAACACCCACAAGTCCAGTTTTCAGGTTTTATTTTCGAGAGACAACACTACTAAAGTAAGCTCCGACTTCAGATGCTACGGATAGAGCAAGCACGGTGAGGCAAATTAAAAGCTGCTATCGAAGGCATGTTTTGTTATGTTTTTATATGAACATAAGTATTAAGAGTGCTTGCAAGATACCACAGTACTTGAAAAAGCATTCCTGTTGGCAATTCCAAATTTAGGACAGCTGCTTTATTTATTTGAAGAACAAGCACTATCATGCTAACGACACCCGCTAAATGCCACTCTGTGCTCGCGGCAGCACCACGGCTCCATCTCCAGCTAATGGGAGACTTGTGCCAATATCCGCAGTAGTAAGGGAAGGGGAATCTGCGCATCGAATAGCTGTGACGAAGACATTTTGGTTTCCTGCAGGAAATATTCAATCAACCAAGACGTGCTCCGCATGCGTTCCAGTGGCAGTGCATCTTTCGGAAAGCACACTTTTTTCCCGTATCATTTTACTTACAGACGTTACAATGTTACGTTCCATCAAGAATAATGGCGATAAAAGGAGCACAGACTGCCCTTAAACGCCGAAGACCAGCTCCGGTGCCCGAGATAACTACTTGCGACACCAGCGACGTTGCAGTTAAATATAATAGATATTTATATTTTCCCTTTAGCCCTGCAAGAGGAAGGAGGTAAGAGTTAACGGAAGCCATAAACGCTATGCCAGAGAATTGAAGTGACCTCGAGTCATCCCACAAATCAGCAGCGACTTGACGCGCTGCATATGTTTTTGAAAAACAGGAAGACCGCAGCAGTGCAACATACATGAGCACGAGTAAGCAAAAATGCATTGTTTTTATGACGGTCCACTACTTTTCTTTTATTGAATAGATGCTGAATAATGTGTTACTGAAGAAAGAGTGGCTTTTTTTTGCTATTAAATGTTTCGCATCAAGTATAACATTAAGCTTTCACGGCGGCAGTCAATATCTCCGCAGATTTGCTTTCCCCCTCGGCAGGCATGCATTCTGTTCGCTATTAACGTTCCTGCTATCATCGAAATCGTGACCAGCACAAAAAAGAGGAAGACAGCAGATAGGAAGGAGGAAGCCCAACACGAACGCTTGTTTTGTGTTCTCGTCTTCTTCTCGGCCTCTTCGTTTTTTTTAAGCTTTAGAGCCATGAATACGTACCATTTAGCCCAGCTTCTCACGTTCCGCATTGCTTTTGAATGCCAGCTTTAACTACTCGACTCAAGCAATGCACATATCTTTAAAGAAATGATATTGCAACGCATCGGAAGAATGAACTATTTCATACAATATTTCGATAACTTTATGTCACAATACTTTTCTGTTGCCTCATATTTACAATTGGAGTGCGATAATTCTGAACGGGAGGTGCAAAAAGAACGGGATACTATGACACCGTTTGCACTATGAATGAACCCTCTCTAAATGCAACAAAAGGGGTTGACTCCGCTTGCAATGAGAGCCACGGTGTGATGAATTCTGTGTTAAACTAGAGGATGCAGAGGACAGCAAAAACAGGAACAAAAAGCAGAAGCGTAGTGCCATGTGGTTTTTACATTGCAATACGTGTCTCCTTTTTACTTAACCTGTAAACGTTCGAGCTTTACGTACAGATAGATAACAACATAAGTTTGATTTCGCGATTTAGCAATACTTATTTATTTGTTCACATACTCATGGACCCTGACTGGATTATTATGTGAGGGAGGATACATAACTGGGCTGCGAAACAGAAGCAAGTAGAAGATGGTTCTTTTAACGTCATTATGCGAGAGCAGGCAACCAACCAGAAAATAGAACTAAATTGACACACTACACAAAACACTTCAGAAGAAAAGGCTGCATATTTGTGTTTGTTTTTTTTTTGAAAATAGCAAAATCTTAGATGCGAACAATATTGTGAGGAAGCCTCTTCCAATAACTGATTGCATTGGTTAGGGCTGATGAGTCGAATGCGGTGGTCCATTCCGAAGTGCGTTTAAAACGGAGGTTATTAATGAATCGGTGAGATCTGCGTACCGGCTTTCTAAGAGGTAGTGTGAAGGAGTGATGGCTGTACACAATTTCATGGAAGAGGCTGATAAGTGAAATTATTCTGCGAGATTCTAAAGATGGAAGCGATAATGACGCCTTATCGTTAGTTATGCGGGAATGTCGGCAATAGTTTCGGGAAATAATGCGAGCGGCGCGACTGTATACACGCTCTATGAAATGAAGTTGGGTTGGTGGGGTGACGAAATCGAAGATGCGTATTTAGGTTGTGGGCGGACAAATATTTAATATGCGAGCTGCCGTGTGGTAGAATGTGTACCTCTGAGGTTACGTTCTAAATAACCCAATGTACCGTTAGCTTTGGCAGTATTTTTTTCTATGCGGTTTTCCATTAGATATTAGGTAAAAAGTGGACGCCAAGGTACTTGTATGACGACACAAGGGGGACTGGACTCTGGTTAAGCGAGTAAGTGAAAAGGTAATTGGACCGTTTACAGCTAAATGTCATTAACTGACATTTATCATTGTTGAGGGACATTTTCCATGATGCGCACCATTTATTATTGCGGTGTAGATCTTCTTGAAGAGCGATGTGGTCATTAACACAGCGGATTGAGCGATACATAACGCAATCTTCAGCAAACATTCTGAGTGTTGAGGTAATGCTTAACTTTAGCTCATTGATGGAAATGAGAAACAGTAACGTGCCTATTACACGATTTTGCGGTACGCCTGATGTTACATCAATTAAAGGGGATGAATGGTTATCAGTAGATGTGTTTTGTTTGCGAAATTATAAAAAAGATTCTTGTCCAAAAAATTGTTAATGAATCGAGACGCAACGATGAGAGTTCCGCTATTCAACGACAGTGTGGAACGCGGTCGAAGGCTTTAGCATAGTCGAGGAATATACAGTCGATTTGAAGATTAGGGTCCATACCTTGAAGCAGCTCATTAGTAAACGCAAGTAGTTTGTCTCACATGGTAACCGTTTTCTCAACCCGTGTTGCTTTGAAAAGAAGAAACCGTTGCCTTCTAAATGTAGTGCCGTGTTAGATGCAATGATGTGTTCGAGAAGTTTGCAAGATATACATACCAGCGACATTAGTCGATAGCTAGGAACAACAGTTCGGTCACCGGATATGAAAATTGGGATAACTTTTCCAATGTTCTACCCGTATGGTATCTGTACTGTTGAAAGTGATTGCCGAATTATAGGAGTTAGTGTGACACTGGAATGAGTCTTGGTATACATAGTGTTTGTTTCACGATAGGCAAACGGCGAACTAAAAGGCCACGTGCCTGTATATGGGCACCGTCCCCTCGCCTGTCTGTATCTCGATATAAGCACATGCGTGCTGGTTTCCTTCTAGCGTACAGGAATACACCACACGCAACCACCCAGCAATCTCCGGCTTCGCTTTTGATCGGGTGACCTCTCAGAACTCGACTCGATTTACTTAAGCCTAGTACGCGTTCAGTGGTCGAGCAAAAGCAGTTACGACAAACTCGCAGTCGAAGAGAACTTCAGAGAAGCTTTGTCGTTGGGGACAAAGTGTTTGTGAGGAACTGTAGAAAAGGTCGAAAATGGTTAAAGGCAACGGTGACGTCACGCTCAGGGCCAGTGTCTTATGTGCTACAAGTGACAACACCACGTGGGGTCATGGAATGGAAAAGGCATCAAGACCACATGCCCACATGGCAGGAAGACCCGGAGGCAACGTCCGCCGACCACGGTTGTGGCGCCATGGCGAGGACTCCTGGCAGCCGTGGCAACCATCTGGATAATCGACGGGTATTGATGAACACAGTGCCATGCAGCCACGAAACAACCAGCGGGCACAGCTGAGGAAGATCCAGGGGCGGTTGCCGCAGGAGGAGGAGTATCGACGGAAGCCCTCCGTTCCGAAGACATCGGTCACGACTCGGGGTCTTCTCCTGGCGACAGGGGCCATGAAGCCTCAACACGACATCGGTATCCGACAAGGGAAAGATGTCCCCGAGATCGGTACACACCAGCGCCGTGATTTTGCCAACCAACATTTGGAACTAGAGTTTGAACCGTTAACTTGTTTCGGTTATTTCTGTATAACAACTAACCGTTTCTAATAAATGTCAACCATGTGTAATGAGAGCATGCATCGTCTAGGGAAGAGGAAATGTAGTGTTTGTATCACGATAAGCAAACAGCGAACTCACGGCCACGTGCCGGTATTTGGGCACCGCCCCCGCGCCTGTCTGTATGTCGATATTAGCACATGCGTGTTGGTTTGCACGGGCAGTCGTTCTACCAGCGGGACGCGCGGTCTGACGGCCGGCTGACAATAAACCCGAGTTCTTGTTACACCTCGGTTACAGTGTCTCCCAAGACACAACACGCATCGTCTCCGCGGCCGGTGTGAACGCGCTTTAACACGCCATTGTCCAATTTAAGTCAATCGCTTAAACACGACGGCGCGGCGGTATTACCAAAAATTATGTAGTAAAACAGAATTACCCTTGAAAGGGATCTATCGCACGACCATCCCTAGACATAAATCTGTCGCGCGACAGAGGCCACGAGAGGCTGTTGCGTCGTGTGACAGACAGCACGCCAGGCACTGTTGACGCGTGAAGATAGGCGTTTTGAAGTCTCTCGCGGGACTAATCCCACGACAGGCAACTCTGTCGAGGCGCGCAGTCTTTGTCGCGCGACACGACTATTTCTGTCGCACAACAATACCTGCGACAGAATGCTGTCGCGCGATAAATCTTGCGACGGGCGCGTCCTTCGCACGACAAAACACAGGAAAGGTATCTGTCGCGCGACAGGACCCACTGCAAACACCTTTGTTGCGCGGAAGAACCCACGAAACGAACCTCTCGCACGACAAAATACACGACAAAAAAGCCTGTCTCGCGACACAAAAGATCGTGGCGCGAGGGATGCGCGACACAAAATTCTGTCGTGCGTTTTGATCGCGCTGGGTTACCCAAGCCATGGGTAACCGAACATCTATACAAAAGAATGAAAGAAAGGAATAAAATCTTTAATGCTAGAAAAAATAGTGATCCCGCTTTGCTTGTGGAGTACAAAAAGATCAGGAATAGACTGTAGACTGAACTCGGACCTTAAAAAGCAAAATCTGAATTTTATGAGAACAAGTTTATCCAGACCAACGCAGAAGAGAAAAAACATGGTACATGATTAACTGCCTTATGAGCAGAAAGCAGGATTGTGATGCTGTGCAAGAAATAACAAATGACAACAAGCATAGGAATGGGCAGGAACTGGCCGATAAAATGAATGTTCACTTCGGGCAAAATATGTGCACCGAAAACTGCCCGCAAGGAAAACTGCCCGCAAGGACATACCCTGCTGGAATCTATTATGCTTTTGCCATCAACTTCTGCTGAAACTGAGACAGAAATTGGGTAACTAAATATGATGAAACAGGTGGAGAGGATGAAATAAAAGAATTGCAACTGAAATACATGGCACCTATTGTTAGCCTAATACTAGCGCATATTAATAATGCGATGCTTCAGTCTGGAGATTATCCTGAAGAACGAAATGTTGCCAAAGTCACACCCGTGTATCTAGGTGCGGGTGTATTACACATCAATACCTATCGGTCGATTTCTATCCTTCCAGCGTTTTCGAAGATATTTGAAAGAGCTATAAGTGATCGGCTCGTGTCCTTTTTAAGGCGGAAGCCTTTAATACCTTATTGTTGTAAGCAGGAGTTGTCGACAGAAATTTCACGCTTTTCAATTGGTCGAAACAGTCGTGACGTCACAGTGCGCGAATTTCAAACGGGGCCAACTGTACTTTGGCTACTAACCATGCAACCAATTAAAGGGATCGTATAGTGATGCTCCAAGTAATTTTGACTGAGTTTAGTTAATTGCTTACCTAACCAGTTAGTCTAATTGACCTTTCTAGTCAGACCAGATAAATAAATAAAACCGAGTAAGAAATTGGCCGAGCTTGGGAATCGAACCCCGGTCTCCAGAGTGCGAGTCGAGCACGCTACCACTCCGCCATGCCAGCTCGATGGTTTGGAATAAACAAAGGTGCGTCTAGTGAATACGGTGTCTTCGTTCACTCCCTTCTTCCTCCTTTCCCGTTACGGCGAGGTTTAGGTGTCCACCGAAATATGAGAGACAGATACATTTCCTTTCCCCAAAAACCAAATTACCAACGAGCAAGGCGTATTTGTCCGCGTTTCAGATTGGTCCAAATTGTCGTGACGTCACCGCGCGCGAATTTTGACGGCTGTCCACCGAAATATGTGAGACAGTTACGGCGCAACTTCCTTTCCTCAAATACAATTTTCGACTAGTGTCTACTGAGATATGTGAGACAGTTAATGCGTAATTTCCTTTCCTCAAATACAATTTTCATTTTCTTCATTACGGCCCCTCTTTCTTCTTTCACTTTCACTACCTGCCTTCCTGTACGGTGCGGCTCAGGTGTCCACCGAGATGACAGAGAATTACAGGCCCATTTCCTTTCCTCAAAAAGCGTTGCGTTCAAAGGGCAACACATCGCGCCGAACGGGTGGTGGCGTTCTTTGGACTCTGTGGCAGCGCTACAACACGCTGTCGCGTTCCACTCCTAAAGGCGAAGCTTAAGCGTCATTAATTGGCAGTTAATTAATGAACCAAAAAAATGTGCCGTGAACAATTGCATAGAAGAATGCAGCTCTCAGGCTTTCGCCTTTCACCACTTTAGCCGCTAAAGTTACTCGTAATTTTTTTTGAGGAGCTTTGGATTATTACACCTGCCCAGTACGGGTTCCAAAAGAAAATATCAACGAAAATGGCTGTGATTCATTGTAAATAAAATATTGTAGAAATTATTGAACATAATCTTTTCACCCTACTTTTATTTTCAGGCGTAGAAAAGCGTTCGACACTGTACACCACAACATTTCGATACAAAACTTTAATTGTATGGCGTACGAGGAATAGCACTCAATTTAATTTGAAGTTGTGTATGTGGCCGTTACGACCATGTTGACATTAATAGCATATCCTCCAGTAAAATGTAAATTCTATACGGTGCACCGCAGGTATCGATTTTAGGGCCATTTTTATTCCTATTATACATAATTTATACCACCTCCATGCTGGCTTTACTGACGTAGCTTTATATTCCGCGACACCTATCTCTTCTTCACTCTAGCAAACAAAGCAAGCTTGGAAAAAGCTGCTAATGAATACTTACTTAAATTATCAGGATGGCTTCTAAAAAAGAACTTTAATCTAAATACATTTAAAGAGAGTGCACAATATTGAAGCCCATAAATAGGCTCGACTATACAACCATAAACATAGCGTGTAATGAAATTCTCCTAGAATAGGTCAAAGAACGAAATTTTAGGGCGTATGGTTCAGCGAAGAGCTTTAATAGACTACGTATATTAATAAATTAAAAGATGAATTCGCGTTAATAACTAGGAGCATCTGGAAAATCAGGAGTCTTATGCCTAACTCTTTAAATCAGGTATTATAATATGATCTTTTTTTGCTCTAGGTTGAGTCATGGTACAGTCTGGTTGAGACAGTCTAAATGTCATGGTAGCAGTCCACCTTGGGTTCAGAATGGTACTAGTGGGTGGCCAACTGCAGGCTACGTTGCAGCAGATCGCACATTTATTACAAATAGCTAGGCAGCCAAAAAGGCTAGGGTTCTGTGTGTTAACGTCTTTCACAGGCTGATGAAAATAAAGTATTCAGAACTTTTCTTTGTAATCACCCTTTCAAGCGGCAACGATCGGCAACTGCTCTCAGGTTTAAGGCAGCTCTTCCCTGAAGAATTTTAGCCGACCTATATGCCTTCATTTCAATAACTTTATCGGATTTGTCGTGCGCACCAGTCAAAAAGGAAAGGAAATATGAACTCCAGGTTGTGGCTAACACCGCATGCTGAAGGAATGCACCACGCAGCTGCCTTGGCTTATGCGGCTTTTACGTCCCGAGCGACTGAGGCTATGAGGAACGCCACAGTGAATGGCTGCAGAAAATTCGACCATCTGGAGTTGTTTAACGTGCACTGGCATTGCACACTACTCGGGCCTCTAGAATTTCGCCTCTATCGAAATTCGACCACCACAGCCGGGAACGAACGGCGTCTTTCTGTTCAGGAGATGAGCGCCATAGCCATTCCGGCTCGTCTACAGAGCCGCAGTACCCGGCATTAACCCGTTCTCGGCGGCCGCGTTTCGATCGAGGCGTAACGCAAAAGGCGTCTTTGTGCTGTGCGATGTCGGTGCACGTTAAACATCGTTTACGGCGTAGATGTCGAAAGCCGCACACAAAATGAGCAGCTTAGAGCACAGATCGGGCAACTGCTCGCCAAAATTCAAAATTTGGAAGAAAAGCTAGCTGCCGCGACGGCTATCCCGAGTCCCGACGCCATGGAGAGTGAGCCCGAACTGCCGCCCGCGTTCGCGTCGGCAATGGCCGCGATGGAGGCGCGCCTCACCACCCAGCTTCAGAAAATGGTAGAAACGGCTATGAACTGCATGGAGTCCAAATGCTCGTCATCGGTCCCTGCAGCCATTAGCCGCTGCATGAAATCGAAAACCACCCGAATCAGTCGGCGGTTCGAGGGGATCCAAGCCTTCAATACGCACAAGAAAATTATCTGCAATCCCGGAGACGCGGCATCGCAGGACTCCAACCCCGCACCCCCACCCAGTGCTAGTTGTAGGCCAGAGTCCAATCAGCCCCCGTCTCTCACCTCCAATCCTAATGATGGCGGCACGGCCTAACAAGCGTTCCCCACCTCCGAAAACACACACGTTGGTAACCGTAACGCAATGGAATTGCAGAGGCTTCAAGGCTCGCCAGAAACGCGCGAACCTGCGCCTCTACTTAGAAACTTTCGAGGCTTTACTCGCCGTGGTCGCCCTGCAGGATCCAGGAGCGGCGGCGAAATTGACTAACTATGTGACGTTCCAGCGAGACCCCTCGTCGTGTCTCCTCGTACACAAGTCGTACACAGCCACCGAAATCGACCTCGATCTCAACATACCGTACTCGTACGCCATGGGAAGGATCCTTCCCCTTTGCCGATCGGATCCTCCCTTGCACGTACTTAATGTATGCTGCTCCCCAAAACTGAAGCGAGTGACCTTCGCGGACCTCTTTAGCCGTGCACTTAAAGAGGCGGGTCGCGACCCCCTGCTGATTGTGGGCGATTTCAACACCCCTAGCCAGCTATGGGGCTATCGTAAGGAGGAAGTGCGCGGACGCATGCTGGCGGAGTTGGCGTCCACACTGGGCCTCACCCTCCACACCGACCCGGCATTTCCTACTCGCGTAGGCAACTCGGTGACCCGAGACACATGCCCGGACCTGACCTTCACTCGCAACATAAGACACGCAGACTGGATCAACACCGAGGATACCCTCGGCAGCGACCACTCCATTATCAACACTACTGTTTATACACGCCCCCTAAAGCGCCCTAACACACTAGCACGCATCCCCAATTGGACCACCTTTCGCCAAAATTTCCCGTCCGACACCAACACGAACATAACAGAGCAGGGATACGGAAACTGGTCCCGGTCAGTCATATCGCACCTTCGCTCCCACGAGAAGCAGATACAGCTCACCGAGGTGGTCACGGACGTGGACAACCACCTCCTCCACCTCTGGGAAGCGCGCCGCGGCCTCACGCGCCGCTGGAAGCGCCAGAAACACAACAAGAAGCCCAAAGCGCGCATTGCGGACCTCACCCGGCAGGCAGCAGAGTACGCGGCCCAACTCGCTGACTCAAACTGGGTAGACCGCTGCAACACGGCGGCGAGGCAGATGTCGAGCCGCAACACGTGGCGGCTCTTCCGAGCCCTCATCAACCCAACACATACCCGCACAGAAACGCAAAAGCAACTACACAAAGCCATGCACTCATTCCAAGGAAATACAACGCAGTTGGCACAGGCGCTCCGGGATCGCTACCTGTGCGCAACTCAGGACGCCCGCAGATCGGCCTACTCCTACGCTGGCAGAGAAAACTCAGAGTTGGATAAGCCTTTCCAGCTTCACGATCTGCAGGCGGGTCTGACCAAAATGAAGAGGGGCACCACGCCGGGCCGGGACAAGGTCACCGTCAAACTTTTGGCGAACCTTCCTGATTCAGCGTAACAGTGCCTTCTAGAATACATCAACGCGATATGGACGGGGGAAACCCCGCTCCCCATTGACTGGAGAACGGCCCTTGTCACCTTCATCCCGAAGGCCGGAAAACCGATCGACACGGACAATCTCCGCCCCATCTCTCTCACCTCGTGTGTGGGCAAATTGATGGAGACGATGGTGCGGGATCGGCTGTCCGAGTACCTCGAACAACACAACACCTTCGCGGACACAATGTTCGGATTTCGCCCACATAGATCCGCACAGGATGTCCTGCTCCAACTCGACCGCGAAATCTTGAACCCCATTACACACCTCCAAAACGACAAAATAGTCCTTGCGCTCGACCTGAAAGGAGCGTTCGATAACGTAACTCACGAGATCGTACTCACACATTTGAGTCAAACTCACTGCGGCACCAATACCTTCAATTACGTTAAAAAATTTCTCACGGACACACTGTCCTACATCAGAATACAGGACGAAGAAGACGGACCTTTCTTGCTCGGCACGAGGGGGACTCCACAAGGCGCGGTGCTGTCCCCTCTGCTATTCAACATTGCCATGATGCGCCTACCCGCCCTACTGGGTGCGGTCGAAGGGGTCCAGCACGCGCGGTACGCCGACGACATCACCATCTGGGCTATGCAAGGGCGCCTGGGGGATATGGAGACCAGCCTGCAAACGGCCGCCAGCATAGTGGACCGCTATGCTCGAGACTGTGGTCTGCAATGCTCCCCGCAGAAATCGGAATTCGTGCATTTGCGTCCCTCGCGCACATGCTCGACCCAAATCAATCTCTCGTTGCAAAGCGGTCCCATTCGCGAATCCAAGGAAATCAGAGTCCTCGGACTTTTCATACACAACCAGCGACGCTGCGACACAACACTCGCCAAGCTCCGGCAGGTGGGGGACCAGGTGGGCCGCATGGTCCGCCGGGTTTCCAACAAGCGCGGTGGGTTACGATGCAAAGACGCCTTGTGGCTGGCGAACGCATTCGTGACCAGTCGAATCTTGCATTCGACTCCCTATCTCCACCTGCGGAAACAGGAGGAGGATGCCCTCGAGGTCGTCCTCCGCAAAATCATGAAACGAGCGCTGGACCTCCCGGTCTCTACCTCTACCAGCCGCCTTTTGGCAATGGGGATGGTTAACACTTTTAGGGAGCTTCGGGAGGCCCACCTCAACAACCAATACACTCGTCTCACAAAGACATGGTCGGGTCGCCGCCTTTTAGCCCGACTTCACATCCAGCACACTCAATTCACAGAGGAGAGATGCCGCCTTCCCGTACACTGGAGACGCGAACTCCACGTGCGGCCTCTCCCCACCAATATGTCCAAAGAGGATCATAATGGCAGGCGCCTGGCGCGGGCGGAAGCCGTGGACCGCCATTTTCGGAGCAAACCAGGAGTCTGCTACGTGGACGCGTCCGGCCCGGACCACAGGGGATGGTACACGGCCGCGGTCGTCCACGAGGGTGAAACAGTAGACGCCCTTACTTTCAAGGCCCAGTCAGCAATTCACGCAGAAGAGGTTGCCATCGCTTTGGCAGCCTCTCACACATCCTCCAAATACATAATCACCGACTCGCGAGGGGCTTGCCGTAACGTCACGCAAGGGTGGGTTACTCCCCTAGCTCATCCCATTTACCAAAATTGTAGCCGAGACTCGGATCGCGCGCACCTATCTCTCGTTTGGGCTCCAGGTCACCAAGGCGTCCACGGAAATGAGGCAGCCGACGCCGCCGCCCGCGCGCTCCCTCTCCGGGCATTTCCAACGGGACCCGACGCCGACCAGGACACTGATTTCAATCCGATTTATACTTTTAAAGAAATATGCGAGTATTACAAATCCACGCACCAAACTCTTCCTACCCCGTGCAAAGGGCTGGGGAAGGTCAATGAGCGGGTACTCCTGCGCCTGCTCACCAACACGATGTTGTGCCCGGCAACTCTACAACATTTCGATCTTCAATTCGACGGGCGGTGCTCACACTGTGGGGAGGTGTCTGACAATTACCACATGGTGTGGGCCTGCCAGCAGAACCCATCCCTACCCCCTATCCCAAACCCCACCCGTGAGGACTGGGAGGCGACCCTGTCCGGTTGCTGCACCCTCGAGGCCCAAAGGGCCTTAACGCAGCGCTCCCGGGCTGCGGCAAACGCCAATGGGGTACCTGACTAGGCATCCCACCTAGTGATTGTAAGGGCGTGACCCTTCAAGTCACGACCCCCAACAGCTCTCCCTATGATTTAATAAATGTTTTCACCACCACCACCAGGTGGTCGAAATTATTCCGGAGGCCTCCACTACGGCCCCTCTTTTTCTTTCTTCTTTCACTGCAACCTTCCTCCCTCCCTTACGGCGCGGTTCAGGTGTCCACTAAGGTATTTGTGACAGATACTGCGGCATTTCCTGTCCTAAAAAATTACAAAAAAAAAACATTATAAAAAGTGTATACGTATGGGATCATTAAGTTGTACTTGCTGATTGTGAGTTGTTTCTGGACGAGAGTTTGTGACAGCAGCGAAAGGATAGTCCTGTGTGTTTCACGTGTGTTTCTACTCACTGTATATATGTCATCTCTCATTCAATAAAATTCAGTCGTGAGTCTTCGCGCCTGCTATGCACTTCTGTTTCTTTTGTGCGTGTTTTCTGAAGCAATACTCCCATTTTCAAGACAAACAAGCATGAACTAGCCCAGCTTGCCACTCCAATGCACCAGAGGTGGCAAATATAATGCTGCAGGCCGTCCCAACAAAAGCGCGGGAGGGAGCTTATAGAAGCCTGAATTATTTCCAAGACCAGTGGTTGATACGTTACCTTGCTTTCAATTTTTCTATTAGATATCAATGCTTACACGCCATAATTATTTTTATACTTTCTAGGGCTCTACCGCCCCTTTTTATTCATTTGAACTTCGCGCTCTCTCACCCAGTCATCTAAGTGCGCGCACAAGGCTGCGCAACTGCGCATGACCGAATGGTTGCCCGCCAGATGTAGTACATAACGTGAGTACGGGAGAAGGAGAGGAGTACAGAACGGGAGTAGCATCGGCACGCCTGGCACGTAGTGCACGTGTGGTGTTCACGTGTTAGGCAGTAATACCATGCGTTCAGGCGAAAATAATAAATAATTAACGGTGCTTTAGCTTTGGTTAAATCGAGTGAGAAGGGTTAGCTTCACGATGGTTTAGCCTGGAAAATACCAAACAAAGGTTCAACAAACAGCACAACAAGACTTTGCCACTCTAAACTATCGTGAATCTAGCGCTTCTCACTGTGTTTAACCAAAGCTAAAACACCGCTAATTTTTACGTAACGCACAGCGTTCCAGGCGAGCGGTTCCAATGGTGCCATAGGATTAGTCAAGCTATTCATGTGGTGCGCGAAGTGCAGTGCTAGCGAAAAGAAAGTAGACCAGCAGAAGCCTTGGTAGTAGGTGAACGCGATGACACAAGGCGTTCTCGTCGCGCCGGAAGACAGGTGAACAAAGTGCCAGTCTATTCCAGTTACCATTGCACAAGTTAGACCACAGTGCTTATACTATACGCTGTTGCGCTGAACGTGTTGCTCATTGGCCACGGGCAAATGTGCAGTCGGGCCACTGAATGCTTTTTTCATGGTGCGCCTCGATGATTTTTTTCTTTCTGGCAGTGATCACGCACCTCTCCTTAGATGGTGAAACGAAAAGCCATCTGTGGTTATATCGGTTTGCAGGGAGGAAGATGTACGCGATTGCTGTTTTTTAGTAATATCACTCGGACTTCGACTGTTCGCTTCATGGGTGCTCTATGATGGATCGAATCGCCAAACTTAGCAAGAGCGGCTGCATGCGAACAAAGCACACGGCTGGATGCCCGTAGCCTCATAGCATCTTGCTTAAGCTGCGCGCAGCCTGCGATTCCCGTTATTGAATAATCGCAATGTTTGGCATGTTCAGGGTGACTCACGCGGCGTTTACTCCTTGCAGCATGCTCAACGTCTCTGGCGAATTTCGCAGTCAACTTTTTGCTTATTACAATAGTAGAAAAGCTTTTTCTACCTTAGGCTGTTCATATAAGAAGGCTTTGTGCACTATGAGAGGCGCCACCTAGCACATCATGCTGGTCTAAATCGGGCGCTACAACACTCGTGAGGCTTTTTCCGAGCGTTCGCTTCTGCTAAGAGTGCCTCAATGCGTTGTTACATTCCTGTGAGTGCAGTTGTGCACCCTCGGTAACTCGGGCAGTTGCAACTAATCTCGGCTCAGTGCCAGTACACAAGCGACACGACGGAGCGGTCGCTGGAGGAGGGCGCCGAAGTTGTTGTGACAGTCTCTTCATGGTCAACTCGAGTTCTGCACAGTCTTCAATCAAACGAATTAAATCTGTATCCAACAGTCTTCTGGCATTTTTTCGCCGTGCGCAGCGGCAGAGATCACCTGACCTACAACGTCAATGAAAAAGGACAAATAGAAAAGGAAACGTATGGAAAAGAACTAATATAGCTGTCTTCTGTGGTGATTCTGCCACTTCGCGGTTTTGTCTGTCCAAATCCAGTGCATGTGTACGTTTCCAAACGGTTACGATAGCACATTAGGCAGACCTGCAATTCTTCTCACCGGGAATATAAACGGGAATAACAAAGTTCATCTGTAAATGAACGGAACGAAAGGCTTCCGGTAATATCGGGGTTTTCGTGCCGGGTAGGCAAAACAATGCGATAGGCAATGGAAGGAATTCGGGTTGCGCGCAGCGTTAGGAACAACCTAGCAGGCGATTTCCACCCTTGCCTGTGCGTTATGCACATCACGGCAACTCTCGCCGCGTTGGTCTATTCACTCCGTCGTAGGACGCTGATGAAGGGAACAGTCCACTCTTACGTGATGTTGTGGAAAACACGCAACACTCTGCATACAAGGCGCATAGTAATACGCGCATGTGAAACATGAAATGAAAAAATGTGCATACCGTAACCAAGCACACTCCACATTAAAACAAGAGCAAACCTCTACTTCGCATGGGGCATTACTGGGCAGTATATGTGCCGTTCCGTAAAGATATATTTGCGAAAGTATTAGAATTTGTCCTTTAGTGCGCACTATTGTTTCTCTCCGCCCCTCACTAAAACTTGAACCGACACAGCCAGCCACTGATTCCGCGCATTCGTGGCAGAGATTAAAAAAATGGTTTTGAGGAAAGGAACTCGCGTGTATATCGTTGGCCACGCGAACTGCAGTGGAAGGCGGTCGAATTTCGATCGAGGCGAAATTTTAGAATCACGTGTACTGTGCGATGCCAGTGAACGTTAAAAAAAAAGTTGGAGGCTTATCAAGGTTAAAGGTGCACTGAAGAGGATTCTGAACATGTCTTTTTGCCGCGGGAACTTGATGTACACGTTCCCAGCATTCTTAGGAGCTGCGACTTATTGCCCTGTGTGGCCGATTTCCTCAATTAAATCTAATTAACGTCCGGCTCCCGCCTTTTTTTTTTGAATTCGGCCTCATACGATGGGAGGAGTCTACCAACGCGTCGAGTGCCTTTCAGCCAGTTCCGTGGAGGCTTGCCGCTCCGTCATCGGCGGAGTAATACGTAGTAATACGCGGAGTGACTTTTTGAAAATGCGCACGTTGTTGGCCGAACTACGTTCAGCCATTTGTGTTTTTGTAAGCCGATGAGATGGACATCGACGATCTCACAGAGCTTGAAAGAGAGATTCTTCGGCGGACGGCAGATTTAGGCACCATCTCTTACGATAGTACGCCTTTGCGCGATACGGCCGAAGATAGCAGCAGTGGCCATCCGTCCGGCCGTACCACGGACGAAGACTCGGACGCCGATGGCTCCGAGGACGGCTGGCAACGAGTGGGAAACGTGGACTGGTGAGTGATATGAACTCTATTATGCTCGTGGCACGCATCGCTGACATCCGTTTTCTGCGAAGGTGCCAGTGCGACGGCTGCGCTGCCATGCCGACAGCCATCGAGAACGTCTGCTGCCGGGAATGCCCGGCCGCCGTTAAAAAGCAGCCGGGACACAACTGCATCACAGCGCACCCCGAGTTCGGGTATCTTTGCCTGGACGAGGGTGTGCTGCAGCTTGCATATTTAAACATGCGGCATTACCGGCAGCCAGGCATGGGCGACACCGCGAACGAGTAAGTACAACTGCAAGCTTCACGGATTGCGTAATAACGCTACCGGTGCTAGCTCTTGCAACTACGTTTATTGACCACAGTGCGATCTAAAGCGCATACGCATGCGGTGCTGTTCTATTTAAAAAAAACGACAGAGAATGCCTAAAACTTCGTATACAGTGCGGAATCACGGTGTGCTATGGCCATAACCACTGCAAAAGACTGCAGCTGTCCACTGCGCAAACAAATGGGATCAGGATAGTTTGCACTGACAAAGCCCATTACTGTGCAGGAGACAGACTCATTCTCCTTTCAGGAATTAGATTACGAGCTATATAGCATAAGAAGCATGGAACCTTTTTTTACCTTACATGCTGTCATTTTCAGAAAAAGGAACCTTATTTACAGTTTCAGGAACGGCTGAAAATAAGGCAGACCTTATTGACTGCTAGTCTAATACATGTCCGGGTTCAGGTACGTCGGGATTTTGGCTGGTTTAAATTTATCTTTATTGCAGTTGGCAGCAACTGCTGAGCCAATTCGAAATTTCAAAGGAGATTGTCCTATCAGAAGTGGGCTTCTGGCACCTATATATATAAATTTCCTTAGTTGCAGTGATAACATAAATACTAGTAAGTGTGATGAAAAGTGTGCTTTTGGAGCATTTAGCAGAGTTGTAGAACTTGGTTCCCATATATGGAATTGTACATAGTGTATATTGCCGCCCAACACCTATCCTTTCTTACTATCGCTCCCCCCTTTCTTTCCCTCTCCCTGTCCTTTTATTCTCGCTAGCCGCAGCTCAGGTTTGGATGGCAGATGCCGCGGCTAGCAACATCGTTAGCTTCCATTGTTATTTTTTTTATTATCAATAAAGAGCCACTAGCAACAACAAGGGAGGTCAGCTTGAGACATCTAGAAAAGAGTGAACATTGGGCCTCAACCTTGGTGTGCATGCTTACTCAAGTCACCATTGTTTAGTGTAGTTACAGGAATGATTGTTTTTGGTTCAAATGAGTAAATATGCAGAACAGGCACTCTTCTGGCTGAATTAAAAAAATTAGGAGGCGGCTAGGGGTCAGAACATTCTGTCCCCTCCCGACTTGGATGCGCATCTGATCAACTTCATCCTGTGTACTGCTTGCTACATCTAATCATTGGCATTGTTTCAGGCACTACCGGTTTGCTGCCTACAGGCAGTGTGTGCTCTGGCTGTGGGGGCGGCTTGGGCGCCACAACAGAAGGCCCCTGCCCGCCTGCATGGTGAAGGCAATAAGGGCAAAATATCCTGGTGAAAACCATGTAGGTTTTCAGCTTGCAACTCCTTAAAGCGGGTAGACGACGACGACGACCAAGAGCGTGGGAAGATTAGAAGACGACAACGAAGTTCGGACTGTGTTCTCGGTGCCGCTAGCAGCTGTTCTTTCCTATTTGTAAATATATTCTTTCCCGCAACATATTTGGTGGAGGTGCGGCTTTCCCCTACGTCTACCAACGACGGAGCTCCGCAGCGGCCGCCAGTTGCCTTCCCTCATCATGACCCAAGACGCCTCCCAGCAAACCTCAGCCCCGGCCATGACATCACTCGTTCTTTCTCCCCCTTGTGACCCTGGGACATTTTCTGGTACCGACAACACTGACGTCGACGACTGGATCAACATGTACGAGCGAGTGAGTACCTACAACCGCTGGGATCCGACCCTTATGCTCGCAAATGTAATATTCTACCTAAAAGACACTGCCCGGGTCTGGTATGAGACCCACGAAGACCATCTAACCAGCTGGGACGTGTGCAAAGAGAAACTCCGCGAATTGTTTGGACCGCCGCTCGGCCGAACACTTGCTGCTAAGAAGGACCTCGCCTCCCGAGCTCAAACATCTACGGAGTCCTATGTGTCGTACATTCAAGATGTGCTGGCCCTCTGTCACAAAGTTGACGCCAACATGCCCGAGTCTGACAAAGTCGGCCACGTGTTGAAGGGAATCGCCGACGATGCCTTCAACTTGCTCGTATACAAGAACTGCACTACAGTCGACGGAATTATTAAGGAATGTCGACGCTTCGAGGAAGCCAAAAGCAGGCGTATTAGCCAGCCGTACACACGCCTCCCCAACACGGCTGCGACTTCTTCATGTGAAGACCTGCGACACAGGGAAACTTCAGCGCCCCCAGAAAATGTGACCCGCATCATCCGACGCGAGCTCGAAGCTATGTCCCCTGCCCCCCTGCATCTACATGATGGCGACAACCGCTTGCCTACCATCTCTCTGGTACAAGCTGTCGTCCGCCAAGAGTTTGCAAACCTTGGTTTCCAGCCCGTCAGCCCTGTACGGTCTTCACCACCACCCGAAATCACTGCGATTGCTCCTGGACGACCTTCGTACTTCACTCCACGTCGCCGAAACCCTAACGACTGGCGGACAACCGACGACAGGCCCATTTGTTTCCATTGCCACCGCATTGGCCACATCTCCCGCCACTGTCGAAATTATTGGTCCCGTCGCAGCACATACCGTCCTCTCAGCTCCCATCGCGACGACGAACAGCCCAGCCACTACACGCCCCCTCAAGCCCAGCACGGTGCTACAGTCGACGGCCAGATTCCCCGCTCCAGCCGCTCCCCGTCCCCCCTGCGTCGACAGTCTCGTTCGCCCCAATGCCGTCGCTCCTCTCCTGGCCCCTACGGACGCTCGCAAGCGGAAAACTAGACGCTGCAGTGTCTGGAGGTTATGCTGCAGTACAGCCCCAGTCCCAAAATCCTCGATTAGCCCTTCGTGCACACCATAATTTGCTTGCCATTCATGTCGATGGAGTGCCTGTGAGAGCCCTGATCGATACAGGCGCGCACGTATCCGTCATGAGTTCAGCCCTACGACGCCGCCTCCGAAAAGTACTGACCCCTGCACCCAAAGCCGTTCTCCGCGTTGCCGACGGCGGAACGCCTCATGTTGTTGGACTATGCACAGCCCGTGTGACCATATCCGGCCGCCATACATCCATTCTGTTCTCTGTTCTAGACCAGTGCCCTCATGCAGTCATTCTTGGCCTCGACTTCCTGTCTGAGCATTCAGCCCTCATTGACTGCGCCACTAATGTTGTTCAGCTTGACCTTCCTCTTTCTGCTGAGTCGCCGTCCCCAGTTATACAGTCTTTGTGCTGTCAACTTTGTTCGTCTACCGCCTCAAGCCGCAACTTACATTTCTTTCTCATCTGTTCCCCTGTACCTGATGGTCACTACGTAGTCACTGCGGAACTTGACGTCGCCCTGACGCGCAGCATTGCGCTTCCACACATTGTATTTACATTGTCGGCCAACCGCGCGTACCTTCCTGTCCTGAACTTTGGTTCATCCATCCAACCGCTCCCGCAAGGCATCTCACTCGCCACGCTGTGCCCTGCTGCCGAATGTGTGATATCAGTGGTGGACAGCTGCTTACCTTCCACTCAGCAATGCCGGTTGCCTGCAGCCCCATCAACAGTGAACCCAACGGACGACTACCCTGACATGATCGCTTCTGACCTACCGCTGATGCAAGCTCGCGATATTAGGTGCCTCTTATCATCTTTCCGCGACATCTTCGACTTTGATAGCCGTGTTTTGGCTCGGACCTCTGTGGTGACGCATCACATAAACACCGGTGATTCCGCTCCTCTCCGCAGACGTACGTACCGAGTGTCCAGCGCCGAACGCACCGTCATAAATCAAGAGGTGGACAAGATGCTCGCAAAAGACATCATCGAGCCCTCGTCAAGTCCTTGGGCTTCACCAGTCGTCCTGGTGAAAAAGGACGGCAGCTGGCGCTTCTGCGTTGATTATCGGCACCTCAACCGCATCACAAAAAAAGACGTATATCCACTCCCAAGGATCGATGATGCCTTAGATTGCCTCCACGGCGCCAAATATTTCTCTTCAATTGATCTTCGATCGGGGTACTGGCAAATTGCCGTTGATGAAAAGGACCGCGAGAAGACCGCCTTCGTGATGCCTGATGGCTTATACCAGTTTAAAGTCATGCCGCTCGGCCTCTGTAACGCCCCGGCTACCTTCGAACGAATGATGGACTCCCTTCTTCATGGCTTTAAATGGTCCACCTGCCTCTGTTACCTAGACGATGTTGTGGTTTTCTCGCCTACTTTTTCCACGCACCTCGAGCGCCTCTCCAATATTCTGACAGTGTTTCGTAACGCCAGACTTCAGCTGAACTCATCGAAATGCAAGTTCGGTTGTCGCCAACTCACTATTCTCGGACACCTCGTTGACGCTTCTGGTGTACGCCCAGATCCCATCAAAATTCAAGCTGTGAAGGACTTTCCTCTTCCAAGGTCGTCGAAAGATGTGCGCAGCTTTGTCGGCTTGTGCTCGTATTTTCACCATTTTATCAAAGATTTCGCCGGCATCGCTCGTCCCCTCACCGATCTTCTGAAGAACGACACCCCCTTTACCTGGGGCCCTGCTCAAGAGAACTCATTTTCATCCCTCGTCCATTTGCTGACCACTCCGCCCATCTTAGCACATTTTGACCCGTCGTCTCCCACAGAGGTTCGCACCGACGCCTCCGGATATGGCATCGGCGCCGTCCTAGCCCAACGTCAACAGGGTCAAGATCGAGTCATCGCTTATGCCAGCCGCCTACTTTCAGCCGCAGAGCAAAATTACACCATTACTGAGCGTGAGTGTCTTGCCCTTGTCTGGGCAGTAGCTAAATTCAGACCCTACCTGTTCGGCCCTTCATTCGCTGTTGTCACTGATCGCCATGCTCTCTGTTGGCTGTCTTCACTAAAAAATCCCACCGGTCGCCTTGGTCGCTGGGCATTGCGCCTCCAAGAATACTCATACTCCGTCGTGTACAAGTCAGGGCGCCATCACCAGGACGCTGAATGTTTATCGATACCCTGTGGAACCACCTGACCTAGAGGACGCAGAGACCCTGCCCTGCCTCTTAGCTATCTCTGATCTTGCCGATATTGCCAACGAACAGCGCCACGACTCATCTTTACGACCTATCTTTGATGGCATCCGTTCTGCAAACCGATCTCCGTCTCTGAACCTTTATGTGCTCCAGAACGGCATTTTGTATCGCCGAAACCTACGCTCCGATGGCCCTCCGCTCCTGCTCGTGATACCCCAACGTCTACGCTCTTCTGTCCTGGAAGAACTGCACGATCTGCCGACAGCCGGTCACCTTGGCGTGTCCCACACGTACGCTCGGGTGCGGCATCGCTTCTTTTGGCCTGCTCTCTATCGTTCCGTCAAGCGTTACGTGGCCACTTGCGACCTGTGTCAACGTCGGAAAAGGCCCTCCACTTTGCCTGCCGGTCTTCTGCAACCCATCGACATACCTCCGGAACCTTTTCACCGTGTTGGCCTCGACCTTCTTGGCCCTTTTCCAACACGTCCCTCTCCGGCAACAAGTGGATCGCTGTCGCAACTGATTATACGACTCGGTACGCCATCACGCATGCTTTGCCGTCCAGCTGCGCTACCGATGTCACCGATTTTCTTCTGCAAGACGTCACCCTTCACCACGGCGCCCCTCGTCAACTGCTCACCGACCGCGGTCATTTTCTATCCAGAGTAGTTCACGACATTCTTCATTCGTGTGACACGCAGCACCAGCTCGCGACAGCTTACCAATGGGCTTACGGAAAGGTTCAACCGCACGCTCACCGACATGTTAGCCATGTACATATCGCCAGACCACCGAGATTGGGACGCAGCCTTGCCTTATGTGACATTTGCATATAACTCTTCCCTTCATGACAGAACAGGCTATTCTCCTTTCTACCTTTTGTTTGGTAGGCATCCCACCTTGCCTTTGGACACACTCATGCCGCCTTCTTCAGCCCCCACCACTGCTTACGCTCGGGACGCCATCTCCCAGGCCACGCTGGCGCGCCAAATAGCACGTAGTAGGCTCCAAGCCTCTCAAGTTTCCCAGAAGTCAGCCTACGACCGCCATCACCAGGCCGTCGAATTTACCCCAGGATCACTCGTCCTTCTCTGGACGCCCTCTCGCAGCGTCGGTCTCTCCGAGAAGCTCCTTTCGCACTACCGTGGCCCTTACCGTGTCGTGTGCCGTGTTACCGACGTGAACTATGAAATTGCTCCCCTTGAAACCTCGCCATCGTCCTCTGGCGCCACCACCGACATCGTCCACGTCTGTCGCCTTAAACCTTATCACGACGCTCACACGTCGCCGCCCTAACGCCGAGACGGCGTTTCAGCAGCCGGGGGTCCTGAAGTGGGTAGACGACGACCAAGAGCGTGGGAAGAGTAGAAGACAACAAAGTTCGGACTGTGTTCTCGGTGCCGCTCGCAGCTGTTCTTCCCTATTTGTAAATATATTGAACCATTGAAATATATTGAAAAATAGTGAACCATTTCGCACCTCATTTTTGCTTCCAATGCGTCACAGCATTTACAGATTGCATGCAGACCATTTTTGGGAATGTGCTTAGTTTATTCAGTGTCTGTGTAGTAGTATAGACAAAGTCTCTGCCTGACAGGCAAGGACAAGCTCGTCCTTGTCATACCTCAGCACCATGAGAGGTTGCTCAACTACACTCACACTCACGGCCACTTGCACTCACTTACACTCATGTCCACTCGCATTCACAAGCACTCATTCACGTCCTCTCACACACTCGCACTAATGTTCACTCACATTCACAACCCGTCACCCAAACTCATGACCACTCACTCAACCGAACAAGCTTCGCTTGTGTGGTTGAAGAGCTAGGCCAAGTAGATCAGGCTCATTGCATGGGTCTGGCCCAATAAAAAAAATTATGGCCCGAGCAGAGCTCTACAGTGCACACGGCCGGCCATAGAAAAAAAAAACGAAGCGTCCACTGCAGTACTCGAGATCCCACCTTACGCTAGTTATTGCTGAGAAGTTGACAGTCGTGGTTTCAGCAGCAAGCATTGGAACTCTGTGTACAGAGCTCGAGCCGTGTAGGAGGCATGTCAACAGACATCTGCCTTTCTAGCTGTGGTAATGCGAAATTCGATAAAAGGATCGGACACAACTCGTATCGGTTCACTGCACCCGCGAGCCTGCGCCCATGCCAACGGTGAACTAGTAAGGTGAACAACAACGAAATATTTCCATTCTCGCGCCAGCGTAATCCTCTGCGTCATTTGTAAATAGACACCGGTATGGTGCCTTATGCTACCTCGAGCGCCTTCGGCAGTGAATATCTAATTCCCTCAGCTATCAACAGAAAAAAAATAAGCACATGCAACAAACTTCACTGTCACGCGGCATTTGCCTCCAATCATGACCACTCATGCTCACAGACGCGAGTGAGGTGATAAGAGTGCACTCACGAGTGAGTGTGCCGACCCACAGTCCTTGTAAATCGTCCAAAGGTAGGCATCCTACGCACCCGAACATGGGATTTCAGCTTTCCACTGGCAGGATAAAGAACTGGATCACCTCATACCACATTTTTGCTTGCAGTGCATCAGAGCTTTTGCACATTGTAATTCATCCAGACCACTTTTTTTTGGAATGTACTAAGCTTATTCAGTCTCCGTGTAGCAAAGACTTATTTGTAATTCAACTGCTCTATAAGAGTTGGTTTAAAAGGCTTACAGAACTGTGGTGGTGGACCAAAACTTTCAGACTTCAACTAACCTGCTGATACATGAACCAACAAGGTGTGAACCTTCCACATCTTCACAAAATTTTGTTCTGCAGCTCATCAAACTGCCATACACAACTGAATCGCAGGAAATGTATTTGCCTAGCAGCGTTTCAAAATCAGTAAGTTAGGTGGCTCCATTGCTCTTTTGCAGCATAATGTATAGCTCTGTATTTCAGCCATGCGGTAAAGTACGAAAAGATGCACAAAGCCACTCAGAATAGCAGTTGTAAAATAGTTTATTGACTTGCTTAGATGTATCTGCAGAATCCTTCCGGCACTTGGTAGGTGGCCGGGATCCTGCTCAAATCTGAATGCCTTTTGGTCCGCGGGTGCAAGCACCACTCTTATCACACTTGCCTCAATTGCTCCTCTGCCAGTCAAGGGGAATGTAACTGCAGGTGCACTGAATCAAAGTTTATTCCTGCTAAAAGTGTCTTGCAAGTGACTGCACAAATTGCAGAGGAGAACGGCCAGACTGTGATAAGAGCATCCCTATCCGCCAACTGGGATACGCGCTCTCTAGCAGGCAGGTTCTGCCGAGAGAAAAATCTGTGTGATCTGGCTGAACCAGTCATTTTTCTGCAAAAGATGTTGGTTGCCAAGGTGACCATTCAACAAAGGATACATGTCTTGGCATGTCCATACAATCTGGGGCCGGGTAGACAGGAACCTGGGAATCTGTAGCTGGTTGGACCTGCATGCAAGAAACTTGTAAAAGTATGTGCTGACAAGACGTTCATGTCGACCTCCGTTACAGTAAAGGGGAAACGCACATCTTGCTGCTCGTCAGACAGTTCAGACTTTCAAACACGCTGGATGTTGTCCCCCTCACCTTGGCGAAAGCCGATCGTTGGTGCTGGGAAAGCACTTATGCTGGCTTCTGATGCATCAGAGAAGGATCGCTGACTCTTGGCGCTGCTCATAACTTCCTTGTCAAACTTTCAGGTGCGCTCTGGAAAGGAAATTGGCGCATGATATTGTTCGAAAATACGCCCAGAATGTCATTCATGCAGAAGTTACACATGTTACTCACTGAAAGTTGGAAGTGTTTGCATGGGACACAGTGTGAGTGATGTCATTGGCAGCCATTGGTCCTCATTACACTTGCAAAGTAGGATTCCGAGCCCTGCCACGAAGATGCTATGTCGGCCTCTGGTGCAGCAGAAGGGGGAACACGCATCTTGCAGCTCATCAGACAGTTCAGAGTTTCAAACACGCTGGATGTTGTCGCCCTCACCTTGGCGAAAGCCGATCGTTGGTGCTGGGAAAGCACTTATGCTGGCTTCTGATGCATCAGAGAAGGATCGCTGACTCTTGGCGCTGCTCATAACTTCCTTCTCAAACTTTCAGGTGCGCTCTGGAAGGGAAATTGGAGCATGATATTGTTCGAAAATACGCCCCGAATGTCATTCATGCAGAAGTTACACATGTTACTCACTGAAAGTTGGAAGTGTTTGCATGGGACACAGTGTGAGTGATGTCATTGGCAGCCATTGGTCCTCATTACACTTGCAAAGTAGGATTCCGAGCCCTGCCACGAAGATGCTATGTCGGCCTCTGGTGCAGCAGAAGGGGGAACACGCATCTTGCAGCTCATCAGACAGTTCAGAGTTTCAAACACGCTGGATGTTGTCGCCCTCACCTTGGCGAAAGCCGATCGTTGGTGCTGGGAAAGCACTTATGCTGGCTTCTGATGCATCAGAGAAGGATCGCTGACTCTTGGCGCTGCTCATAACTTCCTTCTCAAACTTTCAGGTGCGCTCTGGAAGGGAAATTGGAGCATGATATTGTTCGAAAATACGCCCCGAATGTCATTCATGCAGAAGTTACACGTTACTCACTGAAAGTTGGAAGTGTTTGCATGGGACACAGTGTGAGTGATGTCATTGGCAGCCATTGGTCCTCATTACACTTGCAAAGTAGGATTCCGAGCCCTGCCACGAAGATGCTATGTCGGCCTCTGGTGCAGCAGAAGGGGGAACACGCATCTTGCAGCTCGTCTGACAGTTCAGAGTTTCAAACACGCTGGATGTTGTCGCCCTCACCTTGGCGAAAGCCGATCGTTGGTGCTGGGAAAGCACTTATGCTGGCTTCTGATGCATCAGAGAAGGATCGCTGACTCTTGGCGCTGCTCATAACTTCCTTCTCAAACTTTCAGGTGCGCTCTGGAAGGGAAATTGGAGCATGATATTGTTCGAAAATACGCCCCGAATGTCATTCATGCAGAAGTTACACATGTTACTCACTGAAAGTTGGAAGTGTGTGCATGGGACACAGTGTGAGTGATGTCATTGGCAGCCATTGGTCCTCATTACACTTGCAAAGTAGGATTCCGAGCCCTGCCACGAAGATGCTATGTCGGCCTCTGGTGCAGCAGAAGGGGGAACACACATCTTGCAGCTCGTCTGACAGTTCACAGTTTCAAACACGCTGGATGTTGTCGCCCTCACCTTGGCGAAAGCCGATCGTTGGTGCTGGGAAAGCACTTATGCTGGCTTCTGATGCATCAGAGAAGGATCGCTGACTCTTGGCGCTGCTCATAACTTCCTTCTCAAACTTTCAGGTGCGCTCTGGAAGGGAAATTGGAGCATGATATTGTTCGAAAATACGCCCCGAATGTCATTCATGCAGAAGTTACACATGTTACTCACTGAAAGTTGGAAGTGTTTGCATGGGACACAGTGTGAGTGATGTCATTGGCAGCCATTGGTCCTCATTACACTTGCAAAGTAGGATTCCGAGCCCTGCCACGAAGATGCTATGTCGGCCTCTGGTGCAGCAGAAGGGGGAACACGCATCTTGCAGCTCGTCTGACAGTTCAGAGTTTCAAACACGCTGGATGTTGTCGCCCTCACCTTGGCGAAAGCCGATCGTTGGTGCTGGGAAAGCACTTATGCTGGCTTCTGATGCATCAGAGAAGGATCGCTGACTCTTGGCGCTGCTCATAACTTCCTTCTCAAACTTTCAGGTGCGCTCTGGAAGGGAAATTGGAGCATGATATTGTTCGAAAATACGCCCCGAATGTCATTCATGCAGAAGTTACACATGTTACTCACTGAAAGTTGGAAGTGTTTGCGTGGGACACAGTGTGAGTGATGTCATTGGCAGCCATTGGTCCTCATTACACTTGCAAAGTAGGATTCCGAGCCCTGCCACGAAGATGCTATGTCGGCCTCTGGTGCAGCAGAAGGGGGAACACGCATCTTGCAGCTCGTCTGACAGTTCAGAGTTTCAAACACGCTGGATGTTGTCGCCCTCACCTTGGCGAAAGCCGATCGTTGGTGCTGGGAAAGCACTTATGCTGGCTTCTGATGCATCAGAGAAGGATCGCTGACTCTTGGCGCTGCTCATAACTTCCTTCTCAAACTTTCAGGTGCGCTCTGGAAGGGAAATTGGAGCATGATATTGTTCGAAAATACGCCCCGAATGTCATTCATGCAGAAGTTACACATGTTACTCACTGAAAGTTGGAAGTGTTTGCATGGGACACAGTGTGAGTGATGTCATTGGCAGCCATTGGTCCTCATTACACTTGCAAAGTAGGATTCCGAGCCCTGCCACGAAGATGCTATGTCGGCCTCTGGTGCAGCAGAAGGGGGAACACACATCTTGGTCAGTTCAGACTTTCAAACACGCTGGATGTTGTCGCCCTCACCTTGTTTGGTCTAGCCTCACTGGGGACCCAGGCTGAAGCGGGACCTCCTTGCTTCCACAAGGTCCTGAAGAGAAGGCCTTGTGAAGGCCGAGGTCATTGGTGCTGGGAAAGTACTTGTGTTGGCCTCTGATGCATCAGAGAGAGATTGCCAAAGCTCGCTGCTGCTGATAACTTCTTTTACAAGCTTTCCGACATACTCTGGAAATGAAATCTTCACATTACTTCATTCCAAAAGGCTCCCCTCAAGTCACTCATTTGGGATGAAGCATAATACTTACTGTAAGTGGTAGCTGTTTTGATGGGGCACACTGTGTGATGGCCTTTTCGCGCCTTGGTAGTCTTCATCATCCAGCGTGAATTGCCTTCCTTTGTCTTCGCCTGGGACCGGTCTGCATTTTCATTGAAGTGGAGGATGGCAAGCTGCGTCCTGTAAGTTGAGGATATCGCATCGGATGGCAATGCTGCCTAATGATCTGGAGTACGTGGATGTGGTTACGTGCTGACTCTTGGAATAAACCAACTGCCTCTAGACAGAGGACAGAACTACAATATAATATTACCTTGCGAGCATCCCTGCTGGAGAAAATGCCATAGACTTTGGCGCGAAGTCAATCAAGATGCTGTGGAATGCCTCCAGAGCAAACGTTTGGCCATGGGGGGACATCTGTGTGATATCCTTGAGGAGACGCTTGTCCTCAGTGATGTGCTTGAATTGCTCGTATGCCTGGGACTCTTGAGGAAAAGGTATGCTTTAAAACAAGTTCTTTAGACAAGGGCAAAAACAACTCACTAGGGTCCATCCAAACTCTTGTCTCCTCTGGCATGTCGCTGTGGAGACACCTTGGGTACAGTCCACCATGTCCAGAGTGCTGGTTGATGACGTGATTTTTCATACTCCGCCAGACGTCGACGACCAGCTCTGCATTGCCCCCTCCAGCGCGGGCTGCCCAGTACATGTGGTTGGTAGTTGACTGAATCCAGAGGTCCAGCTCCTTGCATCCAGCCCGCTTGCTTGCCGCAGCTAGCTTTTTCTTGACACCTTAATTTTAAAAAGGCATATCAGGGAAGCCTGCAGCACATTCTGTGCAAGCAAGCATCTTTTCAATCATGCTCTCAACTTTCTTACCTTTTGAGATGTGCCAAATGTCAAAGTAGTGCTTGATCTTGGGTTCACGGGTCTGCATGTGCTTTCGTATGGCAGGGTGACGGTCAGTTGTGAGAGACCGGATCTTGATACCTGTGTTATGCATTGTCGGTGGGATAACGATAAATTGTCTACCATATAAACCTTTGTGGCATGCCATACATTTCTCCTTGAAGAATTCCAGCTGCTTGATTAGGCCTTCCTTCTCCATGTTCACGCTGGCCATTGCCTGCTCCGACTGCATGAAGACGGGTTTCAAACATTACATTCCTGTATTTCCACTCTACATACCAACGGCTTACATAAATATTTATCACTGAATTACTGCAACAACTTTCCACAGACGTGTCTACTGACCTCCCCCAGCTGGACCTGGACCGAGTGAAGAATTCTGTTGATCTGCTCAACATGCGTGGTGTATGTCAGGAACTTGGCAGAAAACCCAGGGGAGTCAAATCGTCCATCACCGGTGACATCAACCTCTTGGTTGTTCAACTGGTCCATGAGTTCAGCTTGTTCTTGTAGCCAGATCTGTTCAAATGTTATTCCATTTCTTGACTAGCCCAGTGTAAAATTACAACTTAGTTTGATTGTGCACTACTGCAGCGGTAGTTACTACAAAACAACAAAAAAGTGATGTCAGGAGAAGTGTGTTCGTTTAATCTGAACTTCATTTCTGCCTTCTGGCTAACGAGAATTGAACTTTTTTGAAAACATCTGGTCAAGCTGGGGTAAATATATCAGTATGGTTTGTTGGTCACCTTTTCTATCGCAGGAAAAAGGAGGGCATCCTGATAGTTGTAGAAGGTCCGGTCACTTGGGACCTGCACATTCATGTGGCGCAGCATCCTCAGTGTGGAAGCTACATTTGCTCCTGAAAAGAGGAGGTGGCTGGACAGCAGAAGGTTTCCTGCTGCCCTTCCATTGATGACAGGCTGGCTGTTCCACGTCCGGACATGCTCCAGAGGACAGATGCTGATGACATTGATGAGGCTGCCTTTGGTGGTAATGGTGGTTTCACAAGGCCTCGAGCACTCTGGGCATGTCTGGAACAGCTCCCTCAGACAGCTCTCAAAGACCAAGAACTGCCGTTCTTCTTCTGGGGGGGCCGGTGTACTCTCTGCGGATGACTCACTGGAATCAGAATAGTGCCAACTGTTAGGCCCAAAACCCATGCAGCTGTGAAGAGCCCACCTTTCGGTATCGTCATGGTAGGTTGGAGAGTAGCTGGAGTCAGAGTCTAGCCTGTCACCCTGTGGAGATGTGCAGTCAAGTGGATCACTGCTGCATGTGGCCGGGACGAAGGGTGGAAGCAGCAAGGGCTCCTCTGTGACACGGCCAGGAGAAGTCGCAGCTGGCGTCACTGTAGGGAAACAAATATTCATCCACACAGAATGGACGAAATGCAATAAGGACTTACAGACAACTTCAGATCTAGTGCTGTGTTCGACAGAACCATTGTCCTGGTACGGACCACTGCTGGCTGCAGCTGTTGAAAGCCTTGCCTCAGAGGGATCTGGTTGAAGATCCTTGCTCTGAAAGATGGTTGTACAAAGGCCGATCAGTCACTTCGGTTTACAAAGCTGGAGGTGGTGCAACATAGCATTTCAGGATTGCTCTACATTCCATGCCTTCACTATAAATACACCGATTTGGGAACTTGATTAGTTTCTATCGGGTGCACGGCATCGTGAATCACAGCATTTACAACCAAACGCCATGTCTGCGCGAAATTTGAGCGCGAACAATGCACCGTTTTAGCCGGCGGAAGCATTGTACGGCGCGCGTAAAATTGCCGAACAAGCTGTATCAAAGTTTCTAAGCTTATTTAGCCGACCCCACACTTACGAACGCGAAGCACGGAACACTGTTACTTCTTTCGCTTCTGCAAATGATGACCATTCGCGTCATGATACAGCCACGTAACTTTTAGAACAAACTATATCTTCAGCCTGACGCATGTTCGAGTCGGCGATCCTACAGAACGACACTGTCGAGCCATGCTAAGAAAATTAATTCATAGAAATACTTACCAGTACTCTTTGGCGCTTCGGGGCTTGTTGCTCGGTTCCATCGACGACGGGAAGTCGAAGCGTGGGCATAGCGTTCCAACGCAGGCGAGAGTGACTCACGTCGGGCCGATGGAAAGCGCTTATCTCGAAGTGTTCAGAGCAGAAGCGGACACACTTTGGTAGCGTCTCGGTGTTATCGAGCCCCGCGCAACGTAGCCATGCACTACGTCGCGGTTCGTCCTTCGGCAAGGCGAACAAACGTAGGCCCTTGTGCCAATTTTTCTTAGTCCGATGAGGGCACAACCTCACCGCACAAACGTCCGGCATCGCGAAAATATCACTCGCGAACCGAACAACACTCGCAACAAAACGCGATGGCGTCCCACAGATCACACGAAAAAGTGTAGATCCAAGGATGTCGCAGGATAGCAAAAGTAGGAAGTGGGGCACACAGGACCTTCTGGGAGTAAGGACCGCGTGCACCAACAACCGACAAGTAAAAGAAGCGAGGCGAGCGCTTCCTCGGAGCAGGCCGAAGCCACCGCGGTAGGGCGCATCACTCCTATGGCAGCAGACAAGGAGAAAACATAGTCCGGCTGCTTCGGGCTTGTTTTTTTTTTAGTGATACGCTCTATGAACCACAACTATGTCGCGGATTTATCAAATTATTGTATCCTGCGTGTCCAGAAAGAGTAATAGAAATTAGTTCGATTATTTTCGCGGTTTTCATTTCACTTCAGTCAAGTCATTGGCGAAAGCAAATAGTCCGCGCGTAATTTTATTTCTGTTGGCTTATTTTGCGGCTATATTATCTACGAATGCAACTACTTATTCACGGAAACTTAAAAAACAAAATAAAGCCAAAGCAAAGCCTCCACAGAGCTGACTGAAAGGCACTCGACGCGTTTGTAGACTCCGCCCATCGTATGAGGCCGAATTCAAAAAAAAAAGGCGGGAGCCGGACGTTAATTAGATTTAATTGAGGAAATCGGCCACACAGGGCAATAAGTCGCAGCTCCTAAGAATGCTGGGAACGTGTACATCAAGTTCCCGCGGCAAAAAGACATGTTCAGAATCCTCTTCAGTGCACCTTTAAGCCCAGTGGATGCGAAGCAGCCTTCGTTTTGCATTCTTATTATTAACGTCCTTAGCGTTTGGAGGCATCTTGACCGCATACACGCCCGGCGCAAACACGAACGCGCGGTTGCGGGCACAGAGACTGACGCGACGGCGGGCGCGCGCCGCTTCATCCCTGGCGTGACGTCACATATCACGTTATGCAGCGATGGTGGCGCCGCCGCCGCGTCGCGCGCGACGGCGCGAACCGAAGCGTGGAGGCCTCCGCCGAGCGACGTCCGTCGGCGCGATTTGAGGCCCCATCTGCAGCCGGTGTGACGTCATCACGTGACGTCACATCATGTGATCTCACTTCAAGGTCAATGGTGGCCGCCACCGGGCGTCGCGCGAAGGCCCGAAACCTACGTTAATATGCTTCGCATAAAACCCAGGCGGTCGAAATTTCCCGAGTCCTTCACTAGGGTGTCCTTCATAGTCTGAGTTGCTGTAGGACGTTAAACCCCATAAACGAAACGAAACGGAAGACAGTGAAAGAAGAAATTATGAAAGAGGCTTGGTTTGGTTTATGTGGGTTTATCTTCCCAAAGCTACTCAGGCTATGAAGGACGCCGCCATGAAGGGCGCCGGAAATTACGACCATTTGGGGGTCTTTAAAGTGCACTGACATTGCACAGCACACCGGCCTCTAGAATTTCGCCTCCATCGAAATTCGAGCAACGCGGCCAGGATCGTACTCGCGTCTTATGGGTCAGCAGCCGAGTGTCATAACCACTGAGCCATCGCGGTGGCTGGATGAAACAGGTGCCGTAGTGAAAGGCTCCGGAATGATTTCGATCACCTGAGGATCTTTAACGTCTACCGACATCGCATAGCACTTGGGTGCCTTTTTGCGTTTCGCCCCCAAAACGCTGCCGCCGAAGTCTGGTTGGAACCCGGGAACGCCGGGTCAGGAGTCAAGCGCTCTAATGGAGCCACCGAGACGGGTGTGGCACAAATCCCAGTGGCACTTGTTTGGCTGTCCGGCTTCTACTGTTAATAACCGGAACCAATCTTTGTGTGCGATGATGATAATCGAACCATTGCTGGCCGAAATGGTTTGTCCGCCCTATCAGAGCGAAAGATATGAAAGCAGAGACGTTCTTCTGACCTTCTGAACTTTGAAAAACGAATTCCTGTTCGCGCAATTCTTGACCAAGAAATTGCACCATAATTGTTTTGTGAATTGCAGGCAGTGATCGACTTTCTTTTCTGAAGCTTCGGATGAGCGGTTGCCCTAGTGCCCTAAGACTGAAATCATATAAATCTATTCTAAGGCCCAGTCTCGAATATGCCTGCATTGTATGGGACCCCTACACGGTAGACGATATCCAAAAACTAGAAAAAATGCAACGTCTTGCGGCACGATTCATTTACAACCGTTACAGGCGCCTAGACTCTCCTTCCGCCATGTTGAAACTCGCAGACTTAGAACCACTGGCAGATAGAAGGAAGAAAGCCCGTCTCAACTTCCTTCATTCATTATACTTTTCTCGACTTGGTATCCGACCTGAAAATTACATCGTTAATGATTCCACACGAGCCTCGCGCCATAAGCATGCCCTTAGCCTGAAACCTATTTTTGCACGCACAGATGCCTACAAGTTTTCTTTTTTTTCGAGAACAGTTTCTCAATGGAATGCTCTACCGGAGAATTCTCCGTTGTTTTGTAATCATTCTTGATTTTCACTGCTGGTTTAGTAGCTGTGCTGTAACCGCGTTCGGAATTTTACTTTTGCGTTGCTTGTTTTGTTGTATTTATGTCGTTCGTTACTATCGCATCTGTTTTGCTTTTCCCTCCTGTATGTATTTCCCTCTCGTGCTTGGACATACAGCATGTCCGCAGTATTCAATAAATAAAATAAATGTGGTTCGTTTACCAAAAGATTGCGAAAGTTCAATGAGGATGACTCAGGGGGACCTGGAGTTGCTACAGGCATTATTATTTTTGAAATGGCAACTAAGAATTAAGACCGATATTTAGGCCGTCGTATATAAAATATAGTGACAGTGGCTGCAAGGGTTTAAGCACCATGACAAATATAC
Organism: Amblyomma mixtum; assembly: GCF_055824585.1. Taxonomy (NCBI): domain Eukaryota; kingdom Metazoa; phylum Arthropoda; class Arachnida; order Ixodida; family Ixodidae; genus Amblyomma; species Amblyomma mixtum. Next base: position 128,724,171 of record NC_143021.1, read on the forward strand.
GGATAAAAGTACTTTTTTAAAACCAATCTGCTTTAAGCCGTTTATCTTTTGGGCGGATCATCATTGTACAGTGTTGTCCACTTCCGACTTGAACATGACTCCCTGCCACCTCTATCGCGAGCAGCGCCTGCGGTTCCACACAAGCACGGCACTGCATTTGGTTTGGTCTGAAGAAGCAACCTGAAGGAGCAGAAGACAAGCTCAGTCGCACAATGCCCATTGTTTGGAGCACCGCCATCACAGGGCCGTGCCGCATCGCCTAAACGCTGCACCACTTAGCCAGGAGTGGTATGAAGGCTAGCAGGGATCAATGAACGCAAACTAGTGAATGACCCGCATATATCGCAATCAACTCTTTACGCTATCATGTCATACCTTTAAGGCGTAGCTTTCGTGTCATTTCCATTTTTTTTATTCCACAATAATTTGGTTGGTTGGGTTATGGGGTCTAACGTCCGAAAGCGACTAAGGCTATGAGAGACGCCGTAGTGCAGGGCTCCGGAAATTTCGACCACCTGGGGTTCTTTAACGTGCACTGACATCGCACAGTACACGGGCCTGTAGAATTTGTCCTCCAAAGAAATTCAACCGCCGCCGCTGCGATCGAACCCGCGTCTTTCGGGTCAGCAGCCGAGCACCATAACCACTGCGCCACCGCGGCGGCCCAGAATAATTTACTGCGGACACTGCTTAAGCAGCTGATAATTTGTATATGGACATTCTATTATAATTGTTATGCTGATACAAATATATCAAATGCAATGTCAGTTTTACAAATATATTGTAAAGATATAAAAGTTATCGGGGAGAAAAAAATCCCTGAATGGTTGCGTATACTTGCCTTCATCAATCGAAGAGGCTGCAGAATTTCCAGTGCGGGAATCCACCGTAGTATTACGTGGTTCTTGGAGTGGCAAGCCGACGTCTGGTTGCGATAGGCACTCACGCAGGGCACGGTAGGCGACGCCGTATACGTCCTCGATGTTGTTCTTATGCACGCAGAGCAGCATCCAAGGACAGTATCCTATCGCCGTGCGCAGAGCTACCATCCCTCGATGCTGAATGGTGTTGCCGGAATAGTCGATGGCCAGTAAGGGCTGCCCCGGCCACAGAGCTACATGCACGGCACTTTGTGTCTGGGCCGGGTTCTCCGGCTCTTCGGTCCGCAAGCAGGCGGTTACCACAGTTCTGTGCACTGTCCAGCCAAGTGTTGCTTCGCGATGCCCAATTCACAAGGCAGCTGCAATGCACATCAGCTGTGCGGGACACTCATCATAAGCAGGTGAAATCCCAAGGCAATGGACCCGCCACACGTATATGCACTGGCGATGCGCCATCCAGCAGCGCAGCCATGCTATCCGCCGGAGACGGAATTCGTCGCGCTCAACAGCTTGGACGCCTTCGCATACGGCACGGTGAGTGTGGTACGGCGGCAGTTCCCGGAGCCGCGGCAGCCGCCACAAGTTCTCTTCGGCCAGAAGGCAGAGATGCGCTGCTTTGAAACTACGCAGCATAAATTGAAGATTTGACATGTGCAAAGCCGCCATTGAAGAGCCGCTTCTCGATGCGTATGCGCAGCTCTTTAGCCAGCGTTCGTCAATGTTTGGAAGTGCGCTTCTCGATGAGGTAAGAAACGTAATCAGTTCACTGGCACCATTTTTTTTTCACTACATACATATTGTTACCGGTGAACTGGTTACTCAATAAGTGAACGAATCGTGAACGAAGAAGTGGCGGTGCGCTGGACGACGACAACGTTGACAGTGAGTAGCTGGGCCCTTGGAGTCTGAGCTGAGTGCTGGCCATCTCAGAGCAGCCGCCAATATAGACTTACCGTAACGATAATATCGTAGCATCCCCGTAACATCTTTTGGTGGAGGTCGCGGGTTCGAGCTGACATGCCGACGACCCGACGAGCCGACGGGCCGAACCGTCGAGCTGACTACCGATCCGACCCCCCTATCTGCGCCTGCCATGCCAACTGTCGTCGTGGCCCACCCTCGCGACCCGGGCACATTCTGCGGTACAGATGGCGTGGCCGTCGAGGACTGGCTCTCGCTTTATGAGCGTGTTAGCCAGCACTAGTGCACTGCACGGGCTCGGGCCGGCCCAAAAGCCCGGGCCCGGCCCGGCCCGGCCCGCGGGCCGGGCCGGGCCGGGACATGATCTGTTTTGCCGGGCCTGGGCCGGGCCCGGGCCCGGGCCTGAAGTTGCGGGCCCGGGCCGGGCTCGGGCTTAAAGCTGCGGACCCGAGCCGGGCTTGGGTTCGTACAGAAACGGCTGGTGTCCGACTATTCCTTCACTATTGCAGAGTGAAGTACACTACTGCAGCATTGGAGCAGCGACACGGATGAGCTATGGGTTATAGAACGCGCTGAGAAAACAACTAAGCTTTATTCATTGACTTATATATTTCCTTATTTCCATGCCGCGGTGGCTTAGTGGTCAAGGCGCTTGATTACTGAGCCGGGGAACCAAGGTGTGCTCCTAGCCTCGGCGGCCGTATTTCTATTTAGGCGGCAACCATGACACCATGTACTTTGTAGTATCATTGCTCGTTAAACAAAGCCAGGGGGTCGGAATGGTCCGGAGCACTCTGCTTCGGTGTCTCTCACAGCCTGACTCCCCTTAGGCCCTTAAGCCCCAAAAACATAGATTTTATATGTTCCTCATGTGGAAAAATTGACAAACTAAAGCGCGTTTGGTTTTCTTTTTGATCAGCTGACGGGAACGTCACCTAAATGAAATAGCCACAAAAGCTCGCGAGAGTTTGTAAATCTCATCTCATAACCACATCTATCGCTCCTCGCTTCTTCCGCCTGGTTGTCATGACAAGTGTTTAGCCCTGTAAGTTATCACGTGGTTCGCGCGTTATCTTCTGCTCCACCAGTAAGAGTAAAATTCAACCGGTCTTAATTGGCTATTGATCGCTCGTCATCCCAAAACATATCTATACACTATTGGAAATGCATTCGGGAAGAGCATATTAGTTTAGGACGGTTATAGTCTTCAAACACACACCGTGAAATACTCAAGCCTTTTAGCTTTTCGTTTCTGCTAAAAGGCAACCAGTTCGGCTATGAGTTCAACCTGTGAGATCGCGTTCACTAAAAAGATGTCATCCCACTGCTTGCTAGGCAGCTTTAATGCTTATACTTCGCGGGCGGCAAAATAAAACTGATTAAACTCATGATGGAATGCGAAGTAGTCTATTACGCGCGTATGCGGCCCTTTTTATTTCTCTCTCGGAACTTCCGAGTTTATCTTTGCGCACCTACACGAGATCACTGTCCAAAAGATGATCCTGGTGAGCACTACTCTTAATCATTTCTTTCTGGGTTAAAAAGAACCAACTTTTTGCAAGCCAAACTGTGGCTTCAGAACCTTTGTCGGCCAGTTTATCGGTCTAGCAGCAGTCTACTTGCTCAGAGTGAGCACCTCAAGCGATACTGTGAAACGGGCCGGGCCGGGCCCGGGCTGGGCTTTACTCCGGGATTCACGGGCCGGGCCGGGCTCGCTAGAGCGATAATTTAGCGGGCCTGGGCCGGGCCGGGGCTTGAAGCCGCGGGCCTGGGCCGGGCTCGGGCTTCAGGTCTCGGGCCCGGGCCGGGCTTGGGCCTCAAATTGAGGCCCGTGCCGTGCTCTAGCCAGCACAACAGGTGAGCCGCCACGCTGATGCTAGCCAATGTGATATTTTATCTTTCCGGCAACGCACGCGTCTGGTTCGAAACCCACGAAGAAGAAATTGCCACGTGGGTTGTCTGCAAACAGAAGCTCCGTGACCTCTTTGGGAAACCAGCTGGCCGTCAGCTTGCTGCCAAAAAAGAACTTGCAGCTCACGCCCAACCGGCCACTTAATCTTATATTGCATACATCCAAGACGTCTTGGCATTTTGCCGAAAGGTCGATCACAACATGACCGAAGACGATAAGGTAGGCCACATTCTTAAAGGCATTGCCGACGATGCCTTCCACCTTCTTCTATGCCGGGACTTCTCTACGGGTGACTCAGTTCTGCAGGTGTGTTGACGCTTCTAGCAGGCCAAGCACCGGCGCATTGCACACCGCTTTGACCGCCTGCCTAACACAGCTGCAAGTTCCACGTGCGAGGATCTGCCGACACTGAGGCAGCCTTCAAACCCAGACAACGTGACTCGCATCGTGCGCCATGAACTGGAGGCCCTGGCTCCTGTACGACAAACGCGCCCTTGTCGGACAACACCCTGGCCACAATATCCCTTATTCAAGCTGTCGTCCGTCAGGAGGTCGCCAACTGGGACATGCCCTCCAGCCATCGTCCCGTGGAACCTCGGAGTGCGAGCCCCATCTCTCCCGTGGTTGCTACCGCTGCGGTCCGCAACACCTTCGCCCCAAGTTACCCAAGATATCGCAATCCAGATGAGTGGCGTACCCCTGATGACAGGCCGATCTGCTTCACGTGCTCGCGCGTAGGCCACATCTCTCGCCACTGCCGCAGCCGGTGGTCCGCACCTCCCCGACCTTTGCCCTACGTCGACAGCCGTTATGACTATGGACCCCGTCGATTCACGCCTCGGAATGACCCACCCAGCGCCGAGTCCCCACCGCCTCCTCGTGGAACCAGCCGCTCTCCCTCCCCGACAGCCCACCGTTTCCGCTCACCTCTTCCGCACTGCAGTTACTCACCGGCCTCTGCCGGCCGCTTCGCGGGAAACTAGCCAGTGCAGCTCCGGAGGTGATGCTGCATTGGTGCCCCGACCTGAAAATCCTCTACTGACCCAGCCTTCGCCCTGTAATCTGCTCGATGTTTTTGTGGGCGGTGTTCCTGTTTCTGCCCTCATTGATACTGGTGCCCAAGTCTCGGTTCTTAGCTCATCCTTTTGCCGTCACCTCAAGAAAGTCCAGACCCCTGCCGCTTCGCCCACCATTCGCGTTGCCGATGGCAGCACTGCTGCCGTCACTGGCCTGTGCACTGCCCGCGTCACTCTTGCCGATCATCATATCCCAGTTTTGTTTACCATCCTCGAACACTGCCCTCACAATGTGATCCTTGGTCTAGAATTTCTAACCGCTCACTGTACCCTTATCGACTGCTCCAGCGGCCTTCTAAGATTGGACCTGCCTTTCAGCTCAGCCGACCCACCCTCAAGCTCCACGCCCCGCCTTCGCTCCACCGAGTACGCTCGCCTGCCCCCCGACTCTGCCGTTTATCGGCTAATGTCACCACTTCCTGCGGTTCCTGATGGGGACTATCTAGCCTGCCCACTCGCCGATGTCGTTCTCTCTCGCAATGTTGTTCTTCCGCACCTCATCGTGAGCGTTACCAAGAATAGCACCTACCTTCCTGTCCTCAACTTCATCTTGTCACCACAAGTTCTTCCTGCAGGCATATCGCTTGCTACTTTGTCTTCTCTCACCGACTGTACCGTCACTGCTCTCTCACCTGGACCGCCTTCTACTGTCTCTAAAGCACCCGACATTCCGGCCAACGTTCCTCAATCCATTTCTGCGATGATTGCTTCTGACCTGAGCCCCGAGCATGCACAGTATCTTCACAACCTTTTAGTGTCCTACACTGACATTTTTACTTTGCTTCTGCTCCCCTGGGTCAAACATCGGCAGTGACTCACCGCATTGACACCGGCGATGCAAGACCTATAGACCGGAGGCCTTATCGTGTGTCGCTACCATAACGCCAGGTCATCCACCGGGAGGCTGATAAGATGTTGGCTAACGATATCATCGAGCCTTCCAACAGCCCTTGGGCATCTCCTGTCGTGCTCGGGAAAAAGAAAGACCAAAGTTGGCGGTTTTGCGTCGACTATCGTCATCTCAACAAGGTCACGAAGAAAGACGTCTATCCCCTTCCGCGCATAGATGATGCTCTGGACTGTTTACATGGCGCCCGCTACTTTTCTTCCATCGACCTTCGTAGCGGGTATTGGCAAATCTCTGTTGGCGCAAGAGACCGCGAGAAAACAGCCTTTGTCACCCCTGATGGCCTTTACCAATTTAAGGTCATGCCCTTCGGCCTTTGTAACACCCTTGCCACATTGGAACCGATAATGGACTCGTTACTCCGCGGCTTCAAGTGAGCGACCTGTCTTTGTTACTCAGATGATGTAATTGTTTTCTCGCCCTCTTTTGAAACCCACCTGCTTCGCCTTGCGTCCATCTTGGCACTTTTCCGCCGCGCAGGTCTTCAACTCAACTCGAAAAAATGCACTTTCGGCCACCGTGAACTTTAAGTCCTCGGCCATTTGGTGACTGCGAGTGGCATACAACCTAACCCTGGTAAAGTTCGTGCCGTCAGTGCTTTTCCCTGTCCCCGCTCGCCCAGAGATGTCCGCAGTTTCATCGGTCTCTGTTCCTACTTTCGCCGGTTCGTCCCGAACTTCGCAGCCGTCGCTCGCCCTCTCACCAATCTGTCGCAGAAAGGCGTTCTATTTTCCTGGGGACCAGAGCAGGCTACTGCATTCTCCAGCCTTATCGCCGTCCTCACCAACCCTCCTGTATTCGCCCGTTTCAACCCGTCTGCCCCGACTGAACTTCGCACCGATGCAAGTGGTCACGGAATTGGCGCCATCCTTGCTCAGCGACAACGCGGCCAGCACTGCGTGATTGCGTACGCAAGCCGTCTTCTTTTTTCCGCTCAGAAGAATTACTCCATCACAGAACGCGAAGGCCTGGCTCTTGTTTGGACCATTGGAAAATTCGGCACATACTTGTTCGGTCGACCATTCACTGTTATAACCGACCACTACGCCCTGTGCTGGCTCTCCTCTCTCAAGGAACCTACTGCCCGTCTTGGCCGGTGGGAACTGCGATTGCAAGAATACACCTTACGCCTTACGGAGCGTCTCAGCTGTACGCTGACAGATATGCTCGCCATGTATGTATCCGACAACCACCGAGACTGGGACATCAGCTTGCATTTGGTCACCTTCTCGTACAACTCTTCGCGCCATAATACTGCTGGTCACTCGCCCTTCTATCTTTTCTTTGGACGAGACCCCTTACTGCCATTCGACACTCTGCTGCCCACAGCCGGCCCTGTCACTAAATATGCGCGAGACGCTATCGCCCGAGTAGACGCCGTCCGCCAGGTTGCTCGTCACAAGCTCTCAGCCTCTCAAGAAGCTCAAAAACACCGCTACGATGGCCTGCACCGTGATGTGCGCTACATTGCCGGATCTCTCGTCTTGCTGTGGCTACCATCCCGTTGTGTGGGGTTATGTGAAAAACTTCTGCCGCGCTACACAGGTCCTTATCGTGTATTACGGGCAGTGAGCGACGTAACGTACGAGATCACCCCCCTCCACACAAAGTCCCCGCCCGCTCCACTGACATCCGAAGTCGTTCATGTGGCTCGCCTCAAGCCCTATCATCTACCCTCGACATCGCACGCCTAACACACACCGGGACGTTGCCTTCAGCCAAGGCGGATAGTGTTACCGGTGAACAGGTTACTCAATAAGTGAACAAATCGTGAACGAAGAAGTGGCGGTGCGCTGGACGACGACGACGTTGACAGTGGGTAGCTGGGCCCTTGGAGTCTGAGCTGAGTGCTGGCCATCTCAGAGCAGCCGCCAATATAGACTTACTGTAACGGTTGTGGGTTCCTAAGTGGACACAGGCCACCACCCACCGCGGGTTCGAGCTTCGCGCGAGCCAAGGGCCCCGATCAGCCGTCACCACACACACACTGGGACACCGATGCGGTGCACTCAACCTCCGCTGGGAGGAGAGCGATTCGCCGCAAAGAAATAGGCTTCCAAGTTCACAAAGGAGACGTTTATTCACGTCATCCTTCAGCAGGTACACACGCACTCAATAGTCACCCCGTCCCGGGGCGCGCGAGGAGCAAGGCTCCGCTGCGCGCACGAAGCGACTCGAGCAATGTGCGCCGCTAACACGCCGCTGCAGGAGAATGTCCCCGCGGCAGTGCTGTGATCTCTCTCTCGTGTCGACCGTTGGGCCGGTTGCGAGAGAGAGTGGGCAATCAACGCAAGGTACGCCTGTCGGAGGTCGCTGGACCCCGCTGGACAGGCTCGAACCGCTGCAGGTCAGAGGACACGTGCGGGAGAGCTCGAGTAAGCACTGGTCCGAACGGCAAAGGCCGGCACGGACAAACAGTAACGTACGCACCTTACGCTGTCTCGGAGGGATCTCTCTCTGGGCCCCGCTCGGACGGTCGCGCAGTGCGCGGCCACCAAAGCGGGTCCCGGAATTCCCGCCAAAAGGCGCCAATGGCAAAGGCCATTGGGGAGCCGGGGCGGAGCTGTGGCCAAATGACAGTGATTAGTCACCTAGCCGCCTCTCCACCGCCTGAGGCGGGAGCAAGGGAAAGAGGAGAAACAACGCGGGAAGTCGGCACGCCGCGCAACGGCAACGGCGGAAAGCCAGGATTCCCACACGGTAATACCGTAGTAGCATCCCCGTAATAATATAGACGCGAGAGTCTTCGCGTGCTTCTATTAGAGGAGCGCTCCGAGCGCTCTCGAGTGCTGCTGCTGATAAATCTCATTCCATATGTGTCGCTTGTACGAATAGTTTGATCTAATGACTCACTTCAAACCCTTGGCATGGCGCGATGTCCTGATGACATAGCGCAAGGACATTTCATCATTCTTCATGCTGAGATTCTACACTACTTTTGTGGAAGATACGGAAGTATTTATGTCCTAAGAAGCATTTTCAAGTGCATCCGAAACAAAAGAAAAAAATGCGTTGTGTAAAGTTATCAGGTATAACAAATACTTGCGACGCAATTCTCTGAACCATATCTTAGCTTACGAGCCTCTGTAGAAAATGTTCCTAGCTTATTGTCCTCATAATCCTAAGTGCTTTCAGGCTGTCAAGCTAAGGACCTGCCCTCATACTCGATTACGCTTGTCGGCCGGGCACAAAAAGAAAGTAATTGGGGACTCTAGCTTTTGCTTTTCTGCCAAACGGATAGTAGCGGAAGAAGTGGCACGTGCTCACGACGGCAGCTACAGGCGGGAGATGCTTTCTTTGAGCGCAGATGCATTCCATCGCTGTATCGGCTTGCACACACGTTCCAGTTTCTTAAAGCAACCATTGTGATCAGTGGCTTTCGTTAAGGCCAGGAAAAGGTAAATACCTGTATATAGTGGAAACATGCCATTGATAGAAGGCCATACGTTCAAAGCTTGATGGCTTGTGGAGGGAAGCCAGGGAGTTGTCGGACGTGAATGGAAAAGCGAGGGCAACAATACTTATGCGCAAAAACATAACAAAAGATAGGCTACCTGAAAAGAACTTTTAAAGGTGCAACGAATGAATGCAAAGCTAGCAGCTTATAGATCCCTGGTCAGGCCTCTCCTTGTATAGGCGTTAGGCGTGTGGTCACCTCATCTAATTCATGACAGAGATAAAGTTGAGTTGGTACAGAGAAAATCAACCACATTCATTTTTAACCGTTATGATCGCAACTTCTCTTCTTCAAATCACTGCCATGTGTTATCCCTGAATTTCCTCCAGCATCGAGGGTAGTGTGACCGGCTTATCATAGTAGAAGCTTGGGCTTGGTCGACGGTTCACTTGCCACATAGCGCAAAAAAAAACAGGGACACAGGGAGACACACAGGACGGGCCTGTCCTGTGTGTCTCTCTGTGTTCCTGTATGTTTAGCGCTATGTGGCAAGTGAATGGCTTATCATGCTGCACAAAACTATGCACAAGTCCGTTTCTTTAGCTGCCCCCATTTTATTCACTAGTCATTCTGCACGTGTGACGTGCCGGACCGATCTTATGAATATTACACCGTTCAGGTCTTTGCTTGGTTGCAATAAATTTTCTTTTTTCCCGAACACAGTTCAGATGTGCAATAAACTTGATGGTTCGTTCCGACAGCTACCACCTCAGCAGTTTTTGAAACAAATGCCGACTTATGTACCGGGATTTTCATTTCTATGCAATGTCAAGTACCCCTGCAATGTCAAGTACCCAGACAGCAGTGTCTTTAAATAATAATACTGTCACAAACTAGAAGGAGGGCGGCCACATATGCAGAGGGAGATCTCATAGCGGTCGAGTTTAATCCTACAAACCTGAACAGCACGAGGGCTCCTGACGCGACTGTGTCCGCATCGTCGTCCTCTCTCCTCAGGGTGGAGGTGGCGCGGCACAAGCTTTTGGCATTAGTCTAGCCTACCCTCGTGAAAGAAAAGCGTCATCCCGGTGCGGAACGGATCAATTAGAAAACACGAGAAAAACAAAAAAAAAAGAAATGTAGACAAGAAAATTAGAGGGTAAAGCTGACACATATTTCACAAGGATGAGAAGCTGAGACAAACAAAGGACAGAATAATGTGCAGAAGGCGGGAGAAGTGTTTAATATACAGCCTTAGGAGCCCTGCAGTCACGTGAGAGTTGCGGGATCAAGTGGACCACATGCACAGCATTAATTCGTGCTCGCCGACGACAACAGTTCCGTAAGGAACAACACCATAATTCTTGCTCCCGACGTGGCCGAGGACTTCATATAGAGTGAATTAGTAGTGCAGGAATATTTCACCGATTTTTGCGGAAAGTGGTCGACACTCAGGTACGGTCAGACGGGATATAGGAATTTCTGTATGGCCGAGGTTGTAATGTCGGGAGTCCATCTTCTGCGGCTTTTTCATGAGTAAGCGAGCCAAGTGACGCATTTGTTCGGCTTGGGCGACGATTGTGCCCGCGTCTGGTGCGACGTCGTCATCCGCGCTCGAGAGCTCCTCGTACAGCACCATCTATACTTCTCTCTCGTAGACAATACGGAACGCGTTAAAGCAGGATATTTCCTGAATTGCGGTGTTAAACCCGAAGGTAAAGTACGGGAGTATCTGATCGAACGTTTTGTGTTCCGCATCCACCTAAATTATATCCGCGAGCGTCGTTTTCAGGATTTCTGTAAGCCCAATTATGTGGGGTTGATCTCCTCCTAGTTTGTGACAACTGATAGACGTACTGTAAGGAAAGAACGTACTATGGACGTACTATACCCGCGGCCATTAGTTATATCATCGCTATTCGTGAGGCCGTTGTGTTTTCATCCGCTTGCCGTGACGCAACAATTGGGCAGCTGCTTTCGGTGAAGAACAGCAAAAGATCGATATAAAAATTATTTTGGGACTAAGAAAAAGATTTAAGAATAAAGAGTCCCACACAGGAAAAATGTACATAGATTATGTTAGGACTAAAAAAAAAGTGCACACCTGCCTGAACAGGATAGATATAAAGTGGTAGAGTATCTTTCACAGACGGTCATCCGTTCAAAACATGGCGGCTTGACGGCACACACCAGCACAATCTCAGATGTGAGTGGCGAAGGAAGCGAGACCATCAATATAAAGAAAGACTTTACGTGATAGTTTACATATTTCTTAAAGCTTACGCTGTGGTATAACATACATCGTCACGTGCACAAAAAAAAACAAATTAACCAGCGTTTCAGCCTTCAGCGCTGCACACGACACCTGGACGAGGACAGAAAACACGGTGAAACGCAGCGTTCCCCGGAATTCTACACATGGAAAAAAAAGCGATTGGCAAAAGACATACACTCGACAAAGGTTGAAGAAAAAAGGAAAAAAAATCTATTGACGCTTAATCACCCCTGCCGGTCCGTTGATCACACTATAATGAGAAAATGCGGCACTGCCTTAAGTTGCGACAAGTTTTCTGGAACATGTGTATCCCTAGAAGATTGTGTCGTGTTGGTTGATCGTATGTTGTGTCGTGTGAATGCAGAGTAATTCCGTGAGCAAGCGTGCTGATATAGATATTCCCTAAGCAGCCACACGGACCACGTCCTACACGATAGCTTGGCCAGTGTCATTTGATGTTTTGTTAAAGCATTTGAACTATTATTGCATTGACAGATATGAACCAGGATCAGCCGATGGGTGTCGCCGGGAGACGTCCAAGCTGTAGCAAACTTTATACCTTGAGTTCTGTACACGAGGTAACTTTGGACAAGCTCGGAAGGACCAACAGCCTTGATCTGCTGGGATAAACCACACACATTCGCAAGCCGAGTGCAAAAGGCGCTGCCACCGCAGAAACTCCAGGATCTGTAATCAATACCCACGATAATATTAGGTTGTCAGAAATAGTTAGCGATTAGCACAACCAATCTTCTGTCGGTGTGGATAAAGTGGTCATATTAGGTTTCAGATCCGCGCAATTCAGAACCCGAACGCTCACATTTCGTGCTGTGGTAGCGAGCTATACCTGGGGGCCCTAGAAGTGCTTCGTACTCCACGCTGGTGATCGATGGCAAATAATTACGTGAGACTTGTTCTTCGCGTCAGTGTGCCTCATTGTGCGTGCCTCTGGACACCGGACCATGCGGGGGAAGGGCTTGACCTGACCGTCCTCGCTTTTTTACGGTGTAGTTAATCAAGGACTAGCTACTACAGCTCTTCCAGCATCGTGCATGATTGTGAATTGACGGAATATTCCAGACTTTCGTGGCCGTCTCTGCAGTGTGTGGCGAACATTCAAGTCGTTTCCAGAGCAGAACAGAAATGATTTTTTAATGTATCTCGCATGGACCACAACATGGTAATGCCTAAGCTGGTGGAAATCGGGGAGGAGCTCTGCAAAACTAAACTCTTCCTAATATCAGGAAATGCTTGCTTAAGCTATGTGTTTGTAGGTAGGCCGATATTCTTGTCACGTCATTGGCAAGCATTGGGAGAAAGTGGCCGAATTTCGTTTCTATTTCAGTCGCCTTATTGCGAATGCATCTCTGTGACAGGTGGCTACACTATGCAAATCGCAAACGCTTCGTGGGAAATACTAGGCGACCGCTAAAGGGCTATCGAGAGACATTGCTGCGGTCAGTTCACAGGCGACGACTAAACAGACCAGTTTATTAATTAATTAATTATTTATTGCGTAAAATTTCAAGACCCATTGGCACTACAGAAAGGAGTGTTGAGTTTGTAACATTAGTTGCAGAACAGTAACAACAAAAAACACTTTAAAGCACCTTTAACCGCGATCTTTAAGTGAATGGCATCACAAATGGAGACTGTGTGGGCGAGAAGGCGGTTCCATTCAGTAGCTGTTCTTGGCCAAACGGAAGAATGGTGCGAATTAGTACGGCAAGTTGGCACTCCAACCTTGTGTTGATGATTGATGCGTGATGAGGTGCAGATGGATGCGCTGAAAAGATTTTCTTTCAGGAATGGATTAAAGAAGTACGTTTTATGAAAAAGACATAGGCGCAAGGTTCCACTGGTTCCACTGGTTCCACTGGTGCATTGGTTAAGCGATGCGGCACTGCCCTTCGTTGGCAGGTGTGCCAACGTTGGAAAATGAGAGACTTAGGCTGCTCTTCCTGCGCACCTCTCAAGAGCATTCATTAACTGAGCTGCCACCCGTCATGGTGGGCACTGCGTATAGGACAGTCCAAGGGTGCTTGATAGCATCCAAAGTCACACAAGCGGGCCAGTAGAAACGCATTTCTGGCGATGCTGGGTGTCAGTCATGGTTCAGCGGGAGATCATTCGTCAGTGTTCAGCACCTTGCGCGATTTAACAAACACGAGTATATTTCGCAGACGCCGGGTTGGTAAATGGAGAGTGGTATCTACTGTAGCAGGCAGACAAAAGTTGTAAAGAAGAAGGAAAGAAGCCAGGCTAAGCACAGCAACACGAGGCGATGTCAATGCCGCTCAAGCGCAGGTTCATCTTCGTATTTCGCTCAAATCTGCGTCTTCATTTATTGCGTAAGCAATACTGCGCCAGGTTTCGAGCCGTCGCGTACCTCCCAGTCGTGGTCACGGTAGACCTTTAACCGCAGTGAGGTCACAGAGAAGGAGCGCCGTAGCCATAGCAACCGTTTCAGCGTATCGGCGTCATTACATAAAGAAACTCTGTCGAGGCTGGGAATCGAACCAGGGCCTTGGGCACTTGAAGCGGAGACGCTACCACTCCGCCATGAATGCTCAAGATATTAGCATTAATAAAGGCGCATATAGTGAATGCAAGGGTTTAATAAATAAAATAAAATATATAAAAGAATACAAATAAGAACAGAAACGAAAAATTAGCTGAGGTTTATCTCTGGTTAAACCGGGCAAGTTGCGTGAGCAGTGTCGATAGCGCTTGACTAGGCGCGCGGCGGCGGCGGTCCTGCCATCGTAAGCAGCGTCGAGAGCCGTTGCCATAGCAACCGTTTCAGCCGCGCTCCACCAGGCGGCAGGACCGTCGCTGCGCCGCCGCCGCGCCACTTGTCGCGCGCTCTCGACGCTGCTTACGCAACTTGCACGTTTAACCAGAGCTAATCCTTAGCTATTTTTTTACAATATATACAAGGTGTTTCAGGGACTAATTAAAATTTTCTAAAAAAAGGTTTTTAGGGTAAAGATGTGTATTTTGCAGCATACTATAACCAGTTAAACAGCACTTGCTGGGCGTGTTGGAAAACCAAGCTTACAACTACACAGCGCAAAGACAAACCCGGAAAAGTATGGAAACACCACAAAGCGCTGACATCACCAAAACTTTAATGCCGCTTGCAGCGTAAACAAATACCCTGTTGCGCGCATGTGCAGCAATGAAAGGAAAAAGGAGATGTTACGCTTTATCTGGCACCGGCATCACGTTGCACCAAAACCGACTCTCCCACGAACAGGCAAGCAAAACGCAGGCTAAAAAACTATCACGCACGAACCCAAGAGGCCCAGGGTTAAACCCCCCTATCCGTAACTCAGTGCAGGTTACATTCCTAAAAAATTGCCTCTCTTCTTCGGAACAACCACAATAGTTCACAAATACTTGAACAAAGTGGCGAGGGAGATGGAGGAAGCTTCTGAAATTGCTGAGAGAGTGGACAATTGGTTTATGGTTTATGGTTTGGTTTATGGGGTTTTACCGTCCCAAAGCCACTAAGGCTATGAGAGACGCCGTAGTGAAGGGCTCCGGAAATTTCGACCACCTGGGGTTCTTTAACGTGCACTGACATCGCACAGTACACGGGCCTCTAAAATTTCTCCTCCAAAGAAATTCTAGCCGCCGCGGCCGGGACCGAACCCGCGTCTTTTGGGTCAGCAGCCGAGCACCATAACCGCGTAGCCACCGCGGCGGCAGAGAGTGGATAATTGTGTCAGCACTCCACTGGTGTTCTTGAATGAGAAAGAGAGCCAATTTCGCTTCACAGTGCGAGAATACACGCGCTTTCGAAAGCATGTATTCGAAGCAACCCCTCCAGTGCAGGTAAAAAAGCCAAATTTTCACGAGCGACAGCGCCAAGAGTAAGCGCGTTTTCGAAATTCTACACTGTGATAGGGCTATTACCAACGACCGTCTGCAAAACAACCGGCTACAGTTGCGACTAGGTGCCCAGTTTTACTAGTTAATAAGTTAATTACCAATACTTAGTTAACCAGCTTACTACGACAGAATATTCATCGGTTTTGTAGCGTCCGCCAAATCTGATAATAATATGCCGCAAATCCATATTTTTACACTAAAAAGCCTATTTTTGAATTTTTTAAAGTGTGCGCTGAAACACCCGCCATATACACGTCTAGCGGGAGGTCCATAACTCAGAAGGACGGTTGGCAACCTGACACAAGACAGACTCCTGAAAAACAGACAAGCCAAAAAACAAATCATCATTGTCAACTAGACTACGTTCACTGCAGGACAAAGACCTCTCCAATACCTGTACATTTAACCCTGTCCTTTCGCAGCTGGTGCCGCCGTATCCCCTCAAACTTCTTTATTTCACTCGCCTTCGTAACTTTCTGCCGTGCCCTGCTACGCCTGCCTTCTCTTGCTATCCACGCCGTTCCCTAGTGACCGCGGGTTATCTCGCCGTCCCATTGCATGCCCTGACCAAGCCGATTTCTTCTTCTTCACTTCGGCTAGATTATCATTCACCCCGGTTTGTTTTATGACCCACTCTGCGCTCTTCCGCTAGCTAGCTCTCTTGTCCTCAATTAAATTTGAAGCCTGTTTAGTATCCAGCACGCTTTTGCCTCGTGGGTTAATGCCGGTAAGAAACAGCTGTTACAAACTTTTCTCTCGCGGGATCGTGGTCAACTACTTCCATAATCTCACGAAACAGGCAAACAAAAACACATCGGATAAAGACGGGGAATGCACAATATAGGTGCTACCGCACTATAGTGGGACTGATCCTAATAAATCGAACGACTAGCATTTCTTCTGATGTCATGGCAAGTTTTTCAAGTACACCTCCTGAAACAGGTGCTATATGCGCTATGCGCGGAGTGCAGGCAAACCCGGTGCTTATCGTCAGAGCATTGCACGTTGTTCGGTCCTTCCCTATTCTACACATGGTACTGCAGCAGTATGTTGTGCAGGAGGAGGGGGTGGTAACGCAGGTTCTATAAAGCACACGCCTTTGAAAAGAAAGCGGCTTCATGACGCTCTGGTGGATTCCTTAGTAAGGCTGGAAGTTACCGCGTGCTTGAGAATCGATGTAAGTAAAAGCCCTCGCACGCACATTTCTAAAAACTTTTGCGATGTTGACACACGAATTACTGTCAGCACCGTACCCGTTGAAGTCACACAAAACCTAGTCTTATTTACCTTTTTCTTTTCAGCGTGCTCTCCCTGCGTGAATGAATTTCATTTGGTTCGCACGGGTGTTATACCATGCATAGAAGCTGATAGCTTGTCTCCAGCGTACGTTTGCCAGGTGAGCGGTATTAGAAAACCGAATATGCCTTACTGTTCGCAGCAGCTGCTAAAGAATTGCGCGAGCTTCACGGGAGAGCAAAAATTTGCAATCATGTTTTTGTTTTTTTTTCACTAGCAGCTCTATGAAAAGCGCAGCAATCGAGAGACACGGCGCCAGTTTTCAAGAAACATGCTTAGTTATTCAGCCATTCGGGCTCTCCATACAAGAAGCGGAAGCGCAATTTTTAGTTACCCGCTACTCACGTTTTTCTTTTATTCTGGCAAAGCCGGACAGGTAGTTTATTGCTCACAATCCGATTGAGCAAGCGCTTCATGACAACTGTAATCAGGACTGATACACGGTAAGGCTGCGCCATGATAAGAATGCGAAACTAAAAGAATACAGCGTTCTTTCCTAAAACATGGGCAGCAGAATGTCACCAATATATCGTTCATATAATTTTATAAGGTCGAGCAAAATTCTAGCCCCTATCACTGCGGTTGGCTATGAAGGATGCGATAAGACAGTTTTAACTGGCCGGTTTTACGGTCCCCTCCGCTTATGCTGGCCCGCTCAAAATAAGCATAGCGGGAGTGCGGCGAGCAAGTTGTATAAAAGCAAATTGTTCTGCTGGTAAAGTTAAGAAGAGTGGTTTTGACTTGTGACGCCATCTAGAGGTGAAAAATAGAACCGATTGTTGAACAAACTCAGAATTTGTGCTTCTAGTACAACCTGCCACGCTGGCTCATTGGTTACACCGCTCGGCTGCTGACTCGAAGACGCGGGTTCAATCCCGGCCGCGGCGGCTGAATTTCAATGGAGGCGAAATTCTAGAGGCCCGTGTACTGTGCGTTGTCAGTGCACGTTAAAGAACCACAGGTGATCGAAATTTCCGGAGACCTTCACTAGGCGTCCCTCTTAGCCTGAGACGCTTTGGGACGTTAAACACCAATAAAATAATAAACCAAACCTTTTAGTTCATATCCACTGTGCGGATTTCAGGGAGTGGATTCCAAGAGACGGAAAACGTACCCGGGGGCGGCAGAAAGTTAGGTGGGCGGATGAGATTAAGAAGTTTACGGGGATACGATGGCCGCAACTGGCAATGGACAGGGTTAATTGGAGAGACATGGGAGAGGCCTTTGCCCTGCAATGGTAATAGTCAGACTGATGATGATTATCAGTTCATATCTCTTTGTGTTTGTTTGCTTGGAACTTTACTGGTTTTGAGTGAACAAGGTTGCTTAAAGGCACCTGATCGGGCAACTCAGTGAAAGAAAACGCGACTTGCATTGGTAGTTTATCCACACCGACCAATGCCGCACTCTTCGTGCGTGGCGCTGCTTTCAACAGCTATTTTAGTGTTTTTCCTGCTCTCTACGCTGCGCAAAACAAGAATTCAGACTGCGGCAGTGTATGTTCCCTTTCGCGCTATTAAACTGTAGATAAATACACGATAACTTCATTTCGAAACGTTTGCAGTTGGTCGGGGTGAACACTTCTGCATACCAGTGCACAAACGTCTGCTCATTAGCAAAATAAATTGAGACAGGCGTGAATGCGGCGACTTTCTCGAATATGCTCTCTATTTATCTGGAAGTAGCTCGTAAGGAGGTTAACGCGGTTTTCGCAGCTCGCAACGTCCAATCGTGCTTTGTTTCGATTGCGGCATTTTCAGACACCCGCTTCCACATCAGCTCACAGTCGCGCTAGAGGATTCACCACGACTACGCCGCGGTGCAAACAGCGAACTTTGTAAATTTTAAGCGCTTTCAACGATTTTAGCCTATAAAAGCAGCCCTTGAGACAGTGAAACTGGTAAGCGCTCTCAAACGCGACCGTCGAGCCAGAGGCAGACATCTTGAACTAACCAGAAAATCGGAGGCATTTCCATACGATGCGACGCTGCACTTAACCGGCGCGCCTGCACAACGGAGGCGCCGCTCCGCTGACCCGCTAGCGGGTGAGCGTGCTGCACGTGCACACTTGAGCCTCCACCTCGCTAAGCTCTCTAGCGGACCGCAAAACCTGTTAGCTAAAAGTGTTTAATAAAGATTCAACTGGGAAGCATTAAAGGCGTGGCTCGCAGCGTCAAGACAGTTCGCTTAGAAACAGGCTCGCAAAATCACTGAAGTGCCTGCCTCACCGCTCGTATAACTGTTAAGGCGATTTTAGGATTTTTTTTCTCGGCGACAGCAACTTTAACATTTCTTCCTGGAACGTTCATCCAGCTGCGCATCATGAAATGACGAAAAAATTCTAATATATGAGAAACATAATCATAGTCACCCTTCAAATCATCGCTGGCGCACGCGCCGCGGAAACTGATAATCATATCGCTGCTTCAAGAATAGGCCACGTGAGGTCCGCAGAATCGTTGGAACGATCGCGCCGCGTTTCTCAGTGCACTAGGTGCCCCGTCAAGATGTGGACGGTGCGACTGAGTGGTGTTCCAGAGCAAGTCAACCACGGTGCCGTTTCCATCAACGGCAAGGTATACTCGTTCGGCTCTTTTCACGAGGACGGGTCTCACCCCTTAAGGAACCTCGTCGACGTGTCCATCTTCGACCCTGCAACGTCGCAGTGGTATATCGTGCTAACACATTCGCCGTTGAATGGCCAGCCGAATAGCATTTTTCGTCGCACCGTTGTCGCCTATGGTCACTGCGCGTACCTTTGGGGCTTGCGGAACGGCTGGCAGCCGGAAAGCGTCCTTTATTGTTTCGTCACCAACACCATGACATGGAGCTGCCCTCAAGTGAATGGCGATGCGCCGACACCGCATTACGGCCCCTCAGCTTGCATGGTCGGTCAGCGCATGTATATCTTTGGTGACGCGGATTTTGCCCAAGATGTCAGCGCGCTTGACCTGGATACCATGGAGTGGCATCGTGTCCCCACCAATGGAGAAGTCCTTGCTCCGCGATCCTTCCACACAGCCTCTTTAATCGGGACCCGCATGTACGTGTGGGGAGGTGGCATAGCTGCCACTTTTCTCGCTGGTCGCGTTGAAAATGTCTACTCTTTATACTACTTGGAAACAACCACCTCGACCTGGGTGCGCCCACAAGTACAGGGCGTTCCCCCCGTGGCTCGGTACGGGCATTCAGCCTTTGTCTACAGAGGCGAGCTGTACATCTTTGGGGGTTACAACCAACTTTTGGACACTTTCTGTGCAGACATGCACAAGTATGACCCCGAGACATCGTGCTGGACTGAGGTGAAGCCGTGGGGCTCAGGACCGTCTGCCAGGTGGTTTCCAGGCTGCTGCATTTCTGGCGAAAGAGTGTTCGTGTTCGGCGGCTATGGCCCGGAAGCGAACGTGCAGGAAGGGGAGATTATTGAGGAGCAAGCGACGCTGACCGATCTTCACGTGTTGCACTTGGAACCGACACTAGTGAACTTATGCCTGCTTGCGGTCATCGATGCACGACTGGATGTAGGCCATATCCCACTGATCAGAAATTAGATCAACGCTATCCTGTCACCCAAATCGAAGTCGCTAAGCAGATGCTGCACTTCAAGCAAATGGAGCCCCTTCGACGAATCTATATTTCTCGTCGCCGATAAATGCGTTTTCAACCTAGATACCTATCTCGTGAATAAACACTTTTACTGTAACAACTTTTCGTCTCACTCTCAGTATTCTGACGCAGCAGTGTCGGTAGTGTTCACTTGATAATGATGTAGCAGTTTGTTTATTTTTAACAACACGACAAGTTTGTGCGAAGGCATATTTACTACTGCATATCGATTTCACTCCATACTAGCATTCCTTTTTTGGTGATTCGGGATAATATTATTTCGCTTCAGTCACAAGCTCGTGTCTAGCTGCATGTAGCACCTACAAGACATCTTTTTCAAGGCAGACGGCAGTGCGACTTCCCCGATAAGACAGTAATCCTGCATTTCAGTTGGGCTCCAGGATGGATTCTTCTACATCTGCACTGCTTCGGAAAAGACGCAGTTTTCCCCTGTTCTTGCATGTTGGTCCACAGGTTGATCCGATAGAATATAATCGGTCGCAATGCTGACGACTCTATATTTTCGGGTCATATCTACAGTTTCCTAATAACATCTCTCAAATGAACCGACAACGATCCATGTGTTAACCTTGCCCGGTAGTACTCTTGATGGCTTGTGTATCAGATCGTATAGAAGGTATAGTCGACAGCATGCTGGCCTTAACAAGAAATTTCCTTTTTTATCTCCACGTCGTATCAATACGGATGTGGCGGTGGCGCAGAAGCACATACCGTATCAGTTAGATTCCTGACGAACCATCGCACTACCCCGATAAAATTGGCACTGCGCTTAACAAGTACCGTCATGTGGTTGTCTTCCAGACCTTGCCCACTTCAGGAAATGCAGACGGCAGAGAACCATGCTAGAGGACGCTGTGGACGGCATTGAACAGCGCCTTCTCTGAGCGACTCTACGCATTTTATCGGGAAGGATGATAAGTTCGTGCTAGTCGAAAAAATCTTCCTTTGCGCACGCTTTTTCTGTACAGAAACGCAGCTCGTGTTCGCGGCTTCATTACAACTGCGCAAAAGCGCGCTGTTTTTGCCAAACCCATTTTTCTTTTGTCGAGAGTGAATAACCACGTGGTGTCTGATATAAAAACTGACATTCAAAGCAATCCTTAAACTCAACTGCGACACAAATGCGCGTCAAGTTTTCTTCGTATCTACATATTGCATTTTCTCAGCTCGCTCTGATACATTTTTCTTTCAGTGGCCGGGGTCTTTCAGTGGCGTTCGCGCCAGGGTTCTGACTCCACGGTCACGGGTCGAATGTTGTCCATTTCCATCGAGACAAATTACAAAAACACGTTTCGCAATGCCGGTGCGCGCTAATGAATTCCAGGTAGTTAAAAAATATGGTTCTAGCACGGGCGTAGGGCTAGTGCGTTGATTAAAATAACACAGCCTTCCATTACCGTGCTTACACAGGCGGTACCCCCGGACAGACGTAGTTAACGCTTATACTGTATTTATTATCACCGAGATTTTTTTTTAATGCCGCTTAGCCCAAAGCCCTCAAGTATGGTACTGCCCAAACCCTACGTACAGCCTCGGGGCTCTAAACACGCAAAACACTACCACTCCAAAGCTTTGATGCGCTTCAATGGGGCACGTACCGCTCCCGAGTCTGTGAGAAATGGCAGACGCGCTAAGCTCATGCGTCATTTACTGATTGTCCACGAAGTCAGCCGCTTCCTCGTCGTTAGGTAGCCCCGCGCCGCGTCTTTCATCACTAAAGTGACCACCGCTGAACATCATTGGCTCTTAGTGCAGCCCCTGGGCATCGGCACACATTCTCGAGCCCGCGAAGAGAACGACGCCAGAGGCGCCAGCTGCACGCGAACATAGAAAGTGCTTCGCAGCAAGCGAACATGGTCAGTCAAAGCGTCGCGACGTCGTGCCCGATCAAAGCCTCAGAATGCTCGGCGAAGGAATCCGGGCCGGTCGTGGCGCAGCTGACAGTTTTTATAGGCGTAGCGAAAATACTTCTCGAGTTCCCTAGTGCGGAGTCCTCATACTGGTGCTATTTCTTCAAGTATCAACGTTGAGTGGACAAGCAGAGTTTACTTTCTCCTTAACCTTCTCCGATATTCTCAAGCAGTTATTTGTCTGTAAAAATTCCTGACATTGTTCTGAAGTTTTCTTCCTTGCGAATACAGGCGTGAGTCTAATATAAGAGCTGTGTGCTCTCAGAGCTAGTTAATGCGTATGGTGCCCATGGGGCAACTTAAAGCGCACATAGCGAATTAAAGCGTCCCTTGTGCAACTACGCAAGTTTCTCACCATGGCATCGTTAGGCTCGGGAAGGAATCCTTTTGTAACTTCCGCCCTTAAAACTGCTCTTCTTCGTTAGTCCCTATGCATGTGCTTGGTAGGAATTACTTTGAAGCTTGCGTTTTCCGTATAAGCAGACATGACAAGGGAAATGAGTGGCATTTTATGAGAGGCATTGTAACCAAGCGGGTGCAAGTTCCTATATCTCAAGAGGCCGCGCTCAAGCGACACTAACTCCAATCCCCCTTCCTGTTGCGTTGAAAGCGGTTGGAGGCCGAATAATTCGTATTACCCTCCTTGGCAACGGAAGACGAAACACCGCAGGCGCGGCCGGTGTTCGCAAGGGATCTGCTTCAGGCGTGGACTGGTAAAAATCGGGCCACCTAATGGATAGTGGGCGGATGTAGAGTTGCCCGAGTGCGCCCCGCCGCGGTGGCTTCGTGGTTACAGCGGTCGGATGCTGACCTGAAAGACGCGGGTTCGATCCCGGTCGCGGCGGTTGAATTTCGATGAAGGTAAAATTCTAGAAGCCCGTGTACTTTGCGATGTCAGTGCAGGTTAAGGAACCCCAGGTGGTCGAAATTTCCGGAGCCCTCCACTACGGCGTCCCTCATAGCCTGAGTTGAATGGGACGTTCAACCCCATAAACCATAAACCAGTTGTCCGACTGCTCTGCGTGCGGCAGTGCGCCGCGCTTTACGCAGGTTTTCCTACACCATTTATTTCTTGTTGCGGCATGGTAAAATTTGCTGCGCTGCTAGGGAAGTGTAGTAACCGAGGCTCGGGCCTAATTTAGCAGGAGTAGAGAACACATTTCTGCATTGTGTTATTGCCACTTATATCCTTGTCGTTACTTTCAGTCTAAAAGAAATATTTCTCAAAATAAAGTTTGTCTCCATTACAGAGTTCCACACGACTCAGATAACCTGTGTCGACAACCAGAGATGTTAAGCTTATCGCAAACGGCGCATCTAACAATCGAAGTCCATCAGATTGGACTTCATTCACGCAATAAGTGTGCAATCATTTCGCGCATGCTGTTCGCGCAGTAGAGAAGGATCCTTCTGTGCACAGTGAGTTCACGCAATTTAATGCGTGCACGATGTATCTTGCAATCGTAGATAGCTGCAAAAAACTTCCTAGTACTTATGCAAACACTTGAAAGCAAACCCCTATCACGCTAAGGCCTTCACTTTACGTGTTAATATATGCGACATCAACCGAATTAAATTAACATTCAGATGCACAATCGGCTCCGTTGATGTGCCAACCCTTCTGCGGAGCAAGCACGATGACTGTTTCGTCAATGGTAGTGAATAAGGCAGAGTTCGTCATCCATAGAGCCAAATAAGCAGTGGGTTCCGAGTAGACGAGCATAGGCAGATGTTCCGGTCATATCGGTGCGGGTCTCGATGCACCCTTTGCAATTTCGAAGGTCAAGAGCACAAAACAGAACACGACCGTAGCTGTAGCAGCACCGACATAACTAATACACGAAGGAACACAACGTCACTGTCTGTGACCGGCTCCGCATAGCAGGCGACAGCGCAGGACATGACGCGACTGCACAAGTCCGCGAAACCGAAATCGAAAGACTTAACCAAATCCGATCTTGGTGCAAAATTGGTTAATGTCCCTCAATATTTCCAAAATATGTTTGATTTCGTTCCATCGTCAGCAGATGCATACTCCTCCTAAATACACTCTTTTCGGTTCAGAAGTGTCGTCCGTCTCTACCTGTAAGCACTTGGGTATTAGTGTAAAACAAAACCTAACATGGTCATCTCATATCACAAACATCGCTAACGAGGCTCATCGTACCCTTGGTTCGTCACTGATCCCACACGCGTTACTGACCACTCGTCCAACGTTCTAGATCTCGTATTAACAACGCATCCTGATAATTTTACTCCTATCACCTTGTTGCGCGGTCTCAGCGATCATTTGACGATACATACTTCTTTTTATTGCAACGTACTAAAGAAACAAAAAAAATAAAAATAAACACTTATGCTTTATGATAAAGGAGACTATGCAGCATGAACCGTGAATTATCAGACTACTGCGACACCTTCGCTGCTAACTTTCCACTACATTCTCTTGAGTCGAACTGGTTACTTTTCAAAACAGACATGCATCGGCTTATAAGTTGTTACATTCCAACCATTACTATAACAGAAAGAATAACATCACCATGGTTTAATGTATCACTCAAACGACTCAGTAATAAGAAAAAACGCCTGTTCCGGTCGGCCAAGCTGTCTAACTCTTCTTCTACATGGCAGAAGTATCACGCTGTCGCAAAATAATACGACAAGTTAACCGCTCCGACCAAACGCATTTTTTTCTGCTACTTTACCATCTATGCTGCAGATTAACCCAAAACGATTTTGGAAAACCATTAGCGCTAATCAATGTAATGAGATTTCACTTAACAGTAGCTCTGGATCTCCTATTCCTGACACTGAGGTTGCAGATGTTCTTAACACAGCATTCAGGTCGGTCTTTACTAATCAACCCCTTGAAAATCTTCCAGATCCACCATTTTTTACGCACCCGCTCATGCAAAATATCACATTTCATCGCGTCGGCATAGTCAAGGTAATTGAGTCGCTGAAGAACTCCTCATCTACTGGAGTGGACGATATCAACTCCAAAGTGCTGAAAAATACTAAACATACGTGTAGCCTGTTCTTATCGCTCATATTCCAG
The DNA here is from genome assembly GCF_055824585.1 of Amblyomma mixtum. NCBI lineage: Eukaryota > Metazoa > Arthropoda > Arachnida > Ixodida > Ixodidae > Amblyomma > Amblyomma mixtum. Next base: position 128,749,328 of record NC_143021.1, read on the forward strand.
GAATCCCTGAACACCGGTTCAATTCCACGTGACTGGCAGGTGGGCAAGGTCATCCCAGTCTTCAAGAAAGGACGGCGATGATCGCCGAGTAACTATCGCCCGATTTCCATAACAAGCGTTTCTTGCAAAATAATGGAGCACGTTTTATACTCGCATATTGCTAACTTCCTATCGTCCGTTCATTTTTTTCACTCAAGCCAGCATAGTTTTCGCAAGAATCATTCCTGTGACACCCAACTGGCACTATTCCTGCACGACTTACGTTTAAACCTTCATCGTAATATCCCGACTGATGCAGTGTTTTTAGACTTCGAAAAAGCGTTCGATAAGGTCCCCCATGGTCGTCTCTTACTAAAGTTATCGCGCCTTAATATTCATTCATGTGTTCTGAACTGGATTCGAGGATTTTTATCTAACCGTCAGCAGTTCGTATATGCCAATTCACACTCTTCATCGCCGCCGCGGTGGCTCAGTGGCTATGGTGCTCGGCTACTGACCCGAAAGACGTGGGTTCGATCCCGGCCGCGGCGGCTGGAATTTCTTTGGAGGAGAAATTCTAGAGGCCCGTGTACTGTGCGATGTCAGTGCACGTTAAAGAACCCCAGGTGGTCGAAATTTCCGGAGCCCTCCACTACGGTGTCTCTCATAGCCTTAGTCGCTTTGGGACGTTAAACCCCATAAACCAAACCAAACACTCTTCATCCTTAACACCTGTGCTCTCAGGGGTACCGCAAGGAACTGTACGCGGGCCCCTCCTTTTCTTGATATAAATTAATGACCTACCGTGTAACATTTCTTCTCATATCCGACTCTTAGCCGATCACTGTGTCGTTTACCGAGGAATTACTAACTCCACCGTTCATTTCGCATTACAAACTGACCTTATTAGCATACTGGACTGATGTAAAACATGGCTCATGTCATTAAATATGTCTAAAACTGTGTTAATGTCCATTCACCGTCGTCGTAATTACGTAGTGCCTAATTATAATATAAATAACCTGCAGATTGGAACATCCGAATCATTCAAATATCTTGGTGTGCATATCTCGCATGACCTAACTTCGACCTGTCATATTAACCACATAATAAATTCTGCTAATTGTGCTCTAGGTTATTTACGCCGTAACCTTTCACTCGCTCCTCCCCCTATTAAACAGCTTGCTTTTCAAACTTTGTGCGACCAAAGCTTTAGTATGCTAGCGCTATTTTTGATCCGCACCACAATAATCTTACTAAAGCCCTCGAATTGGTTCAGAACCGCGCAACACGATTCATTCTATCTAATTATTCCTACCACTCAAGCACCTCAGCACTAAAAGCTCGAATCAACTTGACCCCCCTAGCCTCGCGCCGTAAGATAGCACGTCTTAACCTTTTTCATAAATTTTTTTCATTCTTTGCCTCTTGATAACCCCTACATAAAGACAGCCCACCGCATCGCCCGGTTCAGCCACGGTAACGCAGTGTATCCCCTACAAGCCCATACTGTGACATTTCAGCAGTCATTTTTTCAGCGTACTGCACGAGACTGGAATGACCTGCCCACCGAAGTTGCCATTATCATCAATCCACTAGAATTCAAGTGGAGCATCGCCAACCTTTCATCTTAACATTTTTTAACATTGTTTGCCAGATACCGCCCACTCCCTCATGTAATGTGTCAACCGAGACCTTTGAGGAAATAAATAAATAAATAAATACGGCGCAATCTACCATTTTTTTCCTTTATTTGTTTCTTAGAACATGTCTAAGGGGGGGCCGAAGCTAAAGGCGTAACAACGCCTGACCGGGCCTCGGCCCCCAATACAAATTCAGCACAAAAAAAATATTAATTAATACATTTCGGCAAGTGGCACTGCACTTGTGAGTCAAACAAAACATTTGCACATCTGATAATGAACTGTAAATAAATGCATAAAAACACGGTAGTAGCAAGGCTAAAATAATGAAATTTGGGACAGAGAAAGCACAAAATATTTTTGTTTTTCTATCTGACTTCCTTCTTTCTAGTGGATAATACGCATGCAAAAACACGCAATGTATTTACAAAGCAAAGGAAAAACCGCTTGAAACAAAAACATTTTTACACTCTTTTTTGAATACAGGAAATCTTTTGTAGAAATCTACATTGAAATCGGTTCTGTTCAACATCTTAATTGTTTGAAAGTTTAATGTTTGTCGTCCATAGTTTGTTCTTATAGCTGGTAGTCTAAGTGTAGGGTTTCGGATTGAATAGCGAGATGAATTACCTCAGGAAGTTGGATAGAGTTTGTATTTATGAATCCATAGAAGTAACTTGAAATAGTACACCTGGTCGGCCCGGAGCATAGAATATTTTGTGAAAACTGGTTGTGTGGGTAAGTTTCTGATGTTTCCATGGAAGTTTTTGCACATTCTTAACATTCTTTTTTGTAGGACCAATAACCTGTTGTAGTTAGAATATGTCGTTGTGCCCCATGTTAAGATGCCATAACATAACCTGGAGTAGAATAAAGAGTGATACAATTTTATTTTCAGCCACGTTGGTAATAGACTCTGTATTCTGCATATGCTACCCACTACTCGGGAGAGATCAGTGGTGAGCTTAAGAATATGGGACGTCCATGAAAGATCCTCAGAGAACCAGACTCCCAGAAATTTTTGGTCACTTACTTGGCTGATCAGCGTGTTAAGCGTGTTGCCACCCCATCCGTTGAATCATTAGCATACATAACTTTTGTCCGTCCTAAACTAGAATATGCTTCAGCAATATGGGACCCTCACCAGTCTAACCTCTCTTTACACAAATACAAAATCGGGCTATCCGCTTCATTTATTCTGATTATTCATACTACAGTAGTGTGTCTGCTTTAAAATCTAGAGCAAACTTACCGAGCCTTGAAACGCGACGAAAAATTTCTCGATTGTTCCTCTTTCATATATTTTATCATTCATCTTTCTCATCGCCTCTCAAGCCGTATTAATCACCATAAGGCCGTCTACGCCCCCCCCCCCCCCCCCCCCCGCAAGAACCTCCACCGCTCATTCTCCATCTGTTTTCGTCACGCCATCCCGGGACTGGAATGATCTACCACAGTACGCCGTGCATAACATCAACGCCATCCATTTTAAGAACGCTATCATGACCACTGTTGTTTAACCGCCATCCCCATTCCCCATGTAATGCCTCATACCAGGAGCCTTTAAGTTGTCAAATAAAAAGAAAGAAACACACAAAGGTTGCAAGGGCCGCGCGGCTCAGAAACCAGAAGAGATAGAGAGAGAGAGAGAGAGAAAGCTTTTCGAGTTTTAGAAAGTTATTGCGGTTCGATCTTGTTTTTATTATAGCCGCTACAGCCGAGCACTGAACTTAAGTTCACAGCGGCTGGAGGCGCAGTTACAGCTTATGCGATATATACTTTAACCAGAGCTGTTGTCGGGCTAGTTGGTGATCTACGTAAGCCATCTTATATTGCGCTAAAACTACGACACATAAGAGAAGAGCACAAGTACCAGACGAGCGCAAACTATCAACTGATTTATTCACGGGCCGAGCCCCTAAATTTTAGAAAAACCCGTGCATGCAAACCCGCACAGAAAATGCTCATAAAGTAGATATTCCGTTCAGGACTGTAGTGAGCGAGACAGGTTTTTGGCAAAGCCAGGTAAGCTTGTGTCGGCTAAAGCATTTGAAAAAGCTTAACATACATGACCCGTTTGCTGCCAAAAATTCGAAGGATGTAGCAGCCAACATGAAGAGCAGGATAATATTGGGTACACGTTTCCTGTAGTTTTTTAGTCCGTCCCGCATGCTGAGCTGCTGGCGTCAGTTAAAACATGCATTGAGGAAAATGGAGAAGTGTCCTTTCAGAACACAACAGAGATGACGGCAGGTTGTTTTATCACAGTGCTGGAATTTTCCCTAAAAGCAGCTTTATAACGTACAACAGGTTTATCTTGCAACGGCACGGTATATGTATCGGCTCATGTGCGGCAGCTGTGTTGTGCAACATTTTTTTTTTGTCACTGACCAATCCTTGATGACAGCTTTAAAAGGCTTGAAGTTTTGAAATTATTCAGGTTTATAGATTAATTTTTAATTTTTTTAGCAAGGAAGAATGATGTGCAGTGTGAAGACTTGAAGTCTGATATAATTCAGATCAATTCAGAAGACTTGGTAAGGGCTTGACCTTTACGCACGAGTTCCCCACTGCGAACACTTCAAAGAATTTGGACATGCAACTGATCCTGTCCAATTTTTACTTATGTTTAATGTTCCATCCCAGGGTAGCGAAGAATTTATTGCCATTTGATTTAGCTTACTCGAAAGCTGTCAAGAGAGGCATTACTGCCCTGTGTCTGGAGTCAGCGCTGAGGAGGTCGTGCAAGCATAGAATGAGCGACAGCTTTGGAAACAAAATGTCAAGATTCGACGCTGCGGTATGTGAATTCATTCTCCTGAAGGTCCAGAAGTTGAAAGAAAAAGCGCGCAAAAGGGCCACAGACAGTGACGCCTTACCTACACATGACCGCGCACAACCTGAAGAAAGTGGTCAGCGGGTACGAATTAAGCAAGACAGAAATGTGGGCTAGTTGGTTGTATTTTTGAGGGGACGACGGCACTTTCCCTGCGCCCGTTGTTTCAGATGCTGTTTTTGTCCGTGTGCAGCGCGTTATTCCTCTCGAAGGTAAGAAGTAGCGATGGCATTCTCAGCGTCAAGTAGGCTAAGACAGCTGTGCTCACGCACGGCAAACCATAAAGAGAGGAAAAGTGGTTGTGCAAAAATGCACCTCGAGCCATTTGTAGAATGCGCGACTGGAGTGGTTTACAAATGCCACTGACATGTGAAAAGGCCTATATAGGTCAGACAGGGCGCTGCGTAAATGGGCGCACAGGTGAGCATGAGCGTTCATTAGGAGATAAGGATATGAGGACAAATTTCTCAACAATGCAGAGATTGCAAATGCCTACCATGTCTTCATGAGACAAATGTTCTTGACAGGGCTGTAGTGTCATTGCACGCGAAAATTTGGAAGCGTTTCTTATTAATAATGATAGCAAATGTGTAGGTGATGCGTCAGTAGGGTTGTACAATAAGGAGTTGGCATTTTCGAGCTCTGTCTTTTACGCTGCGATGAGTGCACACGTGTATCAGCGCTTGTCGTGAATGTACCTTGCGCATATGCTCGTTTTTCTTTGTATATTTAGGGGCTCAGCCCCTGAATAAATCAGCTGGCAGTTTGCGCTCCTCCTATGATTGTGGTCTTCTATTATGTGGCGCAGTTTTAAAGCAATATAACATGTCTTATGTAGCTCAAGCGAATGATCCTCCCATAAGCCGCGAAGGCAGTTCCTCGCTCTTTCCTCCCTCTGTATGAATCCTTTTCATTGTTAGGGTACGCGCAACATAAAAGTCCCTGAAAGCAAAAGTTAGGAAAGAGAAAATTGAAGGTTGTGGGTTCGCGTCCCACTGGTAGCGTGTGGTGTTTAGCCTTCTTCATTTGAGACGAGTATCTTTTGGCATTAAAATAACTACACTATTAATTTTCCTCTCATAAACACCACAGAAGAAACAAATGGAAGGTCCTCTATGTCCCCTCGTTTTGGTTTGGTTTGGTTTATGGGGTTTAACGTCTCAAAGCGACTGAGGCTATGAGAGACGCCGTAGTGGAGGGCTCCGGAAATTTTGACCACCTGGGGTTCTTTAACGTGCACTGACATCGCACAGTACACGGGTCTCTAGAATTTCTCCTCCAAAGAAATTCTAGCCGCGCGGCCGGGATCGAACCCCCATCTTTTGGGTCAGCAGCCGAGCACCATAACCACTGAGCCACCGCGGCGGCCCTCGTTTTCGGTAGCAGTTGGCTTGCTTCAAGTATGCCATAACGAGCCCCTCTTTTCCCGTCTCTTGTGGGCTCAGGAACTTAACCAAGGCCTCGTTCCGGCAGTCTTGATGCCGTAGGTACTATAAGAGCATCTGTAGACATCACAGGTAGCGCCTGTCGTGCGACATATCCTTTAAAACCGTTTGCATTTCATGTCACCCCTGGCGGCTGTATCATATGTGTGGGGGCTAGTAGTACACAGGCGCACACGCAGTACGGCACGACGTCAAGTCATGGCAGGATGCTTTCATGACAACCGCTTGAACCGTTTTTATTTATTTATTTATTGGTACATACTGTCAATCCCATTTGGGATTATAACAGGAAGGGCATAAGTTGAACAGTCTAAATAAGGAAGCACAATAAGGCAAGGAAGCATAACACAAAGGTAAACACTCAGCGTTGTGAGGTTGGTTGGTTTATGGGGTTTAACGTCCCAAAGCGACTAAGGCTATGAGAGATGACGTAGTGGAGGGCTCCGGAAATTTCGACCACCTGGGGTTCTTTAACGTGCACTGACATCGCACAGTACACGAGCCTCTAGAATTTCTCCTCCAAAGAAATTCGGCCGCCGCGGCCGGGATCGAACCCGCGTCTTTCGGATCGGCAGCCGAGCACCATAACCACTGAGCCACCGCGGCGGCTCAGCGTTGTGAGGGCAAGACGTTTAACAAGAACTCAAGAATAGAAGTAAAGGGGTATAAACTTTCAAATGAACGGAACGGAGAACAGCAATCATGGAACAGAGAACAGACACTGGAAGCCAATGAATCAATATTTAAAAAAAATAATAGGCGAAAATGGAAGGTAATGCAACGGAAGAACATGTAGAAATGCGCACACAATGAACACGATCGGTGCCTGACTGGAAGGCGGGTACATACGCAAAAGTACGTAAAGCATTTATTCCGTAGCCGGTTGGTGTTCGACGAGGGCTACAAAGGTATATAATGATGAGCAGCTTGTGATAGTTGGGTCAAGGGTATTCCATTCGCGTATGGTTAGTGGGAAGAATGAATGTTTAAAGCAGTCAGTCCGGAAAGTGTACTCGTTTAAAGTATGAGAGTGCTTATGGCGTGTGGGCCTGGTATCTGTAAAGGATAAATACTTAGAAGTGTCACTATGCAGCTGATTGTTGAGCAACTGATGCATGAATCTAAGACGTGCTAGTTTGGCTCTCTTCTGCAAGGTAAGCATACCAGCTTTATGGAGTAGGTCAGTGGAAGCCAATGAATCAATATTTAAAAAAAATAATAGGCGAAAATGGAAGGTAATGCAACGGAAGAACATGTAGAAATGCGCACACAATGAACACGATCGGTGCCTGACTGGAAGGCGGGTACATACGCAAAAGTACGTAAAGCATTTATTCCGTAGCCGGTTGGTGTTCGACGAGGGCTACAAAGGTATATAATGATGAGCAGCTTGTGATAGTTGGGTCAAGGGTATTCAATTCGCGTATGGTTAGTGCTTGTGGCACTCCGGATGTTACAGGCACTAAGTTCGAGTTTTCCAGGCTAAGCGAGACGTATTGTGATCTGTTTGTTAAATAGTCCTTGATCCAAGTAACTATGGGGCTATTACCTAATGCAGATTCCAGCTTCATTGTTAGTTTACGATGGGATACGCGGTCAAATGCTTTCGAAAAATCTAATAGTAATAGGTCTATTTGTCTTTGATTATCAATACTGGAGGATAAATCATGTACTAATTCAATTAGCTGCGTAGTTGTGGACAACCCTCTTCGAAATTCGTGCTGTAATGGTGATAAGATGTGTTCCCGTTCCAGGTATGTCGTTATATGTTTTAGGATGATGTGTTCCAGGAGTTTACAAGTCGTGGAAGTGAGTGAGATGGGCCTGTAGTTTGCGACATCGTCCTTGTTTCCGGATTTGTGTATCGGTATGATTTTTGCTATTTTCCACTCATTCGGAAGAGCACAGGATGACAATGATTTGTTAAAGATTATGCATAGATATTTGGCTGTCCATTCGGCATATCTCTTAAGAAATGAGTTCGGCAGGTTGTCTAGGCCTAGTCCTTTCTTTGTGTCTAAAGCAAGTAATAAATTTAGTATTCCTGACTCGGTCACAGTGAGTGGTTCTAGCTGCTTTTCGTTGCTTCAGTTTAGGTGTGGAGCAAAAGCGTTATCTTTAGTAAAAATTCATTGAAAGTAGTTGTTTAGGGATGTGGCAGTAATATAGTGTACTTCTCTTGAGCCTTCAGGTTCACTCTTTTTAGGGTTTATGTAATCCCAGAATTTCCGGGGCGCGCGTTCCAAAAGCTTAGGAAGGGTTTTTGCGAAGTAGTTAGTTCTGGCTGCTTTGATTTTTGATTTCATTGTTTGGATGGCTATTGTAAGTTGATTTTTGGCTTCTGGATTTGACTTCAATTGCTTTCGCAGTCTTTTCACCTTCCTCTTGGCGTGAATGATGTCCCGCGTAATCCATGGATTTTGTTTTTTTGTTTTCTTTGTTTTAGTTGAAACAAAACATTGAATGCAGTGCAATACAATGGTTTTGAACCTAAGCCATAACATTTCAATGTCTGTTGAAGCGTTGGAAGATAAAACCTCGAAACGTGAGAATTCAAAATTCAGGTAATCTAGAATACTGGTGTCGTCTGCGTTACAGAAATCACGGTACAAGATTTGCGTTTGAGACGAGATTACGGCATCATGAACGGGAACATTGCATAAAACCAATTTGTGATCAGATATCCCATCTAGGGTTTCAGTTTGAGCTTTGTCAGTAGGAAAATGATCGCTGAGAAATATCAAGTCAAGGATATTCGATGCGAGTCCCTGTGATCGTGTGGGTTGATTAACTACTTGTGATAGGTTGAAGTTGAGCATGAAATCAATGATGATTTCTGAGGAAGGAGAATTAAACTCTAACGCCTGCCAGCTGATGTCAGGAAGATTGAAATCACCGAGTAGTATTAATCTCAACCCAAAAGCATAGCGACGCATGTAATTATAAAGAGACCACATACAGTTACGATCGGCTGTAGGGCTGCGGTAAACACATCCAACGGTAATCCTACGTGAGCCAAAGATTAGTTTGCAAAATAACGCCTCGACGTTTTCGACGTCCGGCAAGACTGTGTACGGTATTTCATTCTTGATGAAGATAGCCACTCCGGCGCCACGTGTTGTTCTATCTTTTCGTATGACAGAGTACGTAGGTGGCGTAATATCAGCGTCCCGGACATCGCATGATAGCCACGTTTCGGTTACGGCAATAAAATCAGGTTCCAGGCACAGAAGCAAGGATTCCAGTGAGTCTGTCTTGTTTATAATACTGCGGGCATTTATGTTTAGGAAGCTTATTTGGGACGGTTCGCTTGGCGACGGGTGCGCGACGCCGGTGCATCTGCCTGTTCGTTTTTTTCGCTGGGGGGTGAATCAGGCCCCTGTGGAACCTGAGAATCTGTTTCAATGAGTACCTTATCGTTTGTTGTGTCATCCCAACGGTAAAGGTTTCCGTTTATGCGTATTTTATCGTATACCAAATTTACTTTGTCTCCACTATCCTTATTTGGTTTTGCACACTGCCATAGTTTCCTCCTGATATTGCGTACCCGTACCGAGTGGTCTTCGCCAATTGAAAAGGCACTTTCTTTTAGTTTGTGGCAATTTTTCAGCACTCGGGCTTTATCCCGGAAGTTCAGGAGTTTCATTATTATTGGTCTGCTCTTCTTCTTTCCCGGTTTTCCTAGCCTATGTATCCTTTCGATTGTTACAGGTTTAATTTTGAGGAGCTTGTTAAAGACGTTTTGGTTCACTAATTTGTCAAGCGAGTCGTCGCTCTCTTCAGAATCCTCCGGTACACCGTAAACAATCAAATTGTTCCTTCTAGAGCGATTTTCTAAATCGTCAAGTTTCAGTTCAAGGTCTGAAACCACCCCCTGCAGGCTGACCACCTCGTTCAAACAGCGCGAGATCTTGTTATCGAGGAGAGCAAGATTTTCTAATTTTTCATCTATGGAAGTTGGACATTTCTCCTTGATTTCTTTGAGGTCCGTCGCTATTTCTTGCAGTTGTTTCATCACTTGGGCCATGTCGGGGCCAGGGTTTGACTCGATGTCTCCAGCCAGCATAAGTTGATTTCGTACATAAGATGCTAAATCATACAGCAAAGGACACAGCAGCCTTGGGCACGGCAGCACTACCAAGAATGGATCATCTGAACGAATACATTTGCCAAATTTTTTGCTCACCTGCAAAAAGTAGACGAGCGGATTACCGTACAGCATGCTTGCAGTGCCGCCGCGCCCAATGGTGCCGTGATGCCTGTGGTGTTCTTTAAACGCGTCCGGTTTGCCGCCAGGGGTGCGCCGAATTCTGAGTCTGCGCTCTGTGCTCCAGGAGATGGGTAGTCATGGTTGATGCCGCGGCAGTCCAGCTTTGGTAAAGCCGTCAGCACGTGGTGTTCACATTCATCGAAGAGTCGAGTTAACGATGATTGTGTCGCATAGTCTTGCGGTCCGTAGGTTTCTGGCACCAGCAGCAAGGTGACAGCTATGTGCAAAAAGTAGACGAGCGGATTATCGTACCGCATGCTTGCAGTGCCGCAGCGCCCACTCAAAAATAAGCTGTGGACGTTTCGGCACCCCTACCAGTACCTTGATCACACTATGATGAGAAAATTGGCCACTGCCTTAAGTTGCGACCATTTTTCTGGAACATAACTTGTGTATCCTTTGAAGATTGTGTCGTGTTGGTTGGTAGTATGTTGTGCCATGTGAATGCAGATCAATTCCGTGAGCAAGCGTGCTGATATGGATTTTACTTCGGCAGCCACACAAGCCACGTCCCAGACAATGGCTTGGTCAGTGCCTTTTCATGTTCCGTTAAAGCATTTGAACTATTATTGCATTGACAGGCATCTTTATGTTTATAGGCAAGGACGGTATGGGGCACTATATGAACCAGGATCAACTTATGACTGTCGCCGGGAGACGCCCATGCTGTATCAAACTTTATACTTTGAGTTCTGTACACAAGGTAACCTTGGAGAAGCTCGGAATGACCAACAGCCCTGATCTGCCGGGATAAACCCCAGACATTCGCAAGCCGACTGCAAAATGCGCTGCCATTGTAGAAACTCTGGGAGCTGTAATCAAAATCCACGAGAACATAAGGCTGTCAGGAATAGCCAGCAATTAGCACAACTAATGCTCTATCGGTGTGGATAACGTGGCCATATTAGGTTTCACATCCTCGCCCGTCCGAGCATGAACGCTCACTTTTCGTGTAGCTACCGGGAGCGATAGCTGTGAGCCCTAAAGTGTTTCGAATTCCACGCTGGTGACCGATGGCAAATAAGTACGTGAGGCGTGTTATTCGCGTCAGTGTGCCGCATTGCGCGTGCCGCTGGACATCAGGCAATGCCGGTTAAAGTGCTTAGCCTGACTGTCCCCGCTCTTCTATGGTGTCGTTAATCAAGGACTAGCTACTACAGTTCTTTCAGCATCGTGGATAATTGCCAATGGACGGAATATTGTAGACCTGCTTGGCCGTGTATGCAGTGCGTGGGGAACATTGAAGTCGTTTGCCGAGCAGAACAAGTCTTTTTTTTTTTTTGAAGTATCTCGCATTCACCACGATATGGTGATCCCTAATCTGGTGGATATCGGGGAGGAGCTCCTGAAAAATGAACTCTTCCAAATATCAGGAAGTCCTTGCTTAAGCCGTTTGTTTATAGGCAGGCCGATATTCCTGTCATATCATTTGCAAGTATTGGGAGAAAGTGGCGGATTTTCTTTTCTATTTCAATCGCCTTATTTTGCATGGTGCGACAGGTGGCTCCATTATGCCAATCCCAAAGGCTTTGTAGGCAATACTACACGACCACTAGATGGCTCTAGAAATCACTCCTGTCAGTTCACAGGGGACGGTTAAACTGATGACTAATTTTTTTACGCATACTTTCAAGGCCCGTAGGCACTACAGAAATCAGTGGTGAGTATGTTACATTAGTTGCAGAGCAACAAAAAAAAATTTATGGCCCTTTCAACCGCGATCTTGATGTGAATGACATCACAAATGAAGAATGTGTAGGCCAGAAGGTGGTGCCATTCCTAGCTGTTCTTGGCCAAAAGGAACAATGGTGGGAATTAGTACGGAAAGTTGGCACTCCAACCTTGTGTTTTTGATCGATGCGAGATGAGGTGTAGCTGGGTGCGGTAAAATATTTTCTTTCAGGAATGAATTAAAGAAGTACGTTTTATGAAAAAGACATAGACGCAAGTTCTTGAGACACAGAGAAAGGTCGGGCAGAGTATGTGTATGTTCAGTGGACATGACGCTGGATTGATTGCACTGGTGCACTGGTTCCGCGATGGGGCCGAGCCCTGCGATGGCAGGCGAGCAACGGTGGAAATTGGGAGACTTAGGCTGCTGTTCCCGAGCACCTCTCAGGAGCATTCATTAACGGAGCTGCCACCCGCCATGGAGGTCACTGCGTATAGAACAGTCCAAGGGTGCTTGGTATCATCCAAAGTCACAGAAGGGGGCCAGTAGAGAAGGATTTCTGGCAACTCTGGGTGTCAGTCGTGGTTCAGCGGGAGATCTGGCGGCAGTGATCAGCACCTTGCGCGAGTTCATACACAGGAGCATATTTTGTAGACGCTGAGTTGGTGAGGGAGAGTGGTATCTACTGTAGCAGGAAGATAAAAGTCGTAAAGAAGAAAGAAAGGAAAGAAGCCAGGTCAAGCACAGAAGCACGCGGCGATGGCAATGCCGCTCAGGCGCTGGTTCATCTTCGTCTTTCGCACAAATCTGTGTCATCTTTTTACAATACATACCAGGTGTTTCAGGGACGACTTAGAATTTTCATTAAAAAGGCTTTTTGGGGTAAAGATACACCTTTTGTGGCATAGTATTACCAGTTTAACACCACTTGCTGGGCGTGTTGGAAAATCATGCTTACAACTACACGGCGCAAACAGAAACATGAACAAGTACGAAAACAGCACAAAGCGCTGACTTGAAAAGAACTTTCTTGCTGCGCGCAATGGATACATATCCCCTATCGCGCGCATGCGCAGCAACCTAAGAAAAAGGGGAGGATGACAAGCTTTATCTGGCACCTGCATTGCGTTGAACCAGCACCCACTCGCGCAAACACGCAAGCAAAACTCAGGACAAAAAACTATCACGCAAGAACCCAAGGAGGCGCAGTGTTAAATCCCTACATTCGTGAAGCACTGCAAGTTACATTCCTGAAAAGCCGCCGCGGTGACTCAGTGATTATGGCGCTCGGCTGCTGACCCGAAAGACGCGGGTTCGATCCCGGCCGCGGCGGCTGGAATTTCTTTGGAGGAGAAATTCTAGAGGCCCGTGTACTGTGCGATGTCAGTGCACGTTAAAGAAGCCCAGGTGGTCGAAATTTCCGGAGCCCTTCACTACGGCGTCGGTCATAGCCTGAGTCGCTTTGGGACGTTAAACCCCATAAATCAAACCAAACCACATTCCTAAAAAATTGGCGCACTTCCGAAGAACCACGATAGTTCACAAATACGTGAACAAGGTGGTGAGGGAGATAGCAGAAGCTTCTGAAATTGCTGAGAGAACGGACGATTTTGTCAGCACTCCACTGGTGTTTTTGAATGAGAAAGAACGCCAACTTCGCTGCACAGAGCAAAAATACACGCGCTTTCGAAAGCATGCATGCAAAGCAACCCCTCCAGAGCAGGTAAAAAAGCCAACTTTTCTCGAGCTACAGCGCCAAGGGTAATCGGGTTTTGAAATTCTAAACTCTGATAGGGCTATTACCAACAACCGTCTACAAAACGAACGGCTACAGTAGCGACTAGGCGCCTAATTTTACCAGTTACAAAGTTAATTATCAATAACTGATTAACCAGCTTACTAGATTATAATATTCACCGGTTTTCTGGTATCCGCCAACACTGATAATACTGTCCTGCAAGAGCCATATTTTTACCGCAAAAAGCCTATTTTTGAAATCTTTTTGAAGTGCTCGCTGGAACACCGGCTATATACACGCCTGGCGGGTGGCCCACAACCCGGAGGTACGGTTGGCAGCCTGACACAAGGGAGTCTTCTGAAAAACAGATAAGCACACAAAAAAATCATGATTATCAACCTGTACACGTTAACTGCAGGACAAACGCGTGTTCCATACCTGTCCAAATAACCCTGCCCTTTGTCAGCTGGTGCCACCTTAGACCCACAGACTTCTTTATTTCACTCGCCCTCGCAACTTTCTGCCGTCGCCTGCCACGCCTGCCTTCTCTTGCTATCCAGGTCGTTGCCTGATGACGACGCGTTGTCTCGCCGTCGCATTACTTATGATGATGATGATGCCTCAGGCTTAATGGCACATACCCACGGCGAGGCATTACATTTTTTTTTATTCGAGCTGTTTGCCATCAGGCATAATGAAAAAGGAAAGAAAGTTATAAAAAGGAGTGCAAGCAAGCCTCGCTTAAAAAGCGGCAAAAGTTCGTGATATAGCGATTATCTAGAGTCCACTTGGTATAGTCGTCTGCAACGTCCCATCGCAGGCCAACCTTTCTTAGCAAACGTCGTCTCACGGAAGCTGTAGCCGGGCAAGTCCACAGCAAGTGTTTTTCATCACACTGGTCGGGCGCAGCACCACAATGGGGACACTTGTCTGTCACTTCGTAACGTTTGTCACGCCACCGATGACGCACAGAAGGAGTCAGAGCCGCTCCTGCCCGAATCCGGCGCACAGATACCTCCTCCTCCCGAGTGAGACTCCGGGGGAGAGGGTACGAACACGGAGGAATTAGAGCGCGTGTTCGCTGACGCAAAGACTGTTTCGCGGAAACATGGGACAGGAACGGATCTGAGGGAAGAGGGGAAGGTGGCGGGATATCGGATGTGTCAAGATGTGTGATTGCATCCACATGGATATTATGCGGATCCTGGGCATGCCCGCGAATCCAGTGTATACGCACAGGACAGGGGTATTTTATGCAATGTTGGTGAATGAATTGTGTAACTTGGAATGTGCGCCGGACAGCCTTAAGCTGCTTAAGGGTGGCAAGGGAGTCGGTCTAAATGTGTACAATATCGAAAGTAGGTACGAGTGGAAGGGAATCAATGGCATTGTGTATCGCCTGAAGCTCCAAGGCCAGGGGGGAGCAAGTATCCGCGCTATATGTAGCGCGGGAGTTGAGATGAGGATGTGAGGGACTGTAAACTGCAGTAACTCCCTGCACTGCTGTGTGTGATGCATCGGTGTATATTATGCACCCTGAAGGAAGATGGGCGGCTGATATCGGCGTCGAAGCAGAGGGGCGATTGTCTGTGAGCTGACAGTATGACCATGGAGGAAGAGTCTGTAAACGATGAAGCTGAAGCGACATCTTGCGTGCTCTGTTTGCCTCACGCTGGTCGATCAGTTCACTCAATGTATTCGAGGCATTACATGTCCTTACCAAGCCCCTTTCTTCTTCTTCACTCCGGCTAGAATACCATTCACCCGGTTTGTTTTATGACCCACTCTGCCCTCTTCCGGTACCTTTCTGCTCTCTTCCGCTAGCTAGCTCTCTTGTCCTCAATTAAATTTGAAGCCTGGTCGGAACCATGAACGTTTCGCCATCGTCGGTTAGTACCGCTAAGAAAGAACTATTATATACTTTTCTCTCGCGGGATCGTGGTGAACTGCCATTCATAATCTGAGAGAACCGGCCAAAAAAAAATTGGCTGAGGCTTAGCTAAGGTTAAGCCTGGATATCTCGAAGCGAAAAGCTGCGGTGATGCTTATGGTTTAGCTTACGGTTATGATTTATGATTTAGCCTATGGATGTGCTTACGGTTTAGCTTACGGTTATGCGTTATGATTTAGCCTATGGATATGCTTATGGTTTAACTTATGGATATGATTATTGTTTAACTTAAGGTTATGCTTATGATTTAGCTTATGGCTGCAAGCGCTTATACGGCTGACCTCGTCGATAAACACGCTCTTGCGGCGATCGTCAAACGATGACGCATAGCACGCCGAAGCGTGCGCCTGTCCTATGGACAAGCCCGCCTTATATACCCCTCCTTTCAAAAGCGCACTGCGCACAGCTGCGGCGAAAGGTCAAACGGTGGCGAGGTGTAGAAGCGGCGGCGCACATGCGCAGTAGCCAGCGCCGTGCGTGACGTCACTCGTGCTCCGACATACGCCGGCTCACACGAAACGCAGTGCTGACTAGCGTAGTGAAGCTTTTCGCTTCAAAACAAAGCGGCTAAAGACAGGGAATGCACACTATAGGTGTTACTGCACTATAGTAGGCATGAGCCCAATAAAGGGAATGACTAGCATTTCTTCTCATACCATGATACATTTTTCAACTATACCTTCTGTAGGAGTGCAGGAAAACTCGTTTCTTATCGCCGCAGCGTTGCACGTTGTTCGGTCCTACATAGTTCTAGACGTGGTGCTGCAGCAGTAGGACGTGTAGGAGGAGATGGTAGTAACCGTGGTTCTAAAGCGCGCGTCTTTGAAAAGAAAGCGGCTTCCTGACGCTCTGGTGTATTCCTTAGTAATTCTAGAAGTTTCCGCGTGCTTGAGAATTGATGTACGTAAAAGCTCACGCACGCACATCTCGAAAAACGTTTAAGATGTTGACATACGAATTACTGTCAGCACCGTAGTTGTTGAAGACACACAAAACTTAGACTTATTTTCCTTTTTTTTCTTTTTTTCAGCGTTTTTTCCTTTTGTGAATAAATTTTATTTGGTGCGCACGTGTGTTATACCAAGCATGGAGGCCAATAGCTTGTCTCCAGCGTACGTTTGCCAGGTGAGCGGTATTAGAAAAGGAAATTTGTCTCATTGTTCCAAGGACCTGCTGAAGAATTGCGCGGGCTTCACGGCAAAGCGCAAGATTGCAGTCATAATGTTTTTGTTTTGTTTCACCAGCAGTATTATGAAAAGCACAGCAATCGAGAGACACGGCGAATTTTTTAAGAAACATGTGCGGCTGTTCAGTCATTCGGGCTCTCCATGCAAGAAACGGAAACGCAATTGGTATTTACCCGTAATTCACGACCTTACCTTTATTGGGGCAGAGCCGTACAGGTAGGTTATTGCTCACAGTGTGATTGGCCTGGCGCTTTATGACAACTGTAACCAGGACTGATACACGGTAAGGTTTCACGATGATACGGATGCGAAATCGAAAGGAAAAGCGTTCTGTAACGAAACATAAGCAGCAGAGTGTCACCAATATATCGTTCACATAATTTTATAAGGTCGCCTAAAATTTAGCCCCTGTCACTGCGGTTCGCTGTGAAGGATGCCATAAGACAGTTTTAGCTGACCGGTTTTACGGTCCCCTCCGCTTACGCTGGCCTGCTCATGATAAGCATAGGGGACGTGCTGCGAGCAAGCTTTGTAAAAGCAAATTATTCCTCTGGTAAGGCTAAGCAGAGTTGTTTGGCCTGTGACGCCATCTAGCGGTGATAAATAGAACCGATTTGATGAACAAAATCAAAATTTGTGCCTCTAGTTCATATCCGCTCCGTGGATTCCAAGAGAAGGCAAACGTAACAGGGGGCGGCTCAAAGTTAGGTGGGCGGATGCGATTAAGATGTTTTCGAGGATACAGTGGCCGCCACTAGCAAAGGACAGGGTTGAGTGGAGAGACATGGGAGAAGCCTTTGCCCTGCAGTGTGAGTAGTCAGAGTGATGATGATGATCAGTTCATCTCTTTGTTTTTGTTTGCCTGGAACTTAACAAGTGTTAAATGAACAAGCGTACTTAAAGGGCACCTGATCGGGCAGCTCAGTGAAAGAAAACGCGACTTGCATTGGTAGTTTGATCCACACCTACCAATGCCGCACTGTTCGTGCGAGGCGCCGCTGTCAACCGCTATATTAGTGTTTTTCCTTTTCGCACAACAAGAATTCAGACTGCGGCAGTGAATGTTCCCTTTGGCGCTACTAAACTGGAGATAAATAGACGACCACTTCATTTGGAAACGCTTGAAGTTTGTCGGGGTGAACACTTCTGGATTTCATTGCACGAACGTCTGCTCATTAGCAAAATAAATTGAGACATGCGTGAAGGGGGCGACTTTCCCAAATTTGCTCTGCATTTTGCTGGTGTAGCCCGTACGGGGGTCCACGCGGTTTTTCGCAGCTCGCAACGTGCAATCGCGATTGGTTCCGACTGCGGCATTTTCAGACACCCGCTTACACATGCGCTCACATTCGCTCGCAAGGATTCACCCTGACCACGCCGTAGTTCAAACAACGATCTTTGTCTATTTTGAAGCGCTTTAAACGAGTGTAGTGTAGAAAATGAGCCCTTGAGACAGGGAAACTGGGAAGCGATTTAAGACACGACCATCGAGGCAAAGGCAGACATCTTGAACTAACCGGAAAACTAGAGGCATTTCCATACGATACGACTCTGCACTAAACCGGCACGCCTGCAGAACGGAGGCGCCGCTACGCTGGCGGCTGAGTTTGCAGCAACGTGAAGCCAATTTGAGGATCCCCTTGCAACTGACAGTATCGAAACTCAACCATGTGTATATGCGCCACATTGACTGTGCTTTAACTGAATTGGGACAGCAGTATTTATTGCCGTTCAACGTATACATGACCGTCAGTGTAGTTTTAAACTCGTTTCGCTGCATCGCTATCGTCACTCTTTGAGCATTGAAAAGCAGGTAGCCGCGTGGTATCAGGCGAGCGTAACCGCAATCTGAGGCGCGGAGGCTTGGCGCGAGAATTTTCTGCCATAGTTAGAACGTACTGCATTTCGGTGAAAGGAATCTTGGCGTATTGACACCCAGTATATGGTATTCATTTTGGTGCAGTTGTATAACGTGGACGCTGCATCATGTCCAGGTGCAAAATGTGGGTGCAGTTGTGCCGCAACCTCAGCCTGGAGAAGACGCCGTGCCAGCTGCGAAACCTGAGGGTTTCTTCCAAGCACTTCGAACTGCCTGCTTATCTGCGGCCAGGATGGTTGCGTCTCGATGCTGTGCCTACTCGAGGAAGGAGAGGATGTATTGAATGTCCTTGCACTTCACTTTAAACTGCACTTCAGGTATGTTTTAGTTTGATCAAAATTGCTTCAAATTACTTCGGTTAGCGACAAGGAGGTCTCGAGGTTGTGCGCAGGCCCTATGTATGGTCTAATGCTGTAGCGTTGAGCAGGTTTGTTGATGCTAAAACTTGTTTTAATATTGTCATGCAGGTGTAAGTATAGCTGCTATATTCTTTCAGTTGAAGAAATGAAATGTGAAGAGTAATCCCTGTGTGCTGCATGGTCTATGTGTTGATGCGCCTACTAATGTCATGTCATGTTTGCCGCGATGGAGGCTGTCGTAGCTTGTTTTCGATACTTTTCGTTTTCCTATCTGGCAACTTTCGTGGAACTTCAGGGCTTTTTCCTATCCGCACTGTGAGCATTGAGATGAATAGCGAGCTTAAAAAAAACTACTGCTTAAGCTGCCTGTGACGTGCATTTTTTGTTGGTGTGCTTTATCACTGTATTTGTTTGGTTGCTGTAATAAACCACGGATATGAAAACCATACTTGCCGTACACTGTATTGCAAACTGTGCACTTGAACCTGTGCATTGTGCATCATACCTTGATGTACTCAAAAGTACTAGCACCAGTATTTTCACCAAGGTTTCCACTACGAATCATGCATGCTTAGCCGGCGTCTGAAAGTGTTGCTGCCTTTCTATGCTGACTTCTTTGCCAGTCCCTTTGATTGGGTTCCCAATTTCACATTAACAAGGCCATAACTAGTAGGAACTCGAGCACATTTGACTGCCAAAGGTTGGTGCGCACTGAAAGGCAACCTTTAAGTGATACCGGCTCGAAAATGCGGGTTCTGTAAAAAGACCACTTTATAATTCGAGCCAAAAGCATACGTATGCGTGACGTCATTCAACGTCACTCATACGTAGGTTGTCCCCCAAAATATGGGCGCTGGGGTGCCCCCATGAGCCGCCATTTTTTGGACCAATGGGCGTCTATGGAGCCTTCGCTACCATAGTATATCGACCATGGCAAAGCGAGCGGTACGGCGAGGCAAGCGGACTGATGTCATATCAAACGGCGGCGGCGGCTCCGCGGAGACGCGCGCAGTGCGAGTTCATGCCAGATGGCGGGGCGAGCGCGCGGCGTCTGCCGGCGGCTGGCGGTTGCTAGGCAACGGCTCAAGGGTCGGTCTCTGTGCCTCCTCAAAGCACCTCCATAGCGCAATCGCAGGTTCATGCCCAATGTAGCTTTCGCTGCAAAATACCACTGACATGTGAAAACCCCTACATAAGCCAGACAGTTCGCTGCGTAAATTATCGTACAGGTGAACATGGACGTTCGTTACGAGATAACGGTAGCAGGACAAATTTCTCAACATCGCAGCGATTGCAAAAATCAACCGTGTCCTCATGAGACAAAGATTCTTGTCAGAGGCAGTGGTGTCATTGCACGCGATAATCTGGAAATGTTTCTGATAAGGAACGATAGCAAATGTGTAAGTGGTATGTCAGTAGGCTTGTACAACAAGGAGCTGGCATTTTTGAGCTCTATGTTTTAGGGTTTGTTGAGTGCACACGTGTATCAGGACTTGCCATGAAGGTACCTTGCGCACATGCGCGGGTTTTTTCTATATTTAGGGGCTCGGCCCCTGAATAAAGCAGTTGATGGTTTGCGCTCGTCCTGTGCTTGTGTTCTCATATTATGTGTCGCATTTTGAGCGCAATAGAGCACGGCTTATGTAGCTTAAGCGAATGTTCCTCCAATAAGCCGCGAAGGAAGTGTTAAGATAAACGAACAATTCAAAAGACGTTTATTCGTCTTTTCGTTACAAAGGAGCTCTGGGTTAACAAGAGGCCGTGTTGCTTCTTTCGTGTCCAACACCTGAGTCTGTTGTTTACGCGCCGCGCAAGCGCTCGTCCTCCTCATCCTCTCCTCACATCACTCTCTCCTCCCACGGGCAGCTCGGGTTGCTCGGACTCAAAGTTCGGGTTGCTCGCCCTCCGGCGAAGGATCTCCGTCGGCGGGGATGAGCTGGCGCTCACATTCGGCCATCCTGTGCCACCGACCGTCCCGGTCGGAATCGTCCTCGCGGGCCGATTCTTCCGAACTTGTCTCGTGGAATTCCCGGTCCCAAAGCTTCAGCTTGTCAACCGGTGCAATACTGCTGTAAGCTCTTCGCCTTTGCCGCCCCGGAGGCACGTTTTCGATGCGGTAGCGGTCGTTGGGAAGCCTTTCTCGGATGATATACGGTCCTTTGTATTTTTCTTTCAGTTTCCTTGACTCCCCACTTGCTGCCGGTTCTCGCTCAACTAGTACAACATCTCCGGGATTGTATGTCGGCGCGTCCACCCGCTTCCTGTTGTACCGCTCCTGTTGCTTGCGTTGGTCTTCAATCATTTCTTTTGTGTGTGCCCGTTCGGCGTAAGAGAGTCGGTAGGGACGAAATTTCACTGGCTCCAGCGTTGTTAGCTGAATGCTCATTTCAGCGGCATTTGTGCAGCCAATCTCTGAAACGGTGGTTGCGAAGCAGTCCCGATACTCAAAAATAAGCTCTTCGAGCTTTTCACGTTCCTTAGGAGCAACATTAGGACCTACTTGAATCTCTTCGCTCGGTATCAATAAGGGCTGGTCAGTGCTGGTGTCCGACTCACCCTCTCGTGGCGATGCATCGTCTGGGTAGCAAATTTCCGCTCGTGCGACTCGTTCGTTCTCTTTGATGATCAGTTCATGATTGGAAATGTTCATTATAGGGACTACTGTTTCGTTGGTCCCGTCAACGCTGAGGATACAGCGTGGTATGCAATGCTCTCGACCTTCTTGGTACCTGAGCTGCATGTCCACGAAGACATCTGAGCATGGTGCGCTACCAGTGGCGTAGAGCTTAACGAAACCCACGTATTTTGGGGGCACAACCGTTGTTTCCTTCGCCCATAGGCACACAGGTCGTTCTGGGAGCTCTGGAATTTCAATGGACTGAAGCGTGTCGTCTCTATTGTCTTCGTTCCTGTGCTCCTCAAAAATCCGCACTGTGTTCTTCCGCCTCACAATCGTGATGTGTGGTTGCTCGGTGAAAGGTTGGCCCACAAGTAGGGGTATGGACTGTGACGCGTCCGGCACGACCAGCACGGGAACGTCCGCTGTAGCTTGGTCGACCGTGAGGGTGATGTTCGTTTCCCCACACGGTGTCACATGTCCGGACCCGTAGCCCACGATAGTGAACGGCTTTGTCAACTTCGTGTAAGCGACTCCGATTCGGTTGGCATCCTCCTTCCGCAGAGTTACGCATTGGCTACCGAGATCGACGTATGCTCGTATGTCGCAGCCGTTCGCTTTCGCCATCATAAAGTACTTTTCGTTCGCCTCTTCAGCGGCTCGGAGGTCAAAGCCCAACGCGTTCTGAGCGACGCGCGCTCCTCTCTCCGTTTTTGCCCTGCAGTCTTTTTCTCCGTGGCCCACTCGTCCGCAAGCGTTGCATCTCGCCTTTCGCTGTGGGGCCGGGCAATTGAGGGACACGTGACCGTACTCGCTGCAGTTGAAGCAGAGGGGCTCTCCTCTTTCATTCCATGGCGGCTTCCTCCTCGCCTTCGGAGAAAGGTTCTTGTGGTCGGTAGTGTTCAAGGCCGACGCCATTGCTTCGCTTTTGTTGCCATGGGCGTTGGCATATGCGGGGAAACGAGAGTAGTTCGGGGGACCACTTGATTTTGAACTTTTGGAGGCAGTGTTTCCCAATCTTTTTTCGAGGCGTTTCAGGCAGTGAAGAAGGTCTTCCGGCGACTCGTACGTGCGCACGCTCACTGCTCTAATGACGTCGTCATCGTATAGCCCCGTGATGAGGTATTCAATGCAAGCTTCATCTGTGAGGTTGCAACGGCGAGCTTTCGAGAGCTTGTCGTAGTAATAACACTCGATGGGCTCACCGCGCTTTTGCCGTCGCTCCTGCATTTCCCGATGGAGTCGTTGGAATCCCGCTGTCGTGGGGAAGGCGCGCTTAATTTCTTCTTTCCATTCCGGCCATGTTTTGTTGACGGAAGAGAGGGAGTCATACCATGTCTTTGCTGGCCCTTCCAACCTCGAGAGTGCGTTTCCAGATGTCAGCCGGTCGGACCAATGGTAGACTTGTGCCAAGTCGTCCACACGTCTTATCCAAGCGTCGACTGTCGGAGAGCTGGATGACACTGGATCAAACGATGGCACTAACCGAGCTGTCTCTCCCGCGCCGATGATGGGTGTGGCCGCTGCTTGCTGCGTCTGAAGCAAAGCAATTCCGTTGACGGCTTCTCTCACTGCTGCCTGAACGCTGGCCTGCAGGATTTCCGCCACGTTGATCGTTGACTGAGGTATTGGAGGTAAGCGTCCACTTGTCACCACGTTGTCGGATCCGCCTTGGCTTGAGTCGTCGGCGTCGTCGTTCCCGCCATCGTTGCTCGGTCTTCCGCCATCTTCGTTTGCCATATTCGTTGAAGATGCTCCGGTGCGGGTGACAGGCATGGTGGGGCTTGCCGGTTAACTTCGTAAGTTCGGGCGAACGTTGACTGTATCCCACTTCTGAATTGTTAGGATAAACGAACAATTCAAAAGACGTTTATTCGTCTTTTCGTTACAAAGGAGCTCTGGGTTAACAAGAGGCCGTGTTGCTTCTTTCGTGTCCAACACCTGAGTCTGTTGTTTACGCGCCGCGCAAGCGCTCGTCCTCCTCATCCTCTCCTCACATCACTCTCTCCTCCCACGGGCGGCTCGGGTTGCTCGGACTCAAAGTTCGGGTTGCTCGCCCTCCGGCGAAGAATCTCCGTCGGCGGGGATGAGCTGGCGCTCACAGAAGTTTGTCGCTCTTTCCTCCCTCTGTATGAATCCTTTCAGGGCTAGGGTACACGCAACATAAACACCTCTGAAAGCAAAAGATAGAAAAAAAATTCACTGTGGCTTAGCTTGGTTAAGCATGGGAATTGCGAAAGCAATATCCGTACTTACACCATGGTTCAGCTGGTAGTGTCTAACCACAAGCACCACCACCAGCTAGGTGGTGGTGCTTGTGGTTATACTTGTGGTGATGCATCGGTCATACAATCCAATGCAATTCAATCCAATCCAGTGCAATGCAATCCACACCAATCCAATCCAATCGAATCCATTCCAATGTAATCTAATCTAATCTAATTTAATTTAATCCAATCCAGTCCAGTACAGTCCAGTCTCAGTTCAATCCAGTCCAATCCAGTCCAATCCAGTCCAATCCAATCTAATCTAATCCAATCTAAGGCAATCAAGGTCAAATGAAGGTCAATGGTGGTCACCGCCGCGGCACGGCAAAGGCGTGAATGTGCAAGTATTATCGCTTTCGTAATAAGAGAAAAACCGAAGGTCATCGCTTCCCACCCCACCGGTAGCATGTTGTTTTTGTCTTCTGCATTTCAGACAAGTATCTTTTGGCGATAACATAACTGCACTATTAATTTTACTTTCATAAACACCACAGAATAAAAAAATGAGAGGTCGTCTATGTCACCTCGTTTTCGGTAACTGTTGGCTTCCTTCAAGTATGTCATAACGAGCCCCTCTTTTCCCTTCGCTTGTGGGCTCACTTGCTTAACGAAGGCCTCGTTCTGGCAGTGTTGATGCCGTAGGTGCTACAAGAGCATCTGTAGACATCATAGGTAGCGCCTGTCGTGCGACATATCCTTTAAAACCGTTTGCGTTCAACGTCACCTACAGAGTTACAGAGCTACAGAGGCGCACATGTAGTACGTGACGAGGTCAAGTCACGGCAGGATTTTTTCATGACAACCGTTTTAACCGTTTCCAAAAAAAAAAAACTATTGACGTTTAAGCACCCCCACCGGTACCTTGATCACACTATAATGAGAAAATGGGCCACTGCCTTAAGTTGCGAAAAATGTTTCTGGAAGATAGCATGTGTATCTCTGGAAGATTGTGTCGTGTTGGTTGCTTGTATGCTCTGCCATGTGAATAGAGAGCAATTCCGTGAGCAGGCGCGCTGATATAGATTTTCCCCTGGCAGCCACACGCGCCACATCCAAGACGATGGCATGGACAGTGCCTCTTGATGTTCCGTTAAAGCATTACAACTATTATTGCATTGACATGCATGATTGTGTTTATAGGCAAGGACGGTATATGGCACTATAAGAACCAGGATCAGCCGATGGTTGTCGCCGGGAGACGCCCAAGCTGTAGCAAACTTTATAACTTGAGTTCTGTACACAAGGTTACTTTGGACAAGCTCGGAAAGACCAACAGCCCTGATCTGCCGGGATGAACCACAGACATTCGCAAGCCGACTGCAAAAGGCGCTGCTATCGTAGAAACTCCGGGAGCTGTAATCAAAATCCATGAGGACATAAGGTTCTCAGGAATAGGCAGCGATTAGCACAACCAATCATCTATCGGAGTGGATGAAGTGGTCATATTAGGTTTCAGATCCTCGCGTTTCAGAGCACGAACGCTCACTTTTCGTGAAGCGGCAGTGAGCCCTAAAGTGCTTCGTATTCCTCACTGGTGACTGATGGCAAATAATTGCGTGAGGCTTGTTCTTCAAATCAGTGTGCCGCCTTGAGGGTGCCTCTGGCCACCGGAAAATGCGGGTGAAATTTCCTGTCTGACCGTCCTCGCTTTTCTTGAATTGTGTTGTTAATAAAGGACTAGCTTCTTCAGATCTTTCAGCATCGTGCATGATTGCGAATGGACGGAATATTCTAGACTTGCTTGGCCGTCCCTGCAGTGCGTGGTTAACATCGAAATCGTTTTCAAAGCAGAACGGAAATAATTTTTTTTAGATATCTAGCATTGATCACAATATGGTGATGTCTAAGCTGGTGGGCATCAGGGAGGAGCTCCGGAAACATGAACTCTTCCAAATATTGGGAAATCTCAGCTTAAGCTATGTGTTTGTGGGCAGGCCGATATTCTTGTCTCGTAATTTGCAAACATTGGGAGAAAGCGGCCGAATTCCTTTTCTATTTCAATCGCCTTATTCCCGATGCATCACTGCGACAGGTGGCTCCATTATACAAATCGCAAAGGCCTCGGGGGCAGTACTAGGCGACCGCTAAAGCGCTATCGACAGACATTGCTCCGGTCAGTTCACAGGCGACGACTAATAGAGTAGTTTGTTAATTAATTAATTAATTTATTTATTACGTATACATTAAAGACACCTTTTCACTACAGAAAGGGGTGGTAAGTTTGTAACATTAGTTGCCGAACAACAACAGCAAACAAACTTCAAGGCACCTTCAACCGCGACCTTGAAGTGAATGGCATCACAAATGGAGACGGTGGAGGCGAGAAGGCGCTTCCACTCACCAGCTGTTCTTGGCCAAAATGCAGAATGGTTTGAATTAGCACGGCAAGTTGGCTTTCCAACTTTGTGTTGATGATCGATGCGAGATGAGGTGTAGCTGGGTGCGGTGAAAAGATTATCTTTCAGGTATGGAATAATGTGGCACATTTTATAAAAAAGACAGGCGCAAGTTCTTGAGACACAGAAAAGGTCAGGCAGAATGAGTGTATGTTTCGTGGAAGTGACACTGGAATGATTGCACTGGGTCTACTGGTTAAGCGATGCGGCACTGCCCTTCGCTGGGAGGTGTGGCAACGGTGGAATTTGAGAGACTTAGGCTGCTCTTCCCGAGCACCCCTCAGGAGCATTCATTAACTGAGCTGCCACCCGCCATGGTGGGCACTACGTATAGGACAGTCCATGGGTGCTTGACAGCATACAAAGTCCCACAAGGGGGCCAGTGGAGAAGCATTTCTGGCGATGCTGAGTGTCGGTCATGGTTCAGCGGGAGATCTGGCGGCAGTGTTCGGCATCTTGCGCGAGTTCAGAAACAGGAGTATATTTCAGAGACACCGGGCTGGTAAGAGAGAATGGTCGCTACAGTAGCAGGCAGATAAATGTCGTAAAGAATAAAGCAAGCAACGAAGCGAGGTCAAGCACAGAAACATGCTGCGATGGCAGTGCCGCTCAAGCGCAGGTTCACCTTCTTCTATCCCGCAAATCTGCGTCTTCTTTTTACAATATACGCCAGGTGTTTAGGGACTACTTAAAATTTTATAAAAAAAATCTTTTTGGTGTAAACATACACCTTTTGTGGCATACTATTGCCAGTTTAACACCACTTGCTGGGTGTGCTGGAAAATCATGCTTACAACTACACGACGCAAAGTCAAACACGGACAAGTACGGAAACACCACAAAGCGCTGACTTCACCAAAACTTTATTGCGGCGCGCAACGTATACGTATACCTTATCTCGCGCATGCGCAGAAACGAAAGGAAAAAAGGGAAGATGTCACGTTTTATCTGGCACCGGCATCGCATTGGCAGATTTTGCTTTCCTGTTCCAATGAACAGGAAAGCAAAATGCGGGCTAAAAAACTATCACGCACGAACCCAGGAGGGCCAGAATTATATCCCCACATTAGTGACTCACGGCAGGTTACATTTCTAACACAATTGGCGCTCTTCTTCGAAAGAACGACGATAATTCACAAATACGTGAACAAAGTGACGAGTGAGATAGTGGGAGCTTCTGAAATTGCTGAGAGAGTGGACGATTGTGCCCGCACTCCGCCGGTGTTTTAGAATGAGAAAGAGCGCCAATTTCGCTGCACAGTGCAAAAATACATGCTCTTTCGAAAGCATGCATGAAAAGCAACACCTCCAGTGCAGGTAAAAAAGCCAAATTTTCTTGAGCTGTAGCGCCAAGGGTAACCGCGTTTTGGAAATTCTAAACTATGATAGGGCTAATACCAACGACCGTCTAGAAAACGACCGGCTACAGTTTCGACCCGGTGCCCAATTTTACTACTTGAAAAGTTTATTATTATTAATTAGTTAACCACCTCACTACTTCAGAATATTGACCTGTTTTCTGAAGTCCGCCAACTCTCATAATACTATGCCTCAAAAGCCATATTTTCACCAAAAAGAGTTGTTTTGAAAATTTTTTAAAGTGTTCCCTGAAACACCCCTTATATACACGCCTGGCGGGTGGCCCATAACTCGGAGGGACGGTTGGCAGCTAGAGACAAACAAGGGGGGTTCCCCGGCGCGGCTGCTCAGTGGTTACGGCGCTCGGCTGCTGACCTGCAAGGCGTAGGTTCGATCCCGGCCGCGGCGGCCGAATTTGGGTGAAGGCGAAATTCAAGAGGCGCGTGTGCTGTGCGATGTCTGCGCACGTTAAGAACCCCAGGTGGTCGAAATTTCCGGAGCCCTTCAGTACGGCGTCCCGTATAAGCTGACTTGCTTCGGGACGTTCATCCCCCATAAATCAATAAAACACAAGGCAGGCAACTGACAAACAGACAACCAAACAAACGAATCATAATTATCAACCTGACTACGTTCACTGCAGGACAAAGGTCTCGCCCATACCTGTACAATTAACACGGTCCTTTGGCAGCTGGGACCGCCTTATCCCCTCAAACTTCTTTATTTCACTCGCCCTCGTAATTTTCTGCCGTCCCCTGCTACGCCTGCCTTTTCTTGCTGTCCACGCCGTTGACTGATGACCACGGGTTATCTCGCCGTCGCATTGCCTGTCCTGACCATGGCCATTTCTTCTTCTTCGCTTCGTCTAGAATACCATTCACACCGGTTTCTTTTATGACCCACTCTGCCCTCTTCCACTAGCTAGCTCTCTTGTCCTCAATTAAATTTGAATCGTGATCGGTACCCAGCACGTTCCGGCCTCATGGGTGAGTACCGGTAAAAAAAAGCTGTTATATACTTTTCTCTCGCAGGATCGTGGTGAACTGCGTTTCATAATCTGAGGGAACAGCCGAACAAAAACACATCGGCTACAGACGGGGAATCCACACTATAGGTGTTACAGCACTATAGTGGGCATGATCAAAATAAATGGAACGACTAGCAGATCTTACCATATCTTTGCAAGTTTTTCAACTCTACCTCCTGAAAAAGGTGTTATATGGCGGAGTGCAGGGAAACTCGTTGCACGTTGTTCGGTCCTTCCCAGTTCTACACGTGGTGCTGCAGCAGAAGGGCATGCACGAGGAGGTGGTGGTAACGCCGGTTCTAATGCGCACGTCGTTGAAAAGAAAAAGCGGCTTCTTGACGCTCTGGCGGATTCCTAATGGTGTCTTCGACTGGTCGCTCCCACGATCCGGTTCGGATTTGGCAACGTGAGAGCCGCTCTAGCTCCGAGCGCACAGCGAGACCGGTCAAGCCGAATGGTCAGCAAGTTTTCAGAGCGAAAGCGCAAGAAGGAGGGAAAGGACCTAAGTTCCGGAATCGCCACACCGCAGTGGCGCTGCCGCTGCGGCTGGTGTCAACGACAGCAATCACACAGTCTGCACCGCCCACGTCGCCGTCGGCGCTGAACCTGTATCACTGCACCAGCAGTTCATCATCTCCGGCTCGCGTCGAAAAAAAATAAATAAAAAATTAGTGTCCCGTTGTACCACTCTGGATATGCCGCGGCAGCCCCCAGATGTGACAGCAACACAGACGGCGTAACCAGCTAAATGATTCGTCTGCTTTTCGACATTTCCCCTCACAGAGCCACACAGCAGGGACGTTTTAACTGCGTCTAATACCTAAAGCGCCAAAACTTGCTTCTACGGATGCGTAAGAATGCCTCGCCAGACCGGTCGTGATGTGCCCTGGCTACCCTGGCTTCGCATCCGTCTCCGCGAAACGGCGGAAGTGGCTCTGTCACGTGAACACATCTCGGGGCCGCTCCGACTTTTTTCTCGGAGCGCCTCAGAGCGCTCCGAGCTGGAGGCGGCCGCTCTGAAAGAACCAGCCGAATGTAGTCAGAGCGCTTGATTTCGACCAGCCGAACGTGCGGCTGCATCTCAGAGCGCTCTAGAGCGATCTGAAACGACCAGTCGAAGACACCATTAGTAAGGCTGGAAGTTACCGCGTGCTTTAGATTCGATGTACTTAAAAGCTCTCGCCCTCACATCTCGAAAAACTTTTGCGATGTTTACATACAAATTACTATCAGCACCGTAGCTGTTGAAGACACACGAAACCTAGCCTTCTTTAAGTATTTATTTTCAGGGTGCTCTCCATGCGTGAATGAATTTAATTTCCAGCGCACGGTGGTTACACCAACCATAGCTGACAGCTTATCTCCAGCCTACGTTTGCCAGGTGAGCTGTATTAGAAAAGGAAATATGTCTTACTGTTCGAAGCAGCTGCTAAAGAACTGCACGCCAGCTGCACGGCAAAGCAAAAGTTTGCAGTGATAATGTTTTTTTTTTTCAATAGCAGTACTATGAAAAGCACAGCGATCGAGAGACACGACGCCAGTTTTCAAGAAACATGCGCGGTTATTCAGCCATTCGGGCTCTGCATGCAAGAAGCAGAAACGCAATTCTTTATTAGCCGCCATTCACGTCCATTCTTTTATTGTGGCAGAGCCGGACAGGTAGGTTATTGATCACAATGTGATTGGGCTGGCGCTTTATGAGAACTGTAATCGGGACTGGTACATAGTAAGGTTGCTTCATGGTTAGGATGCGAAACTAAAAAAAGGAAGCGTTGTTTCTGAAAACATTGGCAGCACAATGTCACCAATATATCGTTCACATAATTTTTTAAGGTCGCCTAAAATTTAGCCCCTATCACTTGCGCTCGCTATGAAGGATGCCATAAGGCAGTTTTAGCTGACCGGTTTTACGGTCCCCTCCGATTAAGCTGGCCCGCCCAACATAACCACAGCGGACATGCGGCGAGCAAGTTTATAAAAGCAAATTGTTCCGCTGGTAAGGCTAAGCAGAGTGGTCTGGCTTCTGACGCCATCTAGCGGTGATAAATAGACCCGATTTGATGAACAAAATCGAAACTTGCGCTTCTAGTTCATATCCACTCCGTGGATTCCAAGAGAAGGCAAACGTATCAGGGGGCGGCAGAAAGTTAGGTGGGCGGATGAGATAAAGAGGTTTGCGGGGATACGGTGGCCGCAACTGGCAAAGAACAGGGTTAATTTGAGAGACATGGGAGAGGCCTTTGCCCTGCAATGGGAGCAGTCAGAGTGGTGATGATGATCAGTTCAGATCTCTTTGTTTTTGTTTGCCTGGAACTTAACAAGTGTTAAGTGAACAAGCGTACTTAAAGAGCACCTGATCGGGCAGCTCAGTGAGAGAAAACGCGACTTATATTGGTAGTTTGATCCACACCGACCAATGCCACACTGTTCATGCGAAGCGCCGCTGTGAACCGCTATATTAGTGTTTTTCCTTTTTTCTACGGTGCGCAAAACAAGAATTCAGACTGCGGCAGTGCATGTTCCCTTTGGCGCTACTAAACTGGAGGTAAATAGACGATCACTTCATTTGGAAACGTTTACAGTGTGTCGGGGTGAACACTTCCGGATATGAGTGCACGACCGTCTGCACATTAGCAAAATACATTCAGACATGTGTGGAGGGGGCGACTTTCCCAAATTTGCTCTGCATTTTGCTGGTGTAGCCCGTACGGAGGTCCACGCCATTTTTCGCAGCTGGCAACGTCCAATCGCGCTGGGTTCGCACTGCGGCATTTTCAGACATCCGCTAACACATGCGTTCACAGTCGCTCGAAAGGATTGACCCTGACAACGCCGCAGTGCAAAGAGCGATCTTTGTCAAATTTGACGCGCTTTAAACGAGTGTAGTGTAGAAAATGAGCCCTTGAGACAGTGAAACTGGAAAGCGCTCTCAGACGCGACCGTCGAGCCAAAAGCCAAACCTGGAGGCATTTCCATACATACGATGCTGCACTAAACCGGCGCGCTTGCAGAACGGAGGCGCCACACCGCTGACCCGTTAGCGGGGAACGTACTGCGCATGGGCACTTGAGCGTCCGCCCCGCTCAACTGCGTAGCGGGACTCAAAACCGGTCAGCTCAGCTAAATGTGTCTAATAAAGAATCAACTGGGAAGCATTTACGACGTGGGTCGTAGCGTCCAGAAAGTTTTCGGTCAGGAACAGGCTGGAAAAATTGCTGAAGCGCCTTTGTGATAGCTCTTACGGTTTTCGTTCTTTTTTCACGGCGACAGCAACTTTACAGTATGCGGTTTCTTCGTGCAACGTTAATACACTTGCGCATCATGAAATAACCAAAATATTCTAATATATGACAAACATAGTCACCCTTCAAATCATCGCTGCCGCACGCGCTGCGGAAACCGGCCACCATATCGCTGTTTCAGGAAAGGCCACGTGAGGTCGGCAGAATGGCTGGAACGATCGCGCCGTGCTTCTCAGAGCACTAGCTGCCCCGTCAAGATGTGGACGGTGCGACTGAGTGGTGTTCCAGAGCAAGTCAACCAACGTGCCGTTTCCATCAACGGCAAGGTATACTCGTTCGGCTCTTTTCACGAGGACGAGCCTCACCCCTTAGGGAACCTCGTCGACGTGTCCATCTTCGACCCTGCAACGTCGCGGTGGGATATCGTGGAAACACATTCACCGTCCAATGGCCAGCCGAATAACATTTTCCGTCGCACCGTTGTCGCCTACGGTCACTGCGCGTACCTTTGGGGCTTACAGAACGGCTGGGAGTTGGACAGCGTCCTTTACCGTTTCGACACCAACACCATGTCATGGAGCTGCCCTCAAGTGAACGGTGAGGCGCCGACACCGCTTTACGGCGCCTCAGCTTGCATGGTCGGTCATCGCATGTATATTTTTGCTGACCCACATGGTTCCCAAGACGTCAGCTCGCTTGACCTGGATACCATGGAGTGGCATCGTGTCCCCACCAGTGGAGAGGTCCCTGCTCCGCGATCCTTACACACGGCCTCTGCAATCGGGACGCGCATGTACGTGTGGGGAGGTGGCTTAGCTTCGATTTTTCTCGCAGGTCGCTTTGAAAACGTGAACTCATTATTCTACCTGGAAACAACCACCTCGACCTGGGTGCGCCCACACGTACAGGGCGTTCCCCCCGTGGCTCGGTACGGGCATTCAGCCTTTGTCTACAGAGGCGAGCTGTACATCTTTGGAGGGTACAACCAACTTCGGGACACTTACTGTGCAGACATGCACAAGTATGACCCTGAGACATCGTGCTGGAGTGAGGTGAGGCCGCGGGGCTTAGGCCCGTCTGCCAGGTGGTTTCCAGGCTGCTGCATTACTGGCGAAAGAGTGTTTGTGTTTGGCGGTTATGGTCCGGTACAGGACCCGGAGGAAGGAGAGGAGGAGGCGGAGGAAGCGGCTGTGACCGATCTTCACGTGTTGCACTTGGATCCGACACTAAAAAACTTGTCCCTGCTTGCGGTCATCGATGCACGACTGGATGTAAGCGAGATCCCACTCATTAGAAATCAGATCAACGCTATGCTGTCACCATGACGGAAGTCACAGGCAGATGATGCACCTGAAGCAAATGGAGTGCCTG
Organism: Amblyomma mixtum; assembly: GCF_055824585.1. Classification (NCBI taxonomy): domain Eukaryota; kingdom Metazoa; phylum Arthropoda; class Arachnida; order Ixodida; family Ixodidae; genus Amblyomma; species Amblyomma mixtum. The sequence goes on from NC_143021.1 coordinate 128,782,566, forward strand.
CGACGGAACTCTATTTCTAGTGGACGATAAATGAGTTTTGTGCATGTATAAACAGCTCTATTTCAAAAGTACTTTTGGACTCAGCCTCTGTTCTGTCACACACTGTAGTTTATAATGATATAGCAGTTAAGCAGTACTTTTTGTAACAGGGCGAAATATTTGTCCGAAGGAATATTTACTACTGTATATCGATTTCACTCCATCCTGGCTGGTTCTTCTACTGATTCAGGATAATATTATTTCGCTTCAGTCTCGTGCTCGTCTCTAGCTGCATATAGGACATACGAGACATCTTTTTCAAGGCAGATAACAGAGCGACTTCCCCGATTAGACAGCAATCCTGCATTTGAGCTGGGCGCCAGGATAGATTCGTCTACATATACAATGCATCGAAAAGCGACAAAGTTTTCGCCTGTTCCTGCATTGCTGTCCACAAGTTGATCGCATAGAATATTATGGGTCGCAATGCTGACGACTATGTATTTTTGGCTCGTATCTATAGATTCCTGATAACATCTCTCAAAGCACGAATGGCTATCCATGTATTAACTGTTCCCCTACTCGTGATAGCTTGTGCATAAGATCGTACTGGAGGTAGCCAACAGCATCTTGGCCGGACCAAGAAATTTCCTTTCATATCTAGGGCGTCGTATCTATACGGATGTGGCGGTGGCATAGGCGCACATGGGAATATCAGTTAGATTCGGAACGAACCATCACACTACCCCGATAAAATTGGCGCTACACTTAACGAGTAACGTCATGTGGTTGTCTTCTAGGCATTGCCCACTTCAGGAAATGTATGCGGTAGAGAACCACGCTAGAGGACGCTGCGGACGGCATTGAAGAGCGCCTTCTCTGAGGGACTCTACACATTTTATCGGGAAGGACGACTAACTTTCGTGCTAGTCGTAAATGTCTTGCTTTGTGCGCGTTATTTCGTTGAAGTGCAGCTCGTGTTCGCTGCTTCCATAAAAGAGTGAAAAAGCGCGCTATTTTTTCTATGCCCATTTTTTTTATCGAGATGAAATAACTACGCGGTGTCTGAAATAAAAACTCAAATTAAAAGCTGTCTTCAAACGCAACTGCGGCACAAATGCGCTTCAGGTTTGCTTCGTCTCACCGTACTGTACTTTCTCAGCTCGTTCTCATACTTTTTTCTTTTCTCTTTCCGCGGCTTCTCAGCGGATTTAGGGCCACGGTTCTGACTCCATGGTGGCGGGTCGAATCTTCACCCATTTCGATTGAGGCAAATTATGAAAACCCGTTTCGCATTGTATGTGTTCGCTAATGGAGCCCAGGTGCATAAAAAATATGGGTTAGCATGGGCGTAGGGCTGGTGCGTTCAATACGATAACACGGCCTTGCACTGCCGTGCTTAACCAGGCGCTACGCCTGTACAGTCGTAGTTAACGCTGATATCGTATTTATTATGGCAAAGACATTTAATCACGCTTAACCGAGATTCCATCAATACAGTACAGTCCACACCTTACGTACAGCCTCGGTGTGCTAAACACGCAAAAACCTACCACTCCACAGCTTCGATGCGTTTCAGTGGGGCACGTACCGCTATTGTGCAGCCGTGCCCGAGTCTAGAAAATCCGTGGTCTATAATGCGGTGATTGACTGCAAGTGCGTGAGTACGACCACAAGGCACGTTCTTACGTAGAAATGCGTCAGCCGTAGTCGACTTCACAGGTGTCATCATGATCATCATCAGCCTGGCTACGCACATTGCAGGGCAAAGACTTCTCCATATCTCTCCAATCAAGACAGCCCCGAGCCATGTCTCCGCAAACTTCTTAATCTTATCCGCCCATGTACTTTTCTGGCGCCCCCCGCTACGCTTACCATGAACTCAACCGATTCGCAGTTGTGCGTGCTCGCAATTTACACGTCGTAAGCTTAGTAAGCGCACACATATTGGAGGCTCTCCGGCGTGCTCCCTCCTGTTGTGGCAGGTTGTGAACCACTCCTATTAATTTTTATTCGATACCGCAGCGCTCTGCATTACTGCACTGACACTTCACCTGCTGTAAACGATTGTGGTCACCTGCGTAGATTCAGGTGATAACACAGATAAACTAATCGCGAGTGTCATTTGTTGATCGCCCAAGAAGTCAGTCGCTTCCTCGTCTTTAGGGAGCCGTGACGCCGGGTCAGTCATCACTAAACTGACCACCGCTGAAAATCACTGGCTCTTCGTGCAGCCGTATCTTCACGCATTCTCGCGCCAGCGAAGAGACGGACGCAAGATGCGCCAGCAGCATGCGAACATAGAAAGTGCGTGCAGCGAACGAACATGGTCAGTCATAGCGCCGCGGCGTCATCGTGCCCGATCGAAGCCTCAGAATGCTAGTCGAAGGAATGGGGACCGCCCGTTGCCCAGCTATCAGTGTTTCTAAACGCACTGAAATTCCTGCTCGAGTTCCTTATGCGGAGGCCTGATATTAGTGTTGATTCTTGAAGAATCAACATTGGGTGGACGATTAGAATTTACTTTCTTCTGAACCTTCTCGAATATCCTCAAGCAGTTAGTTGCCTTCTTAAAAATTACTGTGACTATTCTAATGTTTTCTTCCTTGCGAGTACAGGCACGAGTCTCATAACACCCGTGCACTCTGAGAGCAAGTAAATGTAAATGGCTTTAGGCAACGGCGAAGCGTATATTTTTCTTTGCGCGCATAGGAAACTAAACCATACCTTGTGCAACCCCGCAAGTTAGTCGTCGTGACATCAGAAGGCCCGGGAAGGAATGCGTTGCAACTTCGGCACATCAAACTGCTCTTTTGCCTTGGTACCGATGCACGTGTTTGTTAGGAATTTCTGTGAAGCTTGCGTCTTATGTGTAAGCAGACAAGAAAAGGGAAATCAGGGGTGTGTTATGTAAGGCATTGCAACCAAGGAGGTGAAACTTCCTATATCACCCAGCAGCCACGAATTACTGACGCTACGCCAATCCTCTTTCTCTTGCGTTCATAGCCGTTGGAGGCCGAAATCTGGCAACGGACGCCCGAAACACGTGGGCGGGGGTAGTTGCTGGCAAGGCATCTGCTTTAGGCACGGAGATGTAAAAATCGGGCCTGCTAAGGGAGGTCGCCGGATGTATAGTTGTCCGCCTGCTCTGCGCGTGGCCGTGCGCCGCGCTTTACATGGGTTTTTCTACGCCGTTTTTTTCGCGGTTGTGGCATGGTAAAATTGGATGCGCTGCTAGTCGACCATAGTAACGGGGCCTCTCGCCTAATGTACGAAGAGCAGATAACATATTCCTCCATGGTTTTAATGACACATATATCCTTGTCGGTGCATTCAGTATGAAAGAGATATTTCTCAAAATACACTATGTCTCGGTTACAGCATTCCACACAATACAGATATTGCGTGTCGACAGACCAGAGCTGTTAAGTTTATTGCAAACGGCGCACCTGACACTCTAAGTCTATAAGTTTGGGCATCATCCATGCAGCCCATCTGCAGACATTTCGCGCATACTGTTCACTCAATTGAGAAGGATCATTATGTGCACAGTGAGTTCACGCAATTTAATGCATGCACGATGTACCTTACAATCGTATATTATTGCAAAAAAATGTTAGTACCTACGTAAACACGTGAAATGAAACCACTATTCCGCTAAGGCCTTCAGTGTCCTTGGTAATATATGTGATATTGTCAAAAAATGCGGCGCATTTATGAAAAAACAACAGCACCGTGCGAAAACGATGTCGACAGCGCGCGCAGCTAGATAAGGGGAGAAGGCAACTGTAAGGGATCGGTAGCGCGTGCGGGGTCATTAGTATCGCTAATTCTTTGTCAGCGGCCCGCCGCTGCCGTCTTCAATGCCCTCCTCCCGGCGGGAGGGGGCGGCTCGGTGCGCTTGACCTTTCTGTCACCTTTCCCGGAACGATGCGACTGCGCGCGAAGGCGCCGGGCCGGGCGAGTGACCATCGCCCTTTGGGGTCGATTCGCACCGGCTATTCAGGGAACGGTGAGAGCCGCCGCACGCTGTTCGCCCCCTTGTCTTGGCGGACACCAGGTATGCAATGCAAACTCGCGACGAAAGTCTGGTTCGAAACGTTGCAGGCCTTCCGGAGTTTAAGCACTGCCGGACGGAATGGTGTCAGGGCGCTGTTGACGAGGGGGGGGGGCAATAAAAATGACGAACAGCTGGCGACAGCGCGGCTAGCCGGGAACAGCGAAGGCCTGAGTTTGGTGACCCGACTGACCAGGTGTTGGTAAGGCGCCGGATAGCTAACAGCCTTGGGAAAGCTAAGTAGCCTTGGATAGCGCGTCCAAGCTCGCAGTGGCAGCTACAGCGGTAACTGCCTGTTTAAGCTCAATAATCCCTAATTCCGGGACGACGCCAAAGTCGAGGGTCATCGGAGGAAACCGATCGCACGTGGTGGCACGACTGTGTGTTTGCATTTGGTTTCTCTCTTATCTTTGCGAGTGAAAGGTTGCTTCGCCTGGCACGTGCAGGCAAGACTTTGTGTTTGTGTTTGTTTTTGCTTTTATTTTCCGCTGTAGACGGTGATCTGACCTCCGGAAGCTGGAGGGACGGACATGCCCTTGATAAACCAATCATGTTAGTACCGCAACATGATTGGCTGCTACCGAATGTGGGCCCGGCCTTTAGGTCCTTAAAACCGGGCTACGGAGCCGGAAAAAGGGTGCCGAGCTAAGGTCAGGTGCTATGCATCTTCGGCTATGCCAAGTAGGGGCCTCCCCTAGTGGTAGCCAGTTCCGCCTTTTGTTGTTTTCTCTTTCTGCCGTTTAATTTGTCGCCAGTGCCTAAACTTGTATGGGATGTAAATTTCTGTACATAAACTTCAAGTACTCCCTTTGTCCGTGTATCATAACTCATCGCAACACCATCTCTGACGGGGCACACCTGGTGCGCGGAAAACCGTCAGTCTTCCAGTTAAACAAACCGTCTCTGGTGGGGCACCCCTGGTGCAAGGAAAGAGAAGAACCTGAAATTTACTGGCTCAGTCGACAGGATCCTGCGGCCATCGGAAGACGGCGCAGTAAGAAGACTGAAGGCAGGGAAAAAGGCGACGACCAGGCAACATATCAGCGTTCGAGAAAGGACTTGCGGAGGGACGGCAACAAGGGCCACGGCAGTAGTCGAGCGACGCGTGAGTGCATTCAGCCAAGGGAAGCAACGCGTCGAGACTGAAACTGGACGGTCACCTACGTGTCGAAGCAAGCGACTTCAACGTGCAGAGGACCAGCGGCGTGCTACAGCTCATCGCAGCGTGCGGTGAAAGTGGCGGTGGACTCAGACACCAAAGAGCTGGCAATGCGGATCGACGCATCGAAACTGTGAGTTTCCTTCGTCGCATTGTTCACGTCCCTTGTTCTTGTGTTCAGCCGGTAGGACAGCTGACAGGTACAGAAGGCGCTATGGAGGGTATCTGTGGTGACCCACACTCGATGTGAGGTACCAGGTGGAATTAGCGAAGGCGCGCTTACCGTACCTTCAGGTCAAACGCAAAAGTAAATGGTTCAAAGGCGCCGCTATGCGAGGAAAAACCTCCGGATTTGAAGGTGTTAGAAGCAAAGCGCCAGCAGCTTCTACAGAATGCGCTAGCGCCTGGCCGTGCTCTTTGGAGGGTCACTGCGTCCGAAACGGCTGCGCATCGAAGCGCAGCGGCAGATGACGCGAAGCACCACGTCCAGGTACATCTTCTCCTGCGCCACTTTGCTGCGATGAGTGACTGTGTCGCACACGGAGGCCCTCTGAAGAGTGCGGCCATATGCTAGCGCATTCTAAGAGTGGACGACCCTGTACTCATCCCTTTGTTGAGCTGAATTTTCCAAGGTATCCGAACGCTATGCGAAGAAATTCGGAACGCCTCGAGGCGCCCTCAGCAGAGGCGAGCGCTTGGGAAGAGCCAGCCGAATGTAGTAAAAGTGCCTGGGTTCAGCCGGTCCAATGTGCAGCGTGCCTGTTAGCGCACAGCGCGCTCTGAAACGAACAGCATCAGATACTACCAGCCTCTCTAATAAAGGAACAAGCAAAATGTTTACTGTGAGATTCGCTGCAAACGCTGAGCATGCTGCAAGCAGTTAACGTCATATGGATCGATCTGAACAATGCAAACAATGCGATAACTGCAGAAAACAACCGCCGGCCGTGCGCAGCTTAAGGAACATATTAGGAGATGACGGTGACCAAGTCGTGTGCTTCGTGCGCATACATCCACTCTCGTGGAGTTTGCCGACTCGTTCCATGATAGCGCACTGATCTACTGAGCGAACAGTCGTAGCTCGAGTGGTATTATTAAAATAACAAAAGAGAGTACAGTTTGTTGCTCTCTGCAAACTGTTGAGACTGGCGATAATTTTTTGGCTCACTGTCTAATGTCAGGTGCGTGATCACAGCCTGAAAAAAAAGTCGCCGAGATACCCCACTACAATGGAATGATTTGGCTTGGCTCCACACTAGCTGGCCGCTAATGAGGACCTTGTGTAGCAGCACAAACCCCCGACCTGCCTTGTTGCACGATAACTTGAATAGGCCTGCGCGCTCGAGTAGCCCTCTCTACTACTGCCAGAGCTTCTGCTGCCATGATTTCGTTTCGTCAGCAGCGTACTTCGCGCCGCAGCCGAATCGCACGGCCAATCATATTTCAAAACGTAAGAGAGAAACTTCACTGCATTGCCGATTAATTTTGCCAGCGAACAGCGCTCCAGGGGATCAAGGGGCAAGGTGGATAAAACCGTCATATTTGACGTGTAGCACGTGTCATGCATAAAGGAAACACGGCAACGCGCGGCCCGCGCTTCTGTGAGCGGAAGTGCGGCCAGATGACGAAAGTTTGCGGATGTGCGGAGAGCTCGAGAGGCGGCACCTATAACGCCGTTTCCAGTCCGTCCTCAAGCTCCTACTTGGCGGTTCACGCTAATTTTATTTGGCAATATCAGACAGAGAAGCAGGCGACGGCGCACAACAAAACAGTGGACGGCATTCCAAAACCAGGACCATAGGTAATGCAAAGTGAAACGTTCATACCAAAAACAGTGTCAAGGGTAAAAGGATAAATACGAAAACAATAGAACCATTAGAGAGTGGCAGCAAGAACAAAAACATTCATGTAATTCACAAAATCTTCGAGGAACGTTACTTCCTCCTATGATAACGAAACAGGGAGGGTGCCAACCTATCTGTCAGTGGCCTTCGAAATATTGCAGGCTTGAATGATTTCTTTGCCACATTTTTTTTTATTGAATAGCTTCCAGCATTATTTTTGCAACCTCTGCTGTAGTAGAGAGGCACGCTGGGCTACTCGACGGATGCGCGACTTGAAAATGACGTCACTGCGCCATAAAACACGCACAACCGAAACAGAAATGCCGGGAGCGCGCGCACTCACAACTGAATTTTATTCGATGAAAGATGATTGCGCGAAAAAAATAAAAACCACGTGGTCATCGCTGCCAAGTAGTTGGGGTCACATCCTCGCGCCTAGAAATTGCGCTTCACAACCTGAAAGTTCACCGTAATGATCGCTAGGACACACGTGTTGTTTTTTTTTTTATAGTACTGGCCTCGAACAACTCTCAGGTACGGCGTCACTGTGCCTGCAAAAATTTTTGTCTTGTCTAGAACCGGAAGGCGCAACTTCTCCAGTTTTTTTTTGCACGCACAACAATGTTTTTGAACGTGGGAATACTCACCGGAAGACAGACTTTAAGATTTTCCTCTACCATCTTTCATACAAAAAAAAGTTCAGTTGTCAGTCTGTCCGCGTCTCTTCCACTTCTGTTTGTGTTGTCCGTGTTTTTCTCCAGTTACCTTGTTTTCAAGAGGAACATCAGCTCTTTCGCTCTCTCTTTGAAAGACCAATCCACATTGACCAATACAGGCACTGCTGTGTGAAAAATAAACTTCGTGCACACTGCCGCTTGCGCCTTTCTTGAATGGCCCAGTTCGTCATTATCTGCATTTGTGGTTCTTTTTCTTGAATGCGATAGGGAAGAATCTTGATTAGTGGCATGGTGCAGGAGACAGCATTTTCGTGTTGCCTCCTGGTCGCCTTTGTTAAATTATTCAAAGCTTGTGACGCAGAGGATCTCATATAGACGCTGAAGTTTCAGTATACAGCAGCTGATTATTTTTTCCCATCCAAAAATCGCTTGTGCCTCAAAGCTATCTTTCGCTTAATGATGACAACCTTTTTTTTTTCAAGGAACTTGAAGGCTGTTAAATTTTATGCGGAGTTGCAAAAGGTTGTACGAGAAAAACACTTACAATTCCAGGTACATAGGGATACACAAGTAACAAAAACTCGCATAAAGAATATAAATATCAATTCTTTTTCTGTCGTCCTATTGTGAACAAAAGCATAAAATTCCACCTATGTTTTGAAACTAAGAACGCAGATGCATACGCAGCTTAAAATACTTCAGAAACGGCAGGGCGTGTTGATTCCAAACGTTAATAACAACACGTAGTTCTACTCTTTTTCGTTTCTAATTCTATGATTATTTTCATTACTACTTGGTCAGCAGCGCACCACAACTTTGACCATCCATATAAACTTATTCTGCAATGTTTTTGCAAATTGCACTGCCAGGATGTAATAAAAGCTAGGTGGTCGCAGTAGCCTTACTCTCCAACTAGAGCGCTTGTCTCTCACATTCGTTTTCCTAGCTGCTGCTTATTTATCGAAACCTGGGGCTGAGGCATCCGCCGAAAATGTGGAAATTTCTGCGCCTCCCATTTTTTTTTTTTGCATATGAGCTACTGCCAGCTGTCACTGAAAAATATTTTAAGCGTCGCAAACTGCAGCGTCGCAGGCTGTTGGTTGCAGATTGAGAGCACTGAAGTCTTCAGTTTTAAGCCCTTAGTGGCGTGCCAACCTTTGCAAGGTATTTTTCATGGTCATGGATGCCTCCTTTGTATGCTCTAGCTTTCAAAAGAAACGATTATTAGTTTAAGCGGTTTGCACCTGTAAAATTAAAAAAAAAACCATGCGCTGACACAGCAAAAAGCTGATTGTCCCCGTAAATACCTGCATTAAGTAATGCAGACTAAACCTTTGTAAAGAATATTACGATAATAAATAAAGCAAAGTTTGAACGCGGCTTTTTAAAGTTTTGATTTTGCATTATACTCAGTTCCCGCTTAGACGCACGTGTAGGAGTTTACAGTTCCAAAAGTTTCTTTATTTTCCAGCACAAACTCTTTTGAGAAAAACACAAAGGTCCTCTGTTTGGGATGCTTTCATTGCTGATTATTTTTAACATGAATAGCGAGAAGAGAGAATTCAGAAAAATTTTCAGATGGCAGCCGTTTTGTACCTAAATCGAAACTGAATGACGGAGAACACAACACGCAGCTGGTATCTCCTCACATATCTCCCTGTTCTTTTCGAAACCACACAGTATTTGGTCATGACGATGATGCGCAATGCACTGAGCAACTGTGTGTTGTGTATGCCACTCGAACAGAGCTCAACAACGAGCGTGTGTTGCAGTTTAACACCCCGTGTGATCAGTTGTGAGAATGTGTCTGCATAGCGGAATAGTGTGTTTGGAATAGTTAGTCGTATACAGTACTATGCGGCGGGCATGCGTTGTGCAAGCGTGGATAAGCGGACAGACGACAGACGAGAACTAGGTGTGGGATTTCTAAACAATCAGTATATTGCTGGCGACATGGAGGAGTTCTACTGTATTAATGGGAGAATGGCAGCTATCGCACTTAGGCTTAATAACAGGTACAATATGAAGGTAGTGCAGGTCTACGCGCTTACATCCATCCATGATGACCAGAATGTTCGAAGATTCTACGAAGACGTGGCATCGACAAAGAACAAAGTAAATATTCAGGGGGCACTTTGGCGCTCCAAAGTGCTGCAAGGCGAAAGTGTTTCCTGGCGCACTTTGTTTATTTTTATTTTTACATTATTTTTATCTTTGTTTTTTTTACCTTCGTTAGGTTTTTTTTATTTAGGAAGCCCATGCATTCACTAGATGCGCCTTTATTCCTACCAAACCCTGGTCCTTCGTGGCGGATTGGTAGCGTCTCCGCTTCAAATGCCAAATGTGCTGGTTCGATTCCCAGCCTCGACAGTTTTTTGTTTCAAGTATTGACGCCGAAATGCGGACAGATTTGCTAACATTCCTTGGTCACGACAGTATGAGGCATTAAAGGCTTTCGGCTTAAAATCACAGTACACTGTACTAATGGGTGACTTCAGTGCGAAGGTAGGCAAGAAGCAGGCCAGAAAGCAGGCGGTAGGCTACTATGGCGTAGCCTCCAGGAATAGCATGTAAAAGTTATTAGTGGAGTTCACTGATAGAAATAACTTACTGATCATCAATGCCTTCTTCATGAAAAGAAAGCACAGGAAGTGGATGCGGAAGAGCCGCTATGGTCGAATAAAAATGAAATATATTTTGCACTATGCGCTCACCCTGGCATCGTAGAGGTTATGGTGGTGCTCGAAAAGGTGCGTTGTAGCGATCACAGAATGGCAAGGTCTCGAATTAGATTAGGCCTGACGAGGGAATAGAAGAAAACAGTTTAGCGAAAGCCCATTAACGAGTTAGAGGTAAGAAGGAAAGTAGCGGAATTCAGGATATCGCTGCACAACAGATATTCCGCCCTAACTTATGAAGACGATCTTCAACTTCAAACAATCTACGATAATGTCACGTTTATCATTAGGGAGCACAAAGTAGAAGTAGGCGGTAGGATCGTTCGACAGGTTACCGGTAAGCTATCTGAGAAGGTAAAAAGTCAGATATAGAAACGCCAACTGACAGAGCTACGAAAGTTAACAATTAGCCCAAGGTGGCCGGCATAAGGAAGTTTAATATAGAGAAATAAAGCATGCTCTCAAGAACGGATGTAGCCTAAAAGTGGCGAACAGGAAACTAGGCATAGGTAAAAACCAGATATATGCGCTAAGAAACGAAGAGGGCGATGTCATTCGCAATATAGAGAAGATAGTTAATGCAGCCGAAGAATTATACACAAATCTATGCAGTCGCCCATGTAATCAGAACGTTAATGAGAGTTGAAGGAGCGCAGAACGATGGGACATCCTGCCAGTAAAGAGGAAGTAAAGAAAGCCGTAGGAGCAATGCAAAAGGGCAAGCAGGTGGTAAAGATTAGATAACAGCCGATCTCTTGAAGAACGGAAGGTAGGTTGGGCGAGAAAACGTAGCCACACTGTAGACTCAATGCCCTATGACCTCGAGCATACCTATGCTGACCATACTACCTACAATGTATTAGTCCTAATCAGTGTGATACAGTGTTTTAGTGTTTAAGTATGTTTCATTGTATAGGAAGAGCAGGCCATTGTCAGGTGCGAAACTATCCTTTGCTGGCTTTTCCTTGATTTGCGCATTGTAAGTCAGACATAAAGAAAAACAAAAGTACGAAGAAAGCTAACTATGTCTCAATTAATAAAAAAAGCGACGGCAACGCCTTGAAAAATTTTAGATTGATCAGTTACTTCCCGTCGCCTGCAATGTATTTACTGATGATGGTAGTGAATTATTACGGCCCAGATATACACAGATATACAATCTATTTCATTGAAAAACCTACGAAAGAAATTTGTAAGGAATTAGAATGTTAACATGCTTTTCTTGTTCTGTGGAACCATTTGTTTTTTTGCATTTACTTCTGTATCTCTCTCTTTTGCCAGATATATTTCAACTATCTTATACGGGAGTGTAGGTTCGTGCACGCTTCTATATGTTATGTAATAATTTCATTACCTGCATGTCTTATTGATGTATGCACAACTTGGACTGGCGTATGTTTCACTTTTACTTATTAGTATGCTTCGTGCACTTATATAAATATTTTTATGACTGCAGCAGTAGCTGCAGATTGCGTTCCCAAAATCTAGATGCTGTGTTTTCTTTTTTTCTCTTTTTATTTTTACCATGTGCTGCCTCTGTTTGCCATGTATTGGGGTGCGGGCCTAGTCAAGCCGATGTCAGGCTTTTTGTCTGTACTCCAAACATCCTTGAGATGTTGAATAAAGATTGTATTGTATTGTATTCAGGACCTCAATTGTGCTGCTCATATAAGCACGCCCGTAGCGCTCACATTGACGCTCTCATACTGAACCAAATTCAGCGGAGTATAATGGCACGAAGTGTCAGGTAATTAAAACTTTATTTCGAATTAGCAAAAAATAACTGAAAACTCTTCTGCAACACTAGCAAATCTAAAAAGCGTGAAGTATAAAACGGTAGTTTTAATTGAACAGGGTGATTAGCGACATGAACAAGCGTTTTTAGATCATCATTGCATACTGCGAATGGTTTAGTATGTTTAACTTTGGTGACCTGCCGTTGCGACAGTGACATCACTTTTCAAAGGAAAAATGATAAAAATGGCAAGTATAAAATAGCGCAGCCATTATAACCGCCACCAACGTAGCCAGAAACTGCCAAAGGGCTACACAGCGGCTACTGGCGTCGTGTTCGTCATCCGCTGCAGCCTCCTCTCCGAAAAAAATACGACTTGTCATCAGGAGCGCTGAGTGAGGCCGCGGCCTGCGATCCGGAGAATGCATTTACCGGTGCAAAAAAATTTGCTCTGTGATACCCCTGACGTCGCTTTTGAAAACGTTCTAAGGCTACTTCGCTCTGGAATTTAGGTATCTATTTCGCAAAACATAGGCAAATATACACTGTGGCCGCAGTCATGAAGCATTTATTTCGGTTAGGAACGCCGAGGTGCTCAGAGAAAATGCTGAAAAGGGTGGCCCAGTATACCAATAGATAGCTGCGCGCGAAGTTTCACTCAACGCACGAACGCATGAACGCACTGAACGTTGTTTCGCTGAAGCTTTTTGAAGCAGTTTGACACACTTCGCTTTTTACATTAACCCAAAGAAGAGAGCCCAAAGGGGTAATATCTGGTGACAACGGTGGCCAAGAAACGGGCCCGCGGCGCACAATCGATTGCGAACGAAAGTTAATGTCTATAAAACGCACAGCACAAGAAGACGAATGTGGTGGCGCTCCACCCTGTTGGTAGCACATCGAACGCACAACGCTGAGTGGAAGTCCCGGTACGATGACCGCAACCACATCCTTTGGAATGCAGTCTGTGTAACGCTTGGCCGTCACATTTCCTTCGACAAAGTATGGCCCAAAGACGCGGCTGCGAAAAATTGTACGAATTACATTTATAGACAATTGCCACTGATGCGTGTGTTCTCGCAGCCAGTGGGGGTCTCCTATTGACCAGTAGTGCGCGTTGTGCAAGTTAACGCAGCTCTTCGAAGTGCGTCTTTTCGTTCCAAAGCACATTATTTAAAAAAGAATTCATCTTGGTCACACTGGATGAGGCAATATTTGCAGAAGGCCAGCCTCCGATGGAAGTCGCTATCCGTGAGTACCCGATGTAGAGATAGGTTATGCGGGTATAACTTATGTTCAGACAACACTCTCCAAACTGAAGCGACATTGGCTGCACATGCATCAGCTGCTTCTCTCTCGCTCTCTGCGCCTTCCAGAAAAGGTTGGCCAAGACGCTGGCGTCAAAATGTTCGCTTACTACATGCTGCCCTCTACTTCTTTGAGGGTGGAACGCTCCGGTGGTGCGTAAACAAACACTTGAACACCGTTTTGAACTAAGTAAGTGGTGGTACGCGACGACCAGTGTTTGCTATTGCTGGCTGCTAGACTACACATGCACGTTAAAGAACCTCAGGTGGTCGAAATTTCCGGAGCCCTCCACTACGGCGTCTCTCATAGCCTTAGTCGCTCTGGGACGTTAAACCCCATAAACCAAACCAACTTTTATTTTTTTTTTCAGACGTCACAGCGTGCGAGCTGGACTCCCGTAATTACCAGTCCCATTTGGCGGGCGGCGATGCTGCACGCAGACGGCGGCCACTGGGAGCCACTTTCCGTTGGAGCCACAAGCGGGGTGCGCGTGTGATGTGTCCAGCTGTGAGTGACGTCAGCACGGGGGCTTGACTTCGCGGCACCCAGCTGCTGCGCGGAGCCCGTTGCGGGCGTGTGGAGCGCGGAGATTCTCAGCGCTATAGTTCTGCGTGCAATTACATTTTCGTAAACATAACGACTGATATCGGGTTGACTAATGATCCTCTACAATTTCCGTATGACAGACACCTAACTGCAATAACTGAAAGATTAGTTAACAAATTTTAGCTAGTTATCTACCTAAAAACACTTGGAACCCCTTTTATAGCGCCTGATACGGGCCCTGATCAGTTCGCGCGAAAAAAAAAAACAATTGGACCTCGAAAGCTTATTTTTTTTAATTACTTAGTCTTCCTTCTAACACCGCGCAACTATCCCCCCACGGCGTCAGGAGAGCAGCCAGCTGCAAAAATAGCTTCACATTAACAGACAGACAAGCAAGTGCTACGCACTGAAAATAAAGGCAGCTCCTGTAAGTGCTTTAAACATATCTGCTGCAGCGACTGGCCTTTGGCATTAATCCACTGAAAGCACGCAACGCATTCGCTGACCAAATGGCTGCATTGGTACACACAATAAATCTTCCATTGTTAATTATGGTGGTCAATCTTGCGAATGTTAGACGAAATATACGAACGGTTCACTCGCATCACTTTCAGTAGACAACTGCACTGCTCAGCACGCGTATCAATCGCCAATGGTGGTTGTGAAAACATTTATTTGCTCTATTTTAGAGTGGTTTTTGCGGCTTCAGATCGCGTCTTCCATCTTCTATGCAGGGTCGGTTCCCCTAGTCCAGGGATCCGTTGAGGGTAGCTGCCTTTCGTGTACGCCTTACTCGTCCTTGTTGGACTTTCAGGATGTCGCTGGATAGCCTCCTCTCCCACTGCTCTGCACTGGGGGTTTCTATTATGGCTAGCTCGTCTGTTTTCTGGCAAGCTCATGTGGCAAGGTATGGGGTTGGTTTGTCTCCACACCACGGGCAGTCGCTCTCGTACTGCGTGGAAAGGTGAGTGGCAGAACGTAACCGCAGACAACACGCCCACATCAGGGGCTGCGTGCTTGTGCAGCGAACTCCACAACGTCGTCCGAGGTCGTTCTTGTATAATATTCGTCCCACACTTTCCTTAAACTGCGGAAATAAACAATATACCATGAAAACGGGGAAAGGTACGTAAAAAAGAAGTTTAAAAAGCGGAGCACACAGCGCACACTGCGTTCCCTATCAAATGCTCGGGATGCTGCAGCAGGTTTTTACAGGCGGATCTTAGCAAGTTTCTGTTTTGGCATCAAGTGCGCAAATGATTTCGACACATAAGGCGACGCTTCGATTAATAAGTATTTTTTAGGAAGATAAGCGCGTGGTGGCCGATTTACCTCCGCTATGTAAACCTCATCCCATAGACTAGTTCAAGCCAAGTCAAGACAAGTTTATTGAACAAAAATAATACAAGCAAAATTATTAATTGAGGTTAGTAGTTCCAAGTTTTACATAAGTTTTGAGTGAATTAGTAAATGACGACCTCAACACAAGACAATATGTAGCAACACCACATTATAAGCGGTGCGTTACAGATCAACTCATTTGATTGTTCGTCATTTAGAAGAAATTCTTGCCGACTGATAGCTATAGTAGTATCACCCAAAAATATTTCTATGGTCTACCGCTGTCCTCAGTAATATTCTTTTAATGTTATTGCTGCTCGTATGTGCAGGGAACATCGGTGTGTCGAAATCAATAAACAGCCCATTAACACCTAAAGCTTGAACTTAACCGTTTCTTTATGTGATAAAAGAGGAAAGAGTAACCAACGATATTAAATGTACGTCAAAACGAGTCTATCGTGCACGGTGCATTCCCTTAGGGCGTGTTGGTGTTGTGCTCTAACAACTTCAACAGAAATAATGATTTCATTGCAGGGGAAAATCTCGGCACTGAAAGCAATGAAAAAACACGAAAAAGTTTTTCTTTGTGAGTGACATAGGTTCTCCTGCATAAATAGAAATGGCACCAGTGCAAAACTTACCCAGTAGCGGCGAAAAGACAAGTACCTCAAGTGTTAAACTTTTCCTCGTTACTTGCTTCATCTCATTAATTTCGTTTCTCTATCTGAGCAGGTTCATTATGTAATGTAGTGCTCATGTGATGGCAAGGCGCACGTCTTACCTGTACCGTGCTTTGCTCACTATTACTCACTTAGGTTCAGTACCTGTAACCTTTGCTTGAAAACGGAAAAACGAATGTGTACACATCAGTGTGAGTATTTTAAGCAGTATAATATGCGTTCGTGACAAAATTACAGGTTACTACACACACGTAATGAACTCCGGTGCTCTTTTCAATGCAGGGCCACAAAAAGTGCAGGCTCGGCGTCTCCGGAAAACAGTTGAAAAGACGGTGCGCGTCACGTGATATGGACACTATCTAAAGAGGAAATACGCTTCCGTAATAACGGAACGATAAATGATTTTATGCCAAATTGACAAACAATGGCCCGTAAATATGGCAAGTGGTACCCGTGAAAAAAACATATTAACTATGTAAGAACATAATAAACTCATTATTCTTCACTTCTCTGTTTTGGCGAAGAGGCTATGCAATGATTCTCGGCATGAAGATTTTGATAGGAGCTCTCCAACCAGAGCTGCAGCCGATAATGCGCAGCCGAGCAAATACAATACAAAGTAGAAGACAAACAGTTCATGCTCATCCTTGTTGCCTGCGTCCTGTGGCACGGACGTAATGCGATGAGGAACAGCTAGTCCATGTTCAGTGATGGCAAGCAGTAGGTGGCGGTGTTGCTCGCTGTAAGGAAGACGGCGGTAAATATTTATAGGAGAAAAGAACACAGAAACTATTTCAATTCTCAGTGATGGAAAGCATGGTAACAAATGATTCACACAGTTTATGGTTTTCAATTCCTATGCTGAGTTCAGAACGGCTTCTTTTGTTGCTTGTAAAGTAGGCAGAGCTTTACAATTTTATTTCCGGCTCTGTGCCCCCCTCTTCCCGCTAGGACTTGCTGCCGGTCATAGGGAGAAAGCAGGTGTCTTCTAATGTATGGGCTGCGTCGGCCCCTTCATACGGTGCTGAATGAATTTGGAAAAATAGATAGGTATGCTCCACTGACAGTAAGCCCTGCTGATAGTTCGAACAGCAGATATGAGGGCACAACTAGAAAAGCAGAAGTACTTACCACAGTGGGTTCAAAACATGCATAGCTGGTACTTGATGCACTGTGGTGAAATGCTCGCCAGGAGCCAAGTTCCACTGTGCAGCCGCATACACTTCCTCCTCTTTACACGTAGAAAATGCCACATATGAACTCGCCCATACCTTCTTGTAACAGACGGGCATATCGACTTCATAGTTGCAACTTCTAATGCACTGTTTCACAGCATTCCAAATGACTTGAAAGAAATCCTTCAGACGACTATCTTCTAATTCCCCTTCATTGAACCCAATCCAGTCCATGCTCAAGCAAGGCCAAGCGTGGCCCGCCTCAATTCGAGATTGAATTTCCTGGAAGGAATTCACACTGCCTGAAACAATCGGAACGCTTCGGGTGGCTGTAATGCTGGACTGTATGTAATTGTTGAGAACGAGCATGCCTAGGGCCCAGAAAGCAGTTGCCAGGTGTCGATGTATTAAAGAGCCAGCCGCAGACGTCGGAGGACTCCGTCCCAGAAGTGCGCATGAAAGCAGCAAAAAATAGCTTCCCGCGTGGAACGTTCGCTGCGTTCCAAACAGAAGGTGACAGCGGGTAAATGTAAAGACGCCTATTGTACACGCGACTCCAACCAAAGCGACGCATAAGTAGGGGCATGATGTCCAGCTATCCATAAAGGTGATTCTGTTGCTTACCCTACGCCGGTTGAAGAAGCACAGCGGAACAGGGGAATATTGCGCGTATGGGTAAACGTCTCCACTTGATAAAATGCTGCTACCAGTAGGAAGGAGGACTAAGTCAATAACCTTGTATTTGAAATCTCGCCAAAGCCCTATTTTCTCTATGTGCAAGGTATTGTTCAGGCTTCGGTATCCATCAATCAAAGCCAAAGCCTCAGATATTTTCTTAACGTCTGCATGCACCTTGCCATAAATGGCCAATACAGCGCGAATCGTCTCTCCTTTTGGGAAACGGGGTTTGCTTGCCGAATCGCGATGAAAGAGCTCAGACGCAATTACTCTCCGGTAAGTCTTACACCGTTGGTAGCGGTCTTCAGTAACGTTAATGTCGCTTGCACTAACACTGATAAGTTGACAGAGAGGAGAATCAAAATATTCGTATAGGTCACTGTTGAGGTCAGTGTCGATCACCCACCGATGTCTCACCTCCATGTATATTAGGCTATAAATGTCCATTTTAGTCTTATCCGGTGCACGGCGGAAAAACAGTATAAATATTATCCTTTCCTGAATCCTAAGCAGTGGACGCGCTTTTGATAAACGACCACACCTGCTACGAATCCCTTCGTACTGATCTTTAAATTCACAATATACCTCTGAGGTTGTGGCTTTCACAAACTTAACCGCGACGGGAAGCTGCTTAGCACTTTGGTAAAGCCTCTCTGTATCTGACGAGAAATACAGGAGGACCGGTCTAACCGGGAATCTACGGGAAGCTTCCATGATATCAATCATGGGAGGGCATAGCTCAGACGAGGTCCAGTCAAACAGGAGGGAGTGCGGAATAAATACATATATACACAGAAATTTCCTCCGACAACAATTAGCCATGTCTGCCCGAGCCTTCCGCAGGAATGCCTAGCGTATACAGCAACCACTTTAAAGGAATTCTGCACCTAACTCACGTGCTAGGTGCACATCAATATATCTTATACAAGAGCTAAAAATGTCGACGAAACTTAGATCAAATAATATAAAAAGTATCTCCGGTGGAGTAAATCATGATGTGACAACGTGGCTATCTGCGCGCGCGTCTGGGAGGCCGAATGTTTGTGGCTGCATTACGCACACTCGGGAGTGATGCAAATTGGGCTGAGCAATCAAGTGCAGATATAAACATTGCAAGTAGAACCTTCGGTGCTCATCAATTCACTTCTTAAAAAGAGGTCAGTCTGCTTTCACAACCAATTCACGTCAACGTATAATTGATTTCATCAACAGCAGAGCCTAAACGCGAGTTACGTGTTGAATTTCATGGCAGGCAGTCTATGCGCGATAAACCGCAACAAAGGCGAGAGTTCAACACAGAAGCCATTCGCCCAAGTCCTGCCCCGCAAGAACTGGTTGCTCGGCGACCAGTAAGGATCAAAACAAACTAGCTTTGGTGTTTCTGCAATGGCATGGTACCGCCGTCGCTTACAAAATGGTAATTTACTTGAATTATTCCATGATCGAAGGTGTGGTAATTGACTGACGAAAACTGCAGGTGCGCAAAAATAGAAACAATGCGAATGTGGAATTGCATGCAGCGCACTTCCGCCGGTGCTGCGTCCTATTGCACCGCCTCCAGTTCTTGAAGAATTTGTTTTTTAATTGAAAGAATGACTAAGGCGTTTCAAGAATGCCTTAATAGCCTGCTCCTGATTGACTTCGACGCTATGGCGTACACGAAGAACAGCAGATATTCTAGCGCACGGCACTTTCCGCATCCAACCTGATCGAAATCCGGCCCTCATGTCGTAGGTCAAAAACAGGAAATCTTTTATCAAGTGTGCCTGGATACGCTCTGTACTCTAAAAATTTAAATGTATTCAAATTAGAATAAAGTATGCTGTTTCTTTGCACACTAGACCAATCGAATTTCTGAACCTGAAAAAAAAGGGGTGTTTACCACCTTTTATTTATTGTTTTTTAGTCTTAGAGAGCAAACATCTCTCTTTTGTCAGGAGAATTAAGAGAACAATCGTTTTTTTAATGGTATTTTTAAAGAAATCTCTGTGAATGGTTTGCTCTCTGAAGCAGATCTGTTCATTACTGATGTCAGCTATCGCTGCCAAAATTGGGCACCATATACAACTCATCATCATTTCATCATTTATTGTCCCTTAAAGGCCCCTGTCGGGGTATTACATAAGGGGGAGCGTATACAAGGTAGATGTGGAAAACAAAGGTCAAAAAATATAACAATGCAATATAGGAACATAAAGAGAAGCAAAGAACGCGATAGTTAAAACGGTGCAGGTAAAAAATGCCACAAGCACCACACACGTCGGCGAAAGGTTAGGGCAGCAAAACTCAATACAGGAAAAAGGATATCATATAAACACAAATCGAAGAAAGAAAAAAAAAGACATGTCAACCCAGGTGATCTAACAACATCGCCATAAACCTTGTCGCATCGTGCACATTTGTTAGTGAGTCGGGCAGAAGGTTCCATTCTTCAATTGCGGTCGGAAAGAAGGACTTGTTAAAAGCATTGGTGGAGCCATGAAGTCGCTGGACGCTATTTGAATTAAAAAGGCGGCGCGATGTACGAAAGGAAGGAGATATAAGGGAACCACGGAGATGGGGGAAGGAAGTGAGGTCAAGTGATGATTTAACGAAGCTTATGCTGGAATGAAAGTCGTATGTTGACGATATGAAGCGTGCTGCACGGTTCTGGACGGCTTCGAGCATGTTAATTAGGTAGGACTGATGAGGACCCCAGATCGCGGATGCATACTCCAGCCTACTGCGGACAAAAGTTTCATATGCCAGTTTACGTATATTAGCGGGGGAAGAGGGAAGTGATCTTCTAATAAAACCAAGTGTACGTGAAGCGTCGGCCGTGATTTTTGTAATATGATCAACCCAAGTTAATTTGCTATTGATTGTGATGCCAAGGTAACGATAAGATTCAACTTGCAATGGGTCCTCAGAAAATAAAGAGTAAGGAAAAGTTAAAATGGAGCGTTTCCGAGAAATTTGCATAAAACTGCACTTCCTAATATTCAGTTCCATCATCCACAAAGAGCACCAATTTTCGATGAGCTTCAGATTGATTTGGGGAGCAGCTTGATCGTCTTTAGTATTTATACGCCGGTAGATAATGCAGTCATCTGCGAAAAGACGGATGGTGGATGAGATGTTGTGTGGGAGGTCGTTAATAAATATTAAGAAGAGAAGAGGACCCAACATAGACCCCTGTGGTACTCCGGAGGAGACGGAAGTAGAATTTGAAGGAAGTCCGCCTATTAAGGTGAATTGATAGCGAGCTGTGAGAAAATTGTGAATCCAGTCTAAAACAAGAGGGTGAAGGTGAAGACCTGAAAGTTTGAACATAAGAAGTTGATGTGGGACACGGTCGAATGCTTTGGAAAAATCAAGTTAGATGACATCGGTTTGGAACAAAGAATCAAGGTTTAAGTGAAGGTCCATGGTAAACTCAAATAACTGTGATTCACATGAATAGCCGTGACGAAAGTCATGCTGATTTTTGAAGAAGAAGGAGTTAGAATTCAGGTGGGATGTAATATGCGAGTATATAATATGCTCAAGAAATTTACATGGTATGCAAGTTAATGAAATAGGACGATAATTCGACGGGTCGCTCCGGCTGCCAGCCTTGAACACAGGAACGACTTTGTTAATTTTCCAGTCACTATGTATGGAACTGTTCGCAAGAGATTGATCGAAGATTATTTTTAGAAAATGAGAAGATACATTTTTTGTAGCTTTTAATATCTTGGCAGTGACGTTGTCAGGCCCGGCAGCACTGGATAATTTAGTCTGTCTATCAGAGCAAAAATGCCAGCAGTAGTGATGTTGATAGGGGCCATCGCAGAAAAGTTTTAAAAATCTTGGTGTGATGTATTCCAGGCAGGTTCATGTGTGGAGACTGATGTAAAATAAGAGTTCATGACGTCAGATCGAAGCTCTGGAGGCACCTGTGAACCAACTGGATATAAAAAGGTAATGCAATGAGTGTTGCCTGATTTGGGCGATAACATCCGCCAGAATTTCTTTGGGTTTGTTAGTAGAATGCCATACAGATCATTGTGGAAAAACTTTCTTTTTGTACACCTTAGGAGACGCGTGTAATCCTGTAGGCACGAGAAATATTTCTTCCATTTATAAGCCAGTGCAGTTCTTTTAGCTTCCCGAAAAAGACGCTTTTTCTTTCGAGAAAGCCTCCTTAAGGAGTTAGAGTACCAGGGCTTGTTGGAGTCGCCGCGAATGCATATCAGCGTAACATAGGTTTCGACCAGATTTGAAAGTTTGTTTTTGAAAGTAGTGCATTGTTTTTCAAAGTAGTGCATGAGTAGTGCATTTTGTGCATTAAAAACGCCTTCGAATTAAAATTCTGTTATGCCAGCTTGTTCATAATCGTATGTTCAAATTTATATTGGCGAAGTCATAGGACCGGAAACAATAGTTTATGAAAACAAACTTACGAGCCAGACCAAATGCGCACATAATGGTGGAAGACGGAATTTTTTGGTGGAGCTATTATGTATTGCGAAAGCATTATTCAACAGTGTAAAACTCGAGGAGGGTCTTTCGATGTAGGACCTGGGATGACTGGGAGACCCTACTGAGCTCGGAGGACCCGTCTATGCAGACCATCGCCACAGGCCAGGCTGCCAGTGTTATGAACCTTAGGAACACCATCACTTGAGTGCAGCTCCGTCGTGCAGGGACTGACGGGCGTGCTCCGAATTCCTTCAGTTTTTTTCTCTCTCTCTCTCTGTTTTTCTCTGTGTGTGTGGGTTCGCGATGATTCTTGATTTGTGCTAAGTCAAATAAGCATATATATACTAAATGGCGGGCGGTATAGCATCGCCAGGCAAGAAAAATTCAGCGGAAGCACAGTTTTTGCAGGTGTACACTACCGCCGCGTACTTGAAAGCTCAATTGAGTGGTCCACTGACTCAGAGAGACGGTATACGCGTTTTCGACATTTTTATCGTCAATTCCACCTGGCGTATATAATTTACGACGGCGGCCTATGCTCGAGTGCAGCGTTTCTCCAGCAGTGTTGTAAACGCCAACCCGTTTTGCTCTTGTGGCATGTTTGTCAATAGAATCAAGGCGGAAAGCTGGGCTAGTTGGTTTGTCATCATTAATTATAAGACTATCGCATAAAATAAGGACACAGACATAGAAGGAGACAGGACGAGCGCTAAAAATCAACTGAAGATTTACTGCGACAAACGGGTACATAAAAGCACTTCGGTGGCACATGCGCACACTAAACCAGAAGGAGCACAAACTAGTAAATGGGGTAAACTGCTCTGAGATACATTTCTTCCTTGCCCACTTGCCCACCTCATCTTTGCCCACATCACTTGCCCTGTTCAAGACGGAAGAAATGTATCTCAGGAGCAGTTTGCCACATTTTGATCAGTTTGTGCTCCTTCTGACTCAGTGTGCGCGTGCGCCGCCGAAGTGCTTTTATGTGCCTATTTGTTGCAGTAAATGCTCAGTTGATCTTTAGCGCTCGTCCTGTCTCCGTCTATATCTGTCCTAGTGTTATGCGCTAGATTTTTAATTAATAATGACATGTTTCTGGCGCAACGTTGTTCATTGCGACACATGCAGCACATACCTCACGGTCACTACCACCCCGTAGCTCAAAGCGGGCTTATTAGTTTGGTGGTATTGTTTGCTGACGAATAATAACATGTGCAATACTCCGCGCGAGTCTCTTGTTGTTTAACGAGTGGCGTGGCTGCTGCGGTAGCCTAACGCTCTGAAGCGGTGGCCAGCGAAGCAGATCTGATCATGCCATCGTGGGTTCGAATCTCATTAACGGATGCTCGATTTATTTTTACTCTTTCTTTCCATTGGCACGAACCCAAAACATCGCGAGGTCATGCTCGGGATTAACCAGTCGGAATATTGATTCCGCACTAAAAGAATTCAAACAAATATTCACGACCTGGTTTAGACCCGCGGTTGCGCACACAGATAAGCTTCCCTGGCCACAGTGCGAGGGCACCACGTTATCGTCGACACCGAACTCGCCTGAGATTAAGCTGCAACACTCTCTCGCGCTGTGCATTGCATATACACTTCTTCATTAGCTAATACTACTCTCAAACTAATTATCACGATTTGAGTTATGCGGTGGTAGCGGCAGACAGATGTGCGCTGCATGCGTTGGCGTGAAGCGCTGTGACAGAAATACGGCACAAAAGCAATATGCGTTGGCGTTTACAACACTGCTGCAGAAACGCAGCACTGGACCATAGTGACGACGAAAAAAAAGATCAGCACTGTGACGTGCGGCGCATGCCAACGCTCGGCGCTGCGAATAGGAACATGCCGATAACAAAAGTACTAGGCGTGTTCCCGAAGCCCAGCGTGGTGCCAGCCGCACGGCGAGATTTTACTCGCTCCGGTGACGTCATTCTGCCAGTCTTTATCGCCCCGTACACTGGCGCTGAAGATGAAAAGTTGAAGACGCGCATAACTGGCTTCCTCGTCCTGTGGTTTTCAATCGCAGGTGCGCGTAGAGCTTCCGCAATATATTTCTTTGCTTGCGCGTGTTAAATCGGCAGCCGTTTTTTTTTCTCGTGCGCAGTATTCGTCAGTAGGACAGTCTGACTTCGTCACTTCTAACGTTTTTTCGAATGAGGCAATATAGTTATATTTCTCTCATGAGATGAAGTTTCACTGATCGGTTGAGAACGCCGGACTGGATATTGCTGGCTATTTCTGCCATAATTGCTGGCTATTCCCACAAGGTTTCTTATTACCAGCTTTTTCTGTTTTGTGAAGTACGGTTTGCTTAGTACTTACGTCAATTCTCTCTTTGCACATTTCAATTATGGACTCTAACTGAATTGTTTTTCTTTGTCCTAAATTAAATTGTAGTGCCTGTCATTTGTATCCATTTTCACTTGTATCTTTACGGATACAACTTTTGTAACTGCAATTCCGATTTTAGTTTGGAAAAGAGATCAATTGAAAAAATTGTACGCAAAGCAGCCTCAGTGATCATTGCCACATTTGATGAGCTGAAGAGACAAGATAACCGATACTGTAATTGATGTAACTAAATAAACGTATGTTTTTTGAGGTTAGCATATTCTTTGCTTCTTTCGGGTAATATTTATTGCACAGCCACTCTTGTAACGCGGGAGATACTGGTAGTGAAATACACAGAAATCATCAGATAAGATGCAAAAGTATCTTTCTACACCATGAACCAGAAATAGTACACATGATAAAAATCCCAGACCATTCTGAATGTGTAATACTTGTGACTTTTGTGACAGTGTACTTTGATTGAATGGCCAGCGAAAAAAAAATCTTACGCAATGCTAAGAAAAAAACCAAGAAGGATTTCTGCAAACCCGATAAGATTAAAGTAGTTTTCCTGTAACACATATTGAACACGTTACTTCTAAAAACTGCATCTTGTGGTGTTTAATTTCCTGAAACCACACCTAGGCTACAGGAAGGATAGAGGAGGGCTGTAGATTACTTTAGAACGCCTGAGCTTTCCAACATACGGTAACATTTAATAATACACCGCTGGTTTTGTATTTAGCCTCCACTGAAATACGACCGCCGCAGCATGTATCGAGCCCTTGATTTGAATTGAATTGAATTGAATCCAAACTTTATTTCAAAAATGTGCACATTCTTTAGAGTGAGCCGCAGGCCAGAAGCTAAAAAAATAGCTTGAAAATGCCTGTGGCTCATCTAAGAGCCATTACAACATAATAAATAAGATAAACACATTCATACAACGGTGGCAGGTCGCATACGAGCACACTATAGAAATAATTAATATTTACAATTGAATGGATTGCTACACAGGGATGTAGTTTGAAACTAGAAAAAACAATTAAAACTGAACAAGATGCATTTGAAAGTTACACACACTGTGGGTTGATGACAAATGGGAAAAGGACACCAATACATACACAAACTACAATATATGATAAGAAGTTATGGAATATTATTTACAAAGTACACTTTTAAATCATGTGGTCGGAGGTTATACATGCTAAGCTGGTTAGATTCGTAGCTGTTTAGAGCATTAGGTATAAGAAAATTAAGTGCTTGTTTACCATAATTAGTTCTAGTGCGTAGAAGTGTCCATTTTGCAGTTGATAGGGTTTGAACATACTTTTCTATGGGCTTTAACATTGCGATATTAACCAAAAAATTACATATTGATGGTGAAGGAAATTTGAGATAGTATAATAGGCGGTACTCAAGAAAAATATTTACACGAATTACTTCATACTTAATAAACAATTCAGCCGTATGGGCAGTAAAACTTCCACCTTCGATAATCCTGATAGCTTTCTTTTGGAGAATTAGAATTTTCTGTAGATTTGTTTTCGATGTGGTAGCCCAAACTATGTGGCAATAGTTAATGTGTGATTGGAATAGGGCATGATAAATCATTCGTTTTATACAGGGAGGAAATTCAGTGCGGTACCGAGCAAGAAAACCAACGGAAAGAGCTAATTTCTTGCGAGGATGTGTTGCGTGTGCGGTCCAGCTCATACAGGCGTCAAAAATTGCCCCGAGTGATCTGAAGGTGTCCACTATTTTTATTTTATGGTTACCAAGTTGAAGATCATCGTTTAAGTTAATTTTGACGTTTTTAGGTCTGAAGAAAACAGCTTTAGATTTATTGGTATTAATAGACAACCCATTTTGAACGGACCACGCATGCAAAGTTTTAAGAACAGCATTACCGCGATGTAATAAATGATCTGTTGAGGAGCCCGTTAAGAAAATACTGGTGTCATCTGCGTACAGAATGAATTTAACGTCACTGTCAATGTTTACGAGGTCATTTATATATACGTTAAAGAGAAAAGGACCTAAAAGGCTGCCCTGAGGCACGCCACAGTTTACTGGAGAGTGGATCCATGTCCACAAACTTAAACAGCAGGAAATGCAACGCTAGTATACCGGTTCACAACATAAAATTCAAGCCTTAATTTGCAAGAAAAAGTAAAAAGACAGAAGAGGGCCCACAGTACTTTCCCTTATCTCGTTCCACCTCTTCAGTTCGACTTTGTCGTAATAAAGGTTAAAACATATTGCAGTGATATTGTCATTACACAGTCAAGACTCATCATAACCAGCAAAAGGGATAAGGGCGAAGGAATAAATCCACTGTAGCACCTTCCAGCTTGTGCAGAGCAGGAAGCAGGGAAGAACATGGCAAGGCCACTGCCCCCTTACCTCCCCCTGTGCGCATGCCCCTTCCTTTGAAACACATTTATTCAATGCTTGGTACAAGGTTCCTTCTTACGGCGTTTTTAAGGGCAATATTGTAATCACTATTTCCTAGTCTAACTATGCAGAGTGGATATGAACAATTATGACTAACTCCTGGCATATAACGCCTGCACAACAACCGGGCACTTGCCTCACGATAGCGTCCGTGCGAGAATCTGGGATAACTGCCAAACTCTGAGAGAGGGAGTGCCATTCGGCTTTGGGACGTTGGTGAGATGAGTGCGTTTTCGGAATACGGCGGCGAACCCATAAGGCGGTTTGCATGCGACGAAGTTGAGACGAAGCTTTGGCTGCAGCCGGAGAGATGATTCTTGGGCCAGCAGGTGCAGCATGGGGCATTTTGTGTTATATCGGGCTGTGATCACATCGCCGCGGCACAGGATGAGAATTTTGAGGGCTCTTTGGGCCTTCAAACAGATTACACCCGCGGTGTGCTGCCGAGGCGAAGCGAGGCGGCAAAAGCTTTTGAGTAAAATGGATTTCGACTAAACAAACTGTGATGATAAGTGCCTGTAGAAAATCTTTGAGAAAAGTGCGAAGCTCAGAGCAAACTGAAGAGGAATTGACATCAACTCCATGTCCACCAGTGGCTACAAAGAGAAGTTCATTTCAGAACACAGGAGTGCACTGTAACGATAATGCGGGTTTTGATAACGCCAGGATGGCACGAAGCCCCAACGAACAAACAGGGAGCCGGATCGGACGCGAAGACAGGTGTAACAAGAGCACACACCTCCGTGTGCGCTCGACTGACAGCCAGCTGCCATCACTTGGCTGCTGCGCAAATAGGGTCGGCAAGGCATGGAATAAAACAAGTTAAGAATCCACAGATTCAGAGTGCCTACCCCACCCTTGAAAACAAGCTCTTCAATTCTAGAAGGGAAGCGATAATAACACGATACTAACCACCCAATATCCTCTGCACTTTATTAGTGGGTCCTGCCATCAACCGTATCCTCCAGGGTTGAGTTTAGACTGCTTCTGATACTGCAGAGGGGAAGGCACCTTCTTGTGACCGCCGCACACAGCTGTCAGCAGGTTGTTGCCCGAGCGGGCAGTAGCCCCTACACCTAGTTGGCCGCGCTTTGAGAAATGGAATCTTTTCTATTTGGAAATCTTTTAATTACATCTCTGGAAAGCAGTGGTGGATACCAGCAAGAACCATATACGTCTGCCGTTTGAACTCACTGCTTGAGTGAGCGTCCTGACAATGTAGCTACTGTTCGTTCGGGCGTATGGGTTGTGTGATATGGTCCGTAAATTCTATACATTATTCAAAGACGAAATACGCATGGATGGTGCAGCAAATAGAAATCTTGTGGAAATCATTTGTGGTGGAGCCGATTTGCGGGGAGGCAATAATTCTGATTGGTATCTACACAAATAGAGCCTGGCGGCTTGAAAGGAAAGTAATACAAATGCTCCAGAATCACCATAATCGAAGGCAACGTCGTCCTCTTCGAGCGACAAAACCTAGGGCAATCGCTGTACCGACTGAGATAACCTGGGCGCCTAAAGGCGTTACGACGGAGGGAGTTGATCGAAAATTGGAAGCGGGAAAAGTCCTTGTTCAAATCGCCAGGGAGCCGCATGCAAGGTGGAGTACAGTATTGTAAAGCAAGTTTCATCATCGATTTCATTTTGACGCCCTCATTGACAGCATTATCCTAAATATTTCTTTTTGCAGCCCTCCTTTGTCAGGATGGTTTAAAATTAGATATAAAACCGCAGAGACAAGCGTGAACAGGCGGTGGAAGAAAGGGACTGCAAATTTGTGTCTGTTAATTATCTGATTTGCGCTCGTTTCTTTTTTGGAATGAAGTATGTAGTGTAATTTAAGCCGATTATTTCCCACCTTTCAGAGTCAGCGGTCATTCGGCATGGCTGCTCAGCGTTGCTATCGTTGTATTGCAAGTGTGGCATGTGCCTAAGTGTAATGGCCTCTCCAAAGCTGCGCGGCGGACGAGCAGACGGGAAGAATGTGCTGAGGGGGTTTGACGAGTGGGTTATTTTATAATTTACGATCAATAATTATTGCTATCACTGCCGTGGTACTACACATCGCTAGTTGCGACCCTGTCTGCACTGCAGCGTAGAAATAGCCACGGCGAACCACGCATCGGTGATGACACTGCTGCAGGGCAGTT
The DNA here is from genome assembly GCF_055824585.1 of Amblyomma mixtum. Taxonomy (NCBI): domain Eukaryota; kingdom Metazoa; phylum Arthropoda; class Arachnida; order Ixodida; family Ixodidae; genus Amblyomma; species Amblyomma mixtum. The sequence goes on from NC_143021.1 coordinate 128,811,816, forward strand.
TGGCGTTTTGCATGCATGGCATGCCCTTTGTTAAATGCGGGAAAGGCGCTTTGTATGAGGTTCCCCTAACATGTGGGAAGGCCTATATTGGCCAGACATAGAGAGCCTCCTCGGGATTTTCGGCCACTGGTGGCAGATGCTCATCTTCTGCTCTTCGCTTTTCTAGGCACCCACGTCAAGAGATCATCGTTGGCCAGCGACTGCCTGACGCGCTGATCAGCTTGCTGCAGACAAGGAAATAGCGAGTCAGCGGATTCAGAGACCTCGTGCCTTGATCAAACACCTGACTGGCGCGACTACTGCGCAAGCTGCACGTCATCGACGGGAGCGCCCTCTGAGTCACCTACAAATAGCCACCGCAGCCATCACCGTGTGGGATTTGCAGCCGAGTACTGTGTGTTCACGGACCGCTCTGTTTTTTGTAGGTGAGTGTATAAATCTGACATTTGGTTTCATTGTTGGTACTGTCCATTGGCTGCAAATCCCAAATAGTGTTTTCAAGTAGTGTTTTTGTTCCAGTATGGGAATTGACTTGTGCACGTACCGTGCCAGAATCGGTCGTTTTGTTGTGCATAGTAAATCTAACGAGCATCATTCACCCTTATGAATGCAACCAAGTGCATTTACTGGATGCTGGCGTCGGGCAGGGCGACTACTTGTGGTCTTGTTCTGTGTCGCGCACTTACTTATTTGCGCTGGTGACGTCGAGACGAACCCAGGCCCAGACAAGTCTGACCAAATCATTACTCTCGTTAAAGAGCTAGCACTGTCGAATGAAAAATTCCACAAGGACATGTCTAGTAAGATCAAGGATATTCAGACGAACGTAACAGAGATCAAAAGGCGTCTTTTGATGTGGATAACTTGCACGACGACGTCACCAGTGTGAATACCACTCTTAAAGAATCGCACGCTCAACTGAAAACTATTGAAAAGAAACAGGCTGAACATGCAAGCCTAGTCGTTGATGACTTGAACAACCGATTGCGGCGAAACAATCTAATCTTTAAGGGCATCCCTGAACAGGAAGCAGAGAAATGGAAAGACACAGAGAAATTGGTCAGTGAATTTGTGGCAAAAAATCTTGATGTCCAAACAGGTGAAATTGAACGCGCTCACCGAGTGGGCCGGAAAAAAACAGATTATGTGCGCCCTATTGTGGTGAAGTTTCTGAACTTTAAGGATAAGAGCATTGTTTTGAAAAAATGCCTTTAAATTAAAGGACTTGGTCTCGCCTCGAGTCTGGATCGAGGAAGACTTCTCACCTCGAATTAAACTGATTAGGAAAAAACTCAGAGATTTTGCACGCAGTGAGCGGCAGTCCGACGACGAAAAGTACAAACTGCTATTCGATAAACTTGTTTTCAATAAAAAAATATATGCCTTCGATGCTGCAACTGAGCAAGTTATTCTTCTTCCAGGACACGAGGCTGCTGCTAGTTCAGACTGACGCAAGAAACATGATGCAGATAAAAATCTTTCATTAATAGTGTGTAACTTTCGGAGTTTGCTTAGCAAGCAAGACACCCTCAACGCACTCATTGAATGCTGTGAAGCTGATATAGTGCTGGGAACCGAAACGTGGTTGCACCCTGATATCGACAATAGCGAACTTTGCTTGTCTCGTAACTTCTCTGTGTTTAGGAAAGACAGGTGTACCTCACGTGGTGGTGGAATTTTAATTGCCATGAAAACTACTTTCCAAGCCACCTTGCTAAACATCCCATCATGTATTGAAATCTTGTGGATTGCATTGCGACTGCGTGATTTTGTTTCTTGCATCATCGGTGTTTGCTACCGTCCGCCGGATTCACCGGCGGACGGTAGCAAACACCGATGATGATGCCAAGCAGAAATTAAGAGAGCCAAAGATAATTTTTTTAATCATGACATATCAACTTTGCTTAAAACCAATACTCAAAAGTTTTGGAAAGTAGTCAATCCTAAGCCTCCTTCATCTAGTCTGATAACAATAGTAAAAGACGGTGATTTTATTCAGCCGTCTGAGGTTGCCACCGAATTCAACCTATTTTTTAGCTCGGTGTTTACTAACGAAACACCACTTCCCACATGTTTTAATGCTGTGAGTATAAACGCGGTCATGAATGACATCCTAATTACACAGGAAGGCATTGAGCAAGCTATTGATCGTTTGCCGAGTAATTCAGCCCCCGGACCCGATGACATATGCCCAAAACTGCTCAAGTTAACGAAATCAGTGACAGCTTCCATACTCGTCCCAATTTTTCAGCAGTCCATTGATACAGGAATTGTGCCCGATGCTTGGAAAATCGCACGCATTATACCTATATTTAAATCTGGAGATTCTTCTAGCCTTTCAAATTACAGGCCCATCTCATTAACAAGCATACCATGCAAAATTCTGGAACACATCATATCATCAGCAATAATGAACTACCTCAGTCAGCAGAACTTTTTTTTTGTCAACCAACATGGATTCTTGCGTGGCCGTTCCTGCGAGTCACAGTTATTTGAGCTCGTGGCCGACCTGCACGACGCTGTACATCATTTAATGAGGATTGATGCCGTATTCATTGATTTTGCAAAAGCGTTCGACAAAGTTGCTCATAATCGTCTTATATTTAAACTTAAAAATCTTAACATAAACAGCAATGTCTTGAACTGGGTTCTTAACTTTTTATCTAACAGACAGCAGCTCGTGTCTGCCAATGAATTTTGCTCCGCACTAACCCATGTAAAGTCTGGTGTGCCCCAAGGTTCGGTGCTCGGGCCTATCCTCTTCCTTATTTACATCAACGACATAAGCAGCAACCTCACTTCTACAATTAGGCTATTTGCGGACGACTGTGTTATTTACAGAAAGATTACTGACCCTCATGACACTAATGCTTTCCAATCAGATCTTGATGAAATAGCTAAGTGGTGCGAACAATGGCATATGGGAATAAACGTTTCGAAAACGAAACTTGTAACATTTACGACGGCTAGAGTCACTGAACCCATCTTTTATTCTATCGGTAACATGGCCATTGAAAAAGTTCCTGCAATCAAATACCTAGGTGTCTACATTTCTTCTGATTTAACATGGCACAAACACATTGAATATATAACCACTAAAGCATACAAAACCCTGGGTTTCATTAGGCGTAGCTTGTACTTTGCAAATCAGGTGACCAAACTTTTAGCATACACAACTTTAGTCAGATCACAACTAGAATATGCCGCTTTCATCTGGAACCCACATCAAGCTTATCTTGCGGATAAACTGGAATCACTTCAAAATAAGGCTGCTAGGTTTATCACAAGGAAATACGCGCGCTACTCCAGCATCACAGATATTAAATCATCTCTATATTTAAGCTCTCTTGGAAAGCGAAGACTTGTCACCCTGCTAAGTCACTTTCACAAGATATATCACAATCACTCGCCATTCACAGATTCTCATATCAAACCAGCACATCGCATTTTCCCCCGATTAGACCACTGCTTCAAAGTGCAACCCCAGATTGCTCACACTGAACTTATGCGTCATTCGTCATTGTTCCTTGCCATCTATCACTGGAATAAACTACCTGCAGAAATTGTTCTCGAAAACAATTACGACGCATTTCTTAACAAACTGAAGAGCTTACTCTTTGCTGGCCCTTAATGAAATATTATCAGAAGTGTATTCTTTTTTAGATTGTCTTGAACTATGTGGTCCACGTGTGCGTGTTTTAAAATACTTCATTTATCCTGTTGTCTTCCCTATTTATCTGAGCTCATGTTTGTTTATGCTTTGTGATATTTTTCACTGTGTTATGTAATACGATTGCTTTATTGTTTTTTTAACCCCCTATGTAATGCCTGTAAAGGGCCTTTAGGGTATTTGAATAAAAAAAATAAATCATGACGCTGCGTGATCGTGCAGGGGAGTACGAGTGCACGTTAAGGTATAAGGAATGTTCTATGAATTTGACCGAACATTGCCGAAAATGATCATTCTGGTCGCGACAGAATGAGATCAAGATTCTTGGCCAGGGCAGCAACGCCATGGCGCAAGAAATAATGGAATCTTTCTTAATAAAGAATGCACACAATTGCGTTAGCGATACGTTTCTTGCATTGCATGGAAGCCAGTCAGCTTTGTTAAGATCTGTCTTGCAGGGTATGATGGTGTTATCACGTTTGCCAGGCATGCTCTGGGTGTATCCGCAGCGCGTGCACCTGCTTTTCTTATATTTAAAGTTGGTTTGGTTTGGTTTTGTGGGGTTTAACGTCCCAAAGCGACTAAGGCTATGAGAGACGCCGTAGTGGAGGGCTCCGGAAATTTCGACCACCTGGGGTTCTTTAACGTACACTGACATCGCACAGTACACGGGTCTCTAGAATTTCTCCTGCAGAGAAATTCTAGCTACCGCGGCCGGGATCGAACCCTCGTCTTTTGGGTCAGCAGCCGAGCACCATAGCCACGGAGCCACCGCGGCGGCTATATTTAAAGTTGTCAACGTCTTAATAAACTAGTTGTAAGTTTGCGCTCTTTCTGTCGTGTCTTCTGGCTTCGTGTAGTCTTTTTTGCGCATGACCTTTCATGGCATTACAAGATAACTGCACCTTCTTTGCTCCTCTGTGTTCCCTTGAAGCCACACGTCGTTGTTCGATGGCCACCTTAATTTGCATATTCTCGCCAGCTTCGTGGCTTCCTCTTTCCTCTCCAGTGCTTTACTCCTTTTACTTGATTAATTTTTGAACTGATGGTTAGTTCTGATTATAATCCCACTTTTTCATTCCACTTTTTACCACCGGAAGCACAAGTTTCTTCAACCTTACTGTTGTGATAGTCATACGAACAGGGGCAGCTGACGCGTATCTAGCCAAGGAATGATGTAACCTGCAACTAACTTGTAGACTGATTTTTGTCATCTACAGGCGTTCGTGGATAACTTAGGTCCACTTTTACTGCTAGTGGGTGCCGAATGACTCGCTAAACATTCTTGAGGCCATGCTTATTGGGCGAACAGTCCAATTTGCAAGCCCGTTTCTGGGAAGATGGCATTATGTTGTCCGCAAGTCCTTTATTTTATTCGCCGCAAAAATCATGGCCAAAATATCTGATGTATGCTTATTTCCGTTATCACTTACTTCATTTAGGCGAAAGCCTTTAATGCCTCATACTGTCGTGACCAAGGAATGTTAGCAAATGTGTCCGCGTTTCGGCGTCATTACTTAAAACAAAAACTCTGTCGAGGCTGGGAATCGAACCGGGGCCCTTGGCATATGAAGTGGTGACGCTGCCACTCATCCACGAAGCCTACTGGTTTGAGCATGAATTAATGCGCATGCAGTGAATGCTTGGGTTTCATAAATAAAATAAAAGAAATAAAAAATAAGTAACAAAATGAAAAAAAATAAAATTGGAAAAGAAACAGAAATAAGAATAAAATAAAAAAATATGAAAACAAAAACACAGCGCCAGGAAACGCTTTCTCCTTGCAGCACTATAGAAAGACAAAGTGCCCCTGAGTTTTTCAGGACGTGCCTAGTCCGCAAACAAAATAGGTGTGGTGTAACCGCTGTTGGACCTGGTAACAGAGCGAAAGCTGTGGTGTATCGGGCAACTGGACAAGGCTTGGCGCCTGCCACATTGAGTGCGTTCCGAAGAATTTCGCTGCTCGCCTAATTGGAATGTCTGTAATGTACGCGCTAGTATTTAAGTTGTTGAGGCCTTCCCCACGACGTCTATGCCAGCAGCTGAAAATCAATCTTTGTTAACAATTTAAATATGCCCTTCATAAATATCATCGAGGCAATCATATTCAGTCAATATTTCTTCTCCCACCCCTTATGTATACCCCCAAGTTGGCGCCTTTAAGGTAATAAAATGAAGTGAAGTGAACACCTCCGTACACAATTCGAAGATACGTTTATAAGACATATGTGCATTGACTGGACGCGCTCCATTTTCTGGACCAACGTGTACATTGCGTGTTGTGGATTCATGGGGCGCCGCACACGGCGCCGCCGCACGGGAAGTTAATGCTAGACTTCTGTGAGCGGCACAGCCTAGTTATTGCAATAGAGAAACTAAATGTGAGGGACAAATCATGTGCGAATCCCGTAACAGGCAGACAACAATTCACTACTGTCTAATGTCGCAAGGCATCTATTCCAAGCTCGCAATTATGGAAACAGACGAAGAGGGGAAGTACAGCCTAGGAAGTGATCATAAACGTATTAGTCTACAGTTGCGAGCTCTAGTCAAAAGAGAAATGCAGCTAAGTCAAAAAGACAACGTAAAATTAAACGATGAACAAATAGCGCTAATATCAGCCGAAATAGAAGAAGTAATCGAGAAACGCTCCATGGCAAAGTGGGATTATAAGCAGTTAGAACTGCTCATCACTAAAAAAATTAAACAAGTAAAAAGAGTAAACCGCCCTAGAGGAAAGAGGAAGCCACGCAGCTGGTGTAATATGGAAATTAAGGAGGCCATTGAACAATGACGGGCGTCTTCAAGGGAACAGAGAGAAGCAAAGATGGAGCAGTTATCTGAAGAGGAAATAGGCGAAAAATGGGAATCATATCGACAAAAGAAACAGCAAGTTCAGGTCCTAGTCCAGGCTAAAATAAAGCAGTCCTTTGATCAATGGCTGGCTGAAGTTCGCGACGCAAATAAAGGGGGGCCAAGAAAATTCTGGAACCCTATAAGATGGTTGGGAAAAACAAATCAAAGAAAGCAGGAACAGATAAAAGATGCTGAGGGAAAATGTTTAGAGGGGGAAGATGCTGTGAACTACAATACGTAAGATATAGCTGCGTCTTTTAGTAGCAAGGACAATAAGGTAATCTCCCCAAATGAGGGAGCAACACAGGACAGCAAAATATAGAAGTGCTTAGAACTGACTAGTCTTAACTGGAAAAAGGGGGAAGTAAATATTCCTAAAACCACATCCGCAAGGACAGACGAAACTCCAATTAAGCTGATTAATGACCTTGGCCAAAAACGCAAGGAAGCGCTGATAAAAGCATTGGAGACAGTGATAACAAATAAGCAAATTCCGCACAGCTGCAGACCGAGTAAAATGAATTTGATTTATAAAGGGAAAGGAGATAAGATGAACATAAAATCCTTCCGTCCGATTACGATAACATCTGTTATACACAGGCTGGGAGTGCAGGCGGTGAAATTAAAAATGCAGCCGAGGTTAGAAGGTAATAGGATACTCGAAGAACTTCAGAATGGGTTCAGAAGGGGTTGGTGCTTCCATGATAGCCTGTTCGTGCTTACCCAATGCATAGAAACAGCTAAGACGGAAAATAGACCTCTCTATTTAGCCTTTCTCCACAAAAGCGGTGCATGCGATACCGTGAACAGGGAATTCCAGTGGAACATATTAAAAGATGTAGGTATCGGTCATACGGTACTTGATTTTCTACAGGAAATCTACCGAGATAATAAAGTTGAAATTACATGGTAAGGGTTAAAAAGTACCAGCACTGGGGTGGGGGGGGGGGGGGGGGGTACATAAAGAATTAAGCCAAGGTTGCTCTCTATCATCGCTGCTGTTCATGCTTT